>NC_062545.1:226928664-227233064 GCF_016906955.1 Phacochoerus africanus
ATGCATAATGAAGATAAAGATGTAATCATGTCCTTGTTCCATCTCTATCTCCTAAAATGTGCAGTATTAAGACTAGTATGTACTTTCCTTTTTTTTTTTTTTTTTTTTGCCTTTTTAGGGCTGCACTTGCAGCATA
Source organism: Phacochoerus africanus (assembly GCF_016906955.1). NCBI lineage: Eukaryota > Metazoa > Chordata > Mammalia > Artiodactyla > Suidae > Phacochoerus > Phacochoerus africanus. The sequence goes on from NC_062545.1 coordinate 226,928,801, forward strand.
TGGAAGTTTCCAGGCTAGGGGTCCAATCGGAGCTGTAGCTGCCGGCCTACACCACAGCTACAGCAATGCTGGATCCGAGCCACATCTGCGACCTACACCACAGCTCACGGCAACGCCAGATCCTTAACCCACTGAGCAGACCAAGGATCGAACCTGCGTCATCATGGATGCTAGCCAGATTCATTTCCACTGAGCCATAACAGGAACTCCAAGACTAGTATGTACTTTTCCATGCCTATTCCCTTGCCCATATGTTTCTGCATAAATACACACGTGTGTGGAAACATATATACACTCTGTAAATTGAAACTTGATAGAATATCATGGGCCATTCACTTAAGACAGTATACATAAAATTAAATTTATCTTCTTTCCCTCTAATTTTTGTGTGTGAATGTGTATTTTTTTTTTTTTTCCTGCTGCATCTGTGGCATAGGCAAGTTCCAGGGCCAGGAATCAAACCCCAGCTGGAGCTGCAACCCATACCACAGCTGCAGCATTGCTGGATCTTTAACCCACTATGCCAGGCCAGGGACCAAACTCAAGCTGCTGCAGAGACAACGCATGATCCTTACTTAAGCTGCCACATTACAGCAGGAACTCTGTAAGTATTTTGACTTGGGGATTGTACATTTGCTTCTTTATTTAGATATTTTTATTTTTTATTTTTTATTTTTTATTATTTATTTATTTGTCTTTTTGCCTTTTCTTGGGCCGATCCCAGGCTAGGGGTCTAATCGGAGCTGTAGCTGCCGGCCTACGCCAGAGCCACAGCAACGTGGAATCTGAGCCGCATCTGCAACCTACACCACAGCTCACGGCAATGCCAAATCCTTAACCCACTGAGCAAGGGCAGGGATCAAACCCTCAACCTCATGGTTCCTAGTCGGATTTGTTAACCACTGCGCCACGAAGGGAACCCCTAGTCAGATATTTTTAAATTTGCTTTCTATCTATCATCTTTCCTTTGCCCCCAACCCTGTCGCCACCCCTACAAGTAACCCAGGTTAAAATTTACTGTGTATCTCTCTAATCCTATACACATAAGTACACATGCCACACACTCAGTCACCTACATGGGAGAGCTGTTACTGTTTTATTAGAATTAGACTGTATTATGTATAATTCTCCAAATCGTTGTTTACCTAACACTATTTCCTAGAACTCTTTCCAAGGTGACTAATATAGGTCTAGTTCATTCCTTTTAATAGATGCATAACTTTCCATGCTGTGGGCTGTCATACTTTAACTATTTTGAACAATATGACAATAAATAATCATGTATGTATATTTCCTTTTGTAGTTGACTTTTCTTAAATATATTTCTACAAGTGGGACTGCTAGGTCAACAGCAATTTATATTTTTCATTTTAATTTTAGCAGGCATTGCCATGTCTCTTTCCAAAGGATATCATAAATCCTGTCATTGGTATATGAATGTACTCTTTTATGTGTGCATCCCACAAGATAAGCCTTTACATTCCATGTTTGCTTAACTTTATCAGTCTAATATCAGTAAACTGATCTATCATTTCAACTTTTAATGTATTTATTTAGCACATACTTTTCCCACTTTTTAAGGGTTTGTCTTCATCAAGTTTTAAGTGCTGTGTGTATAATTATGAATATAAACCCTTTGCCTTTTGTATTACTAATACTTTTTCTATATTTATTTTTTACTTTGTGGTATCACATACCATAATTGTTCTTAACTTTTAATAAATATAGCTGTATTTTTCTGTTATAGGTCTGAGTTTCCAGTCTTGATTATGCATTTCTATCCTAAACCTAAAGAAAGGAACAGATATCCAAGTACAGGAAGAACAGAGGGTCCCAAACAGGATAAACCCAAAGAGACCTACACCAATTCATGTTATAATAAAAACAGCCTAAGTTAAATATAAAGAGAGGATTCTAAAGGCAGCAAGAGAAAAATGAAGAGTTAATTACAAGGGAACCGCCATATGGCTCTCAGCCGATTTCTCTACAAAAACACTGATTATGCATTTCTCTCCCACTGTTCTATACAGTCTAGGTTTTCTTGCAAATTTTTGTTTGTTTATATGCATATTTGAATTTCCATCTTTAATCACCATAGTAACCTAGTTTCCAATTTCTAAATTCATTCTGATTACTAGGACAAATTGCATTTAGTGTTAGGCTGATTCCTTTTTCTCCTTCCTACAAGCCTAATAGAAATCTTATAATTCTGATTGTCTGATGTTTTATCTTCATTTTCAATATAATTGACATAGACATTCCTAAAACTCTTTTGCTGAGTTCAGGCTAAGTGATTAAAATGTAATTTAAAATTTTTTATCATTCCATCAACTCATGGCATAACTATAATAACTGCTTTCATTTATTCACTGCATAGAAGGATAATGTATTGAGAAATTAACATATGCTTTGTTCTTCTGCAGCAGACCTTTGTTTAAACACAAGAGGTGTCCCACAGAAAGTTGAAGTGTTCTGATATCAATCTCCTTCCTTGCTTTTCTCCTTAAATGTTAACTTCTTGAGATTATGTTGGGTTGGTGCAGAGGAGGGTGGGGCTGAGGAAAGAGGAGGAGAATCATTGGGTGAGGAGGGGGAGACAGGTTCACCTGCAGGGCTGCAGGTTTAGTGACAATGGAACCACTCCCTGCCCCCAACCTTCCAAGTAGGGAATCTGGGCTGGAGACTCCCAAGTTCCCAGTGTCAGTCAACAAAATCCCCAAGCCCTGCTGAGCCTAGAAGCAGCACAGGGTCATAGGAAACGGCCATTTGAGAGTGGTACACATGAACTGCCAAATATTTCAGCAATTAAGGACCTCCATTTTCTTAATCCTAGGCAAAGAGAAGGAAATCCATGAGTTTGAACAAATCTGACAGAAGAAGGAAGCTCCAAAGAGATTAATACAGCTTAAAAAACAATACTGTGACCCTTATTTATACTCTTTAATTTCTTGAAGTAGAAGCCATGCCAATTATACGTAATGTATACAAGGCATTATGCTAAGTTCTTTATACAGATGGAGTCTTATGTAATGGTGATAACCCTGTGAGTCTGATACTGTTCTTATCCCCTTATCTTTATTTTACTGTTGAAGAAATTTACATTAGCTCATCCAATATCCCACTTCTGGTGAATGGCTAAATAATGATCAAAATCCAGGTTTAAAGTGTGGGCTTTTAACCATTTCTCTCTGCTGCTTCCAGACGGCATACATGAAAGCATTTTGAAAACTATGAAGCTTTATATAAATACTACACAGATGCAATATAAATTGTAACTACAAATGTAGTAGGATGTTTTTTATATTGAATTTCCTTCCCTGCCTGCCCTCACTCACCTCTCTTCTTTGAACTTGTTATCCTTTCCACCAGTAAAGCTGAGCCATGAACACAAGTCTAAGTTCCCTGGATTAAGGGAGGGCGGATACCTCCAATAACAAAGAAGTCATTGCTTGGCTTTGAGTTTCAAATAAAATGTTTTTATACCCAGAGGAAAAATAATCCTCCAAAAGCCAAAATGCTTTTGATTAGTCAGAGCTAGGCACTAAAGTGAAAGAAGGTTATATTTTGAATTGCAAAAAAGACCAAGTTTAGAGGGCTGAGCTCAAAGAGTTTGTAAAATTAGGTCATAAAGTGGAGAAGGAAGAGAAGGATTTAGATGATCTGAGACCAGGGTGGGTCACTGAGACAGTTTCCAACACCTGATTTCTCTAAGCCTTGGCTGCAGGGAGTGTGAAATAATAAGACCCCTAAGGACGCTTGCTGGAATAACAAAGTCAGCTGGGCCTGGCTTTCCAGGGAATATCCTGGAAAGAGTGTAAGCTGCCTCAGGGGAGCCTGGCATTCAGCCTGGCAATGCGGGCACATGGTACTTAGGTGATAAAAAATAGCACTTGTGGATGGACCTGTGGGAGCCTGAGGGATGCATACATTCTGAGGTGGAGCAGAGAAGGCAGCTAGAGTTTTTTGGGCTCTGTAGAGGCCAAGATGTCTTGTGAACCATGAGACCCAAGTCTGACATAAGGAAGGTGAAAAATGTAAGACCCTCAAGATCCCAAATGGCAGAACATGAACGTCATTAAGACCACCAGCTGATGCTTGGTAATCAGGCAGGGTGCCCATAGCCAGGTGGAACAAGCTGCACTGCAGTGGGATCCAGGGGTCAGAAGATGGCTGTGGAGCAGATGCCCCCCTCCTCACAGCAAACAGCAATCAAACCACCCAAAGATAGGCCACCCTCTGCACGAAAAAGAAAAGATTTCTTTTCTCAAAGGGACTGAGTTAACATGGAAGAGACTAAATCATGAACTGAAAATTGCTGAGTGACCTTTAAAAGACAAGGGCACAACAGTCCACTATAAATAAAGTATCACTTACACATATTTGAGTCATAATGTGACTATTCAGATCTGATTAAACAATTTCCTATTAAAGAACCATTTCCTGTTGTGGTATCTTTGAGGACCATAAAAGAAGAAATTTTGTCACTGATGGAAGCATCCACCTCTGGCTCACTGCAATGAAGGCTATACCTTCTCTCTCTCTTTTTTTTTTTTTTTAATCTAATTCCACTGTCAGTCATTCCTTAAATATTGCTTGAGTGCCTCTGTGCCAGGCTTTGTAGTCATACTGAGGATACAGTGGTGATTGCTTCCCTTATGGAGCTTACAAACCAGCAGGAAAAAAGACATAAAAATGTTCGGTGGTCCAGTGTGGTAACTGTTACAGTGGGAGGGTACCAGCAATGACAAAAGTATCTAGAAAGGGACTTCCCATGTAGCTTGCAGCATAACTACTCGGTATTGCTTCTACAGTGGCTGTGGCTCGACCCCTTGCTCAGGAACTTCTACATGCCACAGGTGCGGTCACTTTTTTTGTTTTTGTTTTTGTTTTGTTTTTTTTTAAAGTCTAGAAGGGCCACCTATCCAGTTTGAGCACAGGAGAACAGGAGCATTGTAAGGGAATAATGGAGCTCTTGGCTGAGCCCTAAAGGGAAAATCAGGCCCTTGATAGGAGGTGAGATGGGGTGAGGATAAGGGGAACAACTGCTCTGGCAGTAAGAACAACAGGTGCTATATGTGAACATGTGATATTCAGTTTGGCTAGAACACTTCTATGTCCATATTTTTCTTCCTTTCAAATGGCATCCTTTGCAGAGAATCACTAAAATCCTCAAGCTTCATCCTCCAGGATCTATAAGTTTTCCCTTGAGTTTCTTAGGCAAGACTTCTATTCTCTTAACATTATCCAAACTGAAACAGTTCTCATAGCCCAACCTTAAGTTCAGTCACTCTAAGATCAAAACGGGATAATGGAGGGTAGGAATTTAGCTGCCAAGACATTAAAGAATCAGCCTCCACAGTTGTGCTCTATAAATACGGCCATGGTGAATAATAATATGAATAATACCTAATATCAGAGGTTCCAAAATGTACTTAATTCATGGAGTCCTTGGTGTTCTTAGGACTTTTTTCATGGCTCCTCTAGCATAGATATATATAAAAATTCCATTTACCAAAGCATTAGGTCACAGAATCTGCCAAAATATTAAAAGGAGGTTAGCACAATCTAATACTGAATCTGTGAACTACCTTGAGCTAGTACTGCCTGTTGTGTTCAGCAGATATCAAGTACTACTGTGTTAACCTCAAAATATTTAAAATATCCTGCAAGGTCTCTGTGAGTTTGCTGCAACACTCTGGGATGCCTTGCTGCAGATCTAATGCAACACATATGTGCCTCAGTTCCATGCTTGCCTTTCGTCAGCTCTCCTCAGTCTTTTAAGAGGGCTGACTTTTGTAGGTGCTCTTACCAAATGACTTGCAGTGAGGGAGACTGGACTGTCTACTGTGGAGTGGGCAGAATGGGAAAGAACCAAATGATTCTCCCATTCCCTCTCTGCTCCCATAGCAGAGTCTGGCAACAAAGGCATCTTCTTCAAAGTTTCAGCTCTGGCCAAACTATGGTCCTAGCTTACATCAGGGAAGCTGATCCTCTAGGCTCCTGTAAGATTGCCTCCTCCCTTTGTCTTTCCCCAGACTAACAGTATGTGATAGGCAGCTTCCAAAACAGCCTCCAATGATGTTCACTGTTACAAACTGAACTGTGTTCCCTGGGGGAAAAAATGTATTGCACTCCTAAGCCTCAGACCCTATGAATGTGATCTTAATTGAAGACACGGTCTTTGCAGATGTAGTCAAGAAATCATTGGGGGGGGGCATTGTTATAAAAAGGAAAAAATTATATATAATTTATATAATAACATATGTAATATATAATCATATAATTGCCAGGGATGACTGCCACCCTTATAAAAGGGAAAAATTTGGACAGAGAGACAAACACAGACACAAGATGAAGAACACACAAGAACACCATGTGAAGATGAAGGCAGAGACTGGGGTGGTAGATCTACAGACCAACGAATATCAAAGATTGCCTGCAAGTTATCAAAAGCTAGGAGAGAGGCATGGAACCAAGTCTCCCTCACAGTCCCAAAAAGGAAAAGACTCTGCTGACACCTTTATCTCAGACTTCTACACTGGAGAACTGAGACAATAAGTTTCTATTAAACCACTTATTTTGTTATGGCAGCCTGAGCCAACTAAGATACATACCTTCTGGTATTCTCACGCTTGTGTAATCCTCCCCCTTTAAGTGTGGGCTAGACTTAGTGACTCACTTATAATAAATAGAAAACAGCAGAAGTGATGGGCTATTATTTCAGATATAAAAAGACTGGGGCATGAGTGAAATAGGTGAGGGAGAGCAAAAGGTATACCAACCTCCACTTACAAAATAAATTAGTCACGAGAACATAGTCAATAATTTTGTAATATCTTGTATGCTGAAAGACAGTGATGATTTTGTAATGTATAGAAATATCAAATAAGTACATTGAGTGCCCAGAACTAACGTACTGTTGAAAGTCAATTATACTTCAATAAATATGTTTTTTTAAAAAAACTGGGGCTCTATTTTAAGTGCACTCTCCCTCTCATAGACCACTTGCTCTAAGGGAAACCAGCTGCCATGACATAGGCTACCCTGTGGAGACACTCAATGTGGCAAGAGTCCAGAGCCTTACCAACCATCACCTAAGTGAACATGGAAGTGGATGCCTCACCTTAAGCACCCAAAAGTAAGACAGCAACTCCAGCTAATAGCTTGACTACAACTTCATGAGGGACTTTGAGCCAGAGGTAACCATCTAAGCCATACTCATATTCCCAACCCTCAATGCATGAGGTAATAATCCTTTGTTGCTTTAAACCAGTAAGTTTAGGGATAATTTGTTACACAGCAACAGATAATATAGAATGGTTATGACTTCCTGCTGCTGTTAATTCCTAGATCACCTATTTTCTCCCAAATTTGGTTTCTCAGCTTTTCTAATACCTGTGTAGCCAATCTGGTATTAAAGCTGCTGTTTTATTTTGTTTTATGTTTTCTAAGGCTGTACCCATGGCATATCCAAATTCCCCAGCCAAGGACTAAATCTGAGCTATAGCTTCGACCTACACCACAGCTGCAGCAAATAGTATATATATTTATTTCATATGTACAAAGGTAAGCTTCATTTGAGAATTTTAATGAACCTTCCAAATAAAAAGTAACATACCAGACATAGCTCTTTTTGTTGTAGCCAATGGCTTGAGCGTGGTGTTTCATGGGAAGAACGTTAATTTCTACCTTGATTCATCAAAAAAAAAGTCTTCAAATAACTGCCAGTGAGAAAGAGGCAACATTTCTAAGGTCATCCTAGCAGCCCACACTCTTGGATATAAGATGAAGCAAACATTTATTATTTATGTGCTGCCACAGATATGTAGTCATAAACAATAGCTGACATTCCACATGTCAATTCTGAATTCCTAAGAGCTTAATAGAAAAACAACTTAATGTCAACTCCAATTCCCTTATTTTCCAGAGTAGGAGTTTCTATTTAGCAAGCTTCCCACTGATTTGAGATAAAGAAGAAAAAGATTTGGTTTTGTCTGTATTATTCATCTAAAAAAGTATTGAAGGATATTTATCTCCTCTTCAAAATCCTCATGTCTGGGAGTTTGCATGGGGACTGTGAACATCAATGTATTTCTTTCCGGAATATTTCTGTAGGCTCTGCATCTGTCCATGATCACTCTCTTCATTTCCTCAGACCTCCAGTCTGTGTGTTTCAATACCTGGGGAGTGTGACTACAAACTGGAATACTGCATTACACATGCAGGGGCCACCATTAGAAAGTTTCCTCAATCTTTTCTTTCTATCACAGAAGGCTTAAACTTCTGCTGTTCATCAAATAATTTCCTTTCCTGAAGTAACTTGTTCCGAAACCCCATTTCCCAGGAGAGGCAGCCTGAAAAAAATGATTCTTCCCCCAAAAGGTTACAGCAGCATTCACTGCATTAAGACATAATTTTTGCACTAGAACCTTATTCTTCTATAATTACCTGTTTGTATTTTTATCATAGAAGCCACCAGAACGTCTTGGTTCTACAGGTCTATATATATAAAATAGTTGTTGAAATTGTGTGTTTGAGGAGGGCAGAGAGAACTGGTGGATCGTGACAAGTAGGTGGTGGTTGTGGTGGTGACTGTTTAGGACAAGTTTATGACAATTTATACATCTTGGGACCCTGAAAATATCTGCAGATGTGGGGTATTTGGGGGCAAACCTCAGGAGCAAAATACCTTTTAGTAGCTATTCCTGCTTTACATAAAAATCATGCCATTTCCCTGAGCCACTATGAGTGCAAAGTGATGCTCTGATGTGTTCAAATGCTTAGCCACCTAAGGACGAAATAAGCATGGACAAAATAGCCTCCAGTGAAAAGAGGAACATGATTCAAACCTCAGAAAAAAAATCACTGAGGATAAATGAGCTGTTCCCATGCCTCTGTTAGTGTTCATTTTTCACTAAGGGTGACTCTGGTGACATCTGTGTGCCTTTGGCCGTGTGGGATTCAGAATTTCCCTTAACATTCTAGAAATCCCACAGCTAGCAGCAGCATCACAACAAAGGTGAAGACTAACTAGTTTATGTTGCTTGTTCATGAGATTGTCTTTCTTCCACCTCTTTTGTGAGCATCAAAGAGACTGAAATAATTTGGGCTATGTTCATTCTCAAAAGGTAAACATTAGTATAGTCAATCCATTTGGCCACATGCCCACACCAAGCTGGCTGCCAGGGAGACTCAGGAACACTTCACTCTTTACAGGTACTCTCAAACAGACAAGAAAATAGTAAATTTCAGCAAAGAAGTAGCCTCTCACACATCTGAAGTATCACTCAACTTTAACATGTGTTTTCCAAGTATAGAGCCCAACTATGTTATCTTTAAGGAAATAAATAAATAAAACTCAAGGGAGATGTATAATATCTTTGTTTACCCCAAGGCTTCACTACTGGCAAAAATTATCATTGCTTTCATATTCTTTATACCATCATGTATTCTGCATATAATAAAGACAACAGAAAACACACTGAATTTGGAGCACCAGTCTGTTTAAGATGCATCAGGGTTAAAAGTTGTTAATCTTAAAGATACTAACGTTAAGATCTTAGTTGTTTACCTAAGGTTTTCCAATACCTGGAAGGCAAAGAGAGGATTACCTGTATTGTAATGATGGTAAAAACAATTGCACTTAATGATTTTGTTGCCTCAAGTAAAGCAAGAGCTCTAAGATAGGGAATATAAAAGAAATTACTGTTCTACACTAGGGAAGTCATAGGCCAGCAAGGTAGAAGAGTCCAGAATTGCCATAAGTGGACATTTTTTAATCAGTCTCAGAAGCAATAATAAAAATTCAGCAGAAAGGGAGGATAAGGAAATGAAAAAGCCTCACTTCTAAAATTCATATTGCCCCCTCTTGGAAACAATACTGTGAATTTGAATTTGCACTTCACATGGCCACATACTATACAAGCAAGGTTGTGGGAATCAGATCAACTGGGTTTCTAATGTACATTACAATTTTTATATGTCTATCCTTGAGTAAGTCACTGACCTTCTCTCAGCCACAGTTTCCACACCTATAAAATGATGATAATATAATAATCCCCTTAAGGAAATGTTAAGACTAAACTAAATACTACATACACAGCATTTAACCCTGGTAGTTAAAACTGCTCTCTGTACAATAAATAAAACTATTCTCCCATAGAAATACAAAAACAAAATATATGATTCTCATGTTGCCCAATATTTGGATATCATCACACTTTTGCTCATCTCCATGATCACTGATAATGAAGAATTAGATTTAAAGCTTAAAAGTTGAAAAAATGCATAATTTTTAAATCCTCTTTGAAATAAAAGGATATAGTCTTATGTATACAGTAACCAAGTCACACCACCTGTACAAATAGTTTCAGTCAGCATGCCCCAGGTCATCCACATGTGATGAGAAAAAATCAAATTAAATTTGTACATTACTGCCACCTTTAAATAGATTGTTGTATTTTGCAACATTATAGTATGACTTCTGATGTGATCAAAGTAACACATTTAAAAGGGGGGAAATATTGGCCTGAGGAAGCAGTTCTTCCCTCTGGCCATAAACTAGATTCATAGGTAAAATAAGACATCTGCATTCCCATGCTTTAAAAACATATAATTGACTAAAGGATCATAAAATAGTCAAAAGCTTCCCACTCACCCCATAAAAACCAAGTATAAAACTGGGGGAAAAATTCAAAACAGTCACTTCACAGTTCTGGAAAATAACTAAAGGCAGACAACAAATTAAGAAGCATTTATTCATGAAAATCAGCTGAACTTTGCGTAAGAGGAGTGGGATTCTGAAGCCTTTTTGCCTAAGGCTGCTCTCATCCCACTTCTAAACCCCCTAGTTTGCTAGTGAAGTAGTATTACAAAAGCGAGGTTGACCATGAAAACACGCAGCTTTCTGCAGGCACAGGAAGAACTGATTTGGGGCAAAAGATGAAAATCCACACTTAGCAAGGCTATCAGTAAAAGAGGCCAATTCAGTAGAAAAAGAACCGGGCAAATCCACAGCTCTGCTAGCTTGAGAGTGAAGTACAGCTGGGGCAAGTAGTGGACCCACCAGAAAATTAAAAGGGAGAGTATGAAAATGAGACAGCTAGATAAGCTCTCCACACATCTTTGTGTGACTACAAAACCAAACATCTTTGCAAGGGAAATCTGAGATGGTCTGATGGAAAATAAAATTCAAGGCAGAAAATAATTACTTGAACTTTGAACATGCTACCAAACATATATACTGATTTATCAGCAAAGGATGGAAGGTTATAGGGTTGAGGTGTTTGAGTAGAACCTCAGTCCAAATCACTGGCTAACAACTGAAGTATGAAGACACAGGTACAGCCATTATAAATCCAGGCAAGCAATAAAAATAAAAACTCAGGAGTTCCTGTGGTGAACCCAACAAGTACTCACGAGAAAGTGGGTTCAATCCATGGCCTTGCTCACTAGCTTAAGGATCTAGCCTTGCCATGAGCTGTGGTATAGGTCACAGACATGGCCTGGATCCCACGTTGCTGTGGCTGTGGCATAGGCTGGCAGCTACAGCTATGATTCCACCCCTAGACTGGGAACTTCCATATGCTGCAGGTGCCATTTCTTTTGTTTTTTAGACTTGACATATAAGTGAAATCATACAGTATTTGTCTTTCTTTGATTGTTTATCATGATTACTATGATATATTTTGATATATATATATGTATGTATATGTCTGAGTGTTTGTGTGTATATACATACATATACACATACACACACACACACACACACACACACACATACATCTTCTTTATCCAGTCATCTCTTGATGGACATTTAGGATAGCAGACTAGAAATTTGAAGTAGTTTGAATATAATTATGTTCAAAGAACTAAAGAAACTGTGTTTAAAGAATTAAAGGAGAACATGATAAGAATGACTCAACAAATAAGGAATCTCAAAGATAAGTAGAAATAATTAAAAGAACCAAATGGAAATTTTAAAGTTGAAATGAACAATGGCGGAAATGAAATATCAGTAGACAGGCTCAGCAGGATATTTAAGATGAAAATATTTTTGAGAATTAAAAAAAGCAGTGAACTTAAAGAAAGTCAATGGAAATTATCAAATCTGAGGAATAAAGACAAAAACTGAAAAAAAAACCAATCAGAATATCAGGAACTTGTGGGACAACACCAATTGTACCAACATATATGTAAGATAAGTCACAGAAGAGAAAAGAGAGATGGAGTAGAAAAATTATTTGAGGAAATAATGAATGAAACTTTCTTAATTTGATTTTTAAATATAAGATTAATCTAACAATCCAAGAAACTCAATGAACACCAAGTACTATTAACACATAGATCCACACCTTGATATGTCACAATCAAAATGCTGAAAGTCAAATATAAAAATCTCAAAAAAAGTAACAGAAAAATGACTCATCATACACAGGGAACAACAATACAACTAAAGGCTGACATCTAATAAGAAACAAAAGGATCCACAAGACAATGGAGTGACATAATTAAAATACTGAGATAAACTACCAACCAAAAAAAATCTGCATTTAGTGAAACTATTCAAAAATGAATAAGAAATAAAGACATTTCAAGATAAATAAAAATTGAGAGAATCTGCTGCTAGTAAATCTAAAGGGGATCTGAAAGTGTATTTTGGTTACCTCTAGTATCAGATGACACCAGAGGTAATCAAAATACACGGAAGAAATAAAGAACACTAGAATTAATAAATACATATGTAAATATAAAAAGCTGTAAAATATATTTTCTATTTTCCTCGATTTATTTTTAAAATATAAGATTATATAAAGCACTAATCATAGCACTGTATTATAGGGATTAGTATATAACATATATGACAATAATTAGTACAATGAATGGCAGAGATAAAGAAGCTTTTTGGAGTTCCTGTCGTGGCACAGCAGAAACGAATCCAACTAGCAACCATGGGGTTGTAGGTTCAATCCCTGGCCTGGCTCAGTGTGTTGAGTATCCAGCATTGCCACTAGCTGTGGTGTAGGTCACAGCCACAGCTTGGATCTGGCATTGCTGTGGCTGTGGCATAGGCCGGGAGCTGTAGCTACGATTAGACGCCTAGCCTGGAAACCTCCATGTGCCATGGGTGTGGCCCAAAAAGGAAAAAAAGAAAGAAAGAGAGAGAGAGAGAGAGAGAGAGAGAGAGAGAGAGAGAGAGAGAGAGAGAGAAAGAAAGAAAGAAAGAAAGAAAGAAAGAAAGAAAGAAAGAAAGAAAGAAAGAAAGAAAGAAAGAAAGAAAGAAAAAAAGAAAGAAAGAAAGAAAGAAAGAAAGAGAAGGTTTAGAAGCAAAGTTTCTATATTTTATTAGTATTTAATCAGTATTAACCTAAGTAGATTGTGATAAATTCAGATGTGCATTGCAATCCCTAGAGCAAAAACTAAGAAAATAACTTAAAAAAAAATAATTAACAGAATTGGCGATGACACACAAAAATTTTAACACAAAAGAAGACATTAAAGAGAACAAGGGAACAAAATGACATGAGGCAAATGCAAAACAAATAGCAAAACTGAAGATGTAACTCCAAACATATCAATAATTACATTAGGAGTTCCTATCGTGGCTCAGCAGAAACGAATCTGACTGGCATCCATGACAATGCAGGTTTGATCCCTGGCCTTGCTCAATGGGTTAAGGATCTGGCGTTTTCATGATCCGTGGTGTAGGTTGCAGACGTGGCTTGGATCCCATGTGGCTGTGGCATAGCCAGCAGCAACAGCTCCGATTCAACCCTAGCCTGGGAACCTCCATAAGCCACAGGTGCAGCCCTAAAAAGACAAAAGACAAAATAATAATAATAATTACATTAAATGCGAATGGACTAAATACCTTTGGGGGGGGGGCGCTTTTTAGAGCTGCACCTGCAGCATGGGGAGGTCCCAGGCTAGGGGTCAAATCAGAGCTGTAGCTGCTGGCCTACACCACAGCCACAGCAACGCCAGATCTGAGCCACATCTGTGACCTACACCACAGCCACAGCAACGCCAGATCTGAGCCACATCTGTGACCTACACCACAGCCACAGCAACGCCGGATCCTTAACCCACTGAGCAAGGCCAGGGATCAAACCCACAACCTCATGGTTCCTAGTCGGATTCGTTTCCGCTAGGCCACGACAGGGATTCCTAGACTAAATACCTTAATCAAAAGACAGATTCCTAGACTAAATACCTTAATCAAAAGACAGACCCAAAGAGATGCTGTCTACAAGAGATAAACTTTACATTCACAGCCACAAGTAAGTTGTAAGTAAAAGGATGAAAAAAAAGATACATGATACAAGCAGTTACTATAAAAAGCTGGAGTGACTATATGAATATCACACTAAATATTAAGAATAAATATTACTAAAGCCAAAGAGGGAAATTTCATAATGATAAGAGTGAATACGTCAGGAAGATATGAATGTATACATACCTAAAAACAGAATAACAAAAGAAACAAGTACATAAATTTCAAGGTAGTCTCACTTACTGATTCCTTATATTTCCTGCTAAGTTCAGACTAAATACTGGGACTAAATAAACACAGTTTTGAAATATAGATTCACAGGAAGTTACAGGGGTAGTAGAGAGACACCTTGTGTACTCTTCACCTCACTTCCCCCATTGGTTAGATCTTACACAACTATAGTACAATATCAAAACCAGAGAAATTGATATTTTTATAACTTGTTTATAATTCTGTCATCTTATCACAAGATAAAAACTGTGTAACAACTGCTACAATTAAAACACAAAACTAGGAGTTTTCACTGTGTTACAGTGGGTTAAGGATCTAACTGCAGCACCTCAGGTCACTGTGGAGGCATGAATTTGATCCCCACCTTGGCACAGTGCGTTAAGGATCCAACATTTCTGCAGCTGTGGTGCAGGTCGCAACTGTGGCACAGATTCCCTCAGCCCAGGAACTTCCATATGCCATATGTGCGGCCAAAAATAAAAACAAAAACAAACCAAAATACAGAACTATTCCATCACCACAAGTACCCCCTTATACTACCCCATACTACCCATACCTATCTCCTTCTCCCTCCCAACCATAACCCTTATTTTGACACTTCAAAAATTTTTATGAATAAAATCATACAGTGCAAGATATTTTGAGATTGGCTTTCTTTCACTCAGCACAATGCCCTTGAGATACTTCCAAATTGTTGTGTGTATAAAGAGTATCAGTTGTTGTATGTTGTTCCTTTCTTTTGCTGAGTAATATTCATGGCATGGATATACCACTGTTTGTTTAACCATTCACGTATTATAAGACATTTTGTTTGTTCACAGTTTGAGGCTATTATAAATAAATCTGCTATAGACCATTGCATACAATCTTTTCTGAGGACAAAAATTTTCATTTAACTGGAAAAAATATGTATAGACGTGATTACTGGATTGTAAGGTTAAGGGTATATTTCATCTTCTTAAGAAACTACCAAACCATTTCCATATTGATTATTCCATATTACATTCCCATCAAAAATGATTTAGAGGAGTTCCCGTCGTGGCGCAGTGGTTAACGAATCCGATTGGGAACCATGAGGTTGCGGGTTCGGTCCCTGCCCTTGCTCAGTGGGTTAAGGATCCGGCGTTGCCGTGAGCTGTGGTGTAGGTTGCAGACGCGGCTCGGATCCCGCGTTGCTGTGGCTCTGGCGTAGGCCGGTGGCTACAGCTCCGATTCAACCCCTAGCCTGGGAACCTCCATATGCCGCGGGAGCGGCCCAAGAAATAGCAACAACAACAACAACAAAAAGACAAAAAAAAATGATTTAGAGATCCAGTTTACTAGTATCCTGGCCAGCTTTTGGTGTTCTTGAATTTTTTTATTTTAGCTGTTCTTTTTTTTTTTTTGTCTTTTGTCTTTTTGTTGTTGTTGTTGCTATTTCTTGGGCCGCTCCCGCGGCATATGGAGGTTCCCAGGCTAGGGGTTGAATCGGAGCTGTAGCCACCGGCCTACGCCAGAGCCACAGCAACGCGGGATCCGAGCCGCGTCTGCAACCTACACCACAGCTCACGGCAACGCCGGATCCTTAACCCACTGAGCAAGGGCAGGGACCGAACCCGCAACCTCATGGTTCCCAGTCGGATTCGTTAACCACTGCGCCACGACGGGAACTCCTATTTTAGCTGTTGTAACAGGTGTGGAGTAATACCTCATTGCAGTCTTAATTTTCATATCCTTAATGGTAAGGGATGTTTAATATCTTTTCATGTTCTTATTTGCCATTTATCTTCTTTGGTAAAATGACTCTCTATGTCTTGTTCCCATCTTCTAATTAAATTGCTTGTTTTCTATTACTGCTGAATTTTGAAAGTCCATTACAAATTATGGATATGAGTCCTTTATCAGATATGTAGTTTGCAAACATTTGGAGTGATTGAAATATCTATTTGAGCAGTAGTTACATGCCAGCCACATTTGTCAAATCTCATCAAATTGTACATCTGAAATAGATGCATCTTTAGCAAATGTAATTCTCTCTCAATAAGGTTGCCTTCAAAACAACAAAAAAGATATGTGGTTTGCGAATATTTAAATGTAAAATATAAAACTTTGGGAAGAAAACATGAGAGAACATCTTTGGAACCTAGGGATTGATCAAGTACTCTTAGACATAATATCAAAAGTACAGTTAATAAAATAAAAATCAATATAATATTTTCACCAAAATTTTTAAATGCTGCTTTGTGAAAGACCCTATTAAGAGAGATGTTAACAATAATGGAAAGGGAATACTGTGAGAACCAGGAATGAAATACCAGGTGCTATGTATTAAATGTAGGATCCATTTTGAGTTAATTTTTATGTAAGATTTAGGTTGTGTTTTTTTTTTGCCTATGAACATACAATTGTTCTAACAATATTTTTTGACAAGACTATCATTCCTACATTGAATTGCTTTTGCACACTTGTTAAAAATCATTAAGTATATTTGTTTGGGTGTACTTCTGGGTTCTTTTTTCCATTCCATTGGCCTAAGTGTCTATCCCTCTGCCAACCACATAATCTTGATTACACATAGTTTTATAATGTCTGGAAATAAAATAGAATGATTCCTCGCAACATTCTGTTCTTTTTTTTTTTTTTTTTTGTCTTTTTGCCTTTTCTTCAGCTGCTCCCGCAGCATATGGAGGTTCCCAGGCTAGGGGTCGAATCAGAGCTGTAGCCACCCGCATATGCCAGAGCCGCAGCAACGCAGGAGCCGAGCCGAGTCTGCAATGTACACCACAGCTCACGGCAACGCCGGATCCTCAACCCACTGAGCAAGGCCAGGGATCAAACCCACAACCTCATGGTTCCTAGTTGGATTCGTCAACCACTGAGCCACAACAGGGAACTCCCTCTTCTTTTTTTTTTTTTCCCCCAACATTCTGTTCTTATTTTTCAAAATTGTTTTAGCTATTCTAGTTCTTTGCCTTTCCATGTAAGTCTTAGAATGATCTTTCCTATTTCTATAAAATACCTTGCTGGTTAATACAGTTTTAGGGGCTACTCAAGTATTAAGTGCATGGAGGATTCATCCAGAGGTCCTTCTGTCTAAGCAGTTATTTCTATGTGACCCCAGACCCAACTATTTGAATTAGGGGTGAACAGCTGACTCAAAGGAAACCCTTATATTGAATGACTGTAACATAAAGCCTAGAGCAAAAACAGAAAATCTGGCCAATTAGGATAGTTTTTTAGGTATCAGAACTAGAAAATAAAAATGCTGTGATCAGCTGGAGAAGTTTAAGAGAAGAAAAAATGAGGGATAATATGAGCTGGAGTTGGCATGCTGCAAGTCTAAACTATCCACAAGAAAATATTACAATAGAGGAGAGTGACAAAACCTTCACGTAAGTAAAAAAGGCACTGTGGGAGTTCCCGTCGTGGCGCAGTGGTTAACGAATCTGACTAGGAACCATGAGGTTGCGGGTTCGGTCCCTGCCCTTGCTCAGTGGGTTAAGGATCCGGCGTTGCCGTGAGCTGTGGTGTAGGTTGCAGACGCGGCTCAGATCCTGCGTTGCTGTGGCTCTGGCGTAGGCCAGCGGCTACAGCTCCGATCAGACCCCTAGCCTGGGAACCTCCACATGCCGCGGAAGCGGCCCAAAGAAATAGCAAAAAAAAAAAAAAAAAAAGGCACTGTGAGGACAGTGAGAAGAAAAATGGAAGAATAATGTGAAAGCAAGGATGAGATAACAAATGTAAACTAAATGGTGTATTCAAAAAAGATATGTTTAAATCTTAACCTTCGGTACCTCTGAATATGACCTTATTTGGGAATAAAGTCTTTGCAGATGTAATGAAGTTAAGATAAAGTTATAGTAGATTAAGGTGGATTCTAATGCAATGTATGGTGTCCTTTCATGAAGAGATAAATTTGGGCATAAACAGGAGAAGAAGGCCTTATGAAGGGAAAAGCAGGAATTGGAGCTATGCTGCCAAAAGCCAAGGAACACTGAGGTGTGCCAGCAACCACCAGAACATAAAAGGAGCAAGGAAAGATTCTCTCCTAGATCTTCAGGAGGAGCCCAGCCCTGCTGATACCTTGATTTCAGACTTCTATTCTACAAACTGTGAAAGAGTAAATTCTTTGTCTTCTAAGCCATCAATTTTGTGGTACTTTGTCACAGGATCCCTAGGAAATGACTACACCAGGTAATGCTTGAGAGATGGGGAGAGCAGTTTCTATTCTTAAAGATTTTCCAATTCCCATGCAACCGGACTGAGGCCACTTGCCCTTATGACAGATTCCTGAATGCATTTCACATGAATAAGTATGAGTTGGGCTCTGCTACTTGAAGCCAAAAGAGCCAAAGAGAACATGAATGGTAACATAACAAGAAATAAACTTGTATTTCCAAGTCTAACAGTATCAATGATCTTGCTTTCCAAGATCATTATTAAAAATATAAAATACCTTATTAAAAATATAAAATAGTTAAGAGGATGTAAGTGGCTCTAAAAAGGGTAGAAGAAATTTACTTACAACAAGGAAGCAGACAAAGCTCCCAAAGAGCCCAGCTATTTACTTCCATTGCTGAGAGAAATAATCAAACAAGACATTAGAACATCAACTAAGAAATATTCTATTTTTGCTTCTCTTTCTTCTTCTATAGAACATTGGTTACTGATAACAAATCATGCCCTATAGAAAACTAAATAATCCACTGCTGAGCAGAGATAATACGAAATGTGTGAACCCACGCTTATTAGACACCGAGATGGCTACTTTTTTTTTTTTTTTTTTTGGCTGCACCCATGGCACGCAAAAATTCCAGGCCAGGGATTGAACTTGAGCCACCACAGAGATCTGAGCCACAGCAGTGACAATGCCAGAACCTTAACCCCCTGGATGATCAGACAACTCCTGAAATAGTTCATTTTGTGTGTCAACTTGGAGGAGCCAAAGAACCCAGATATTCAGTGAAACATTATTCTGGGTGCTTCTGTGAGGGTGTTTTTGGATTAATTTACATTTAGATTAGTGGACCATGAGTAAAATTAATTGCCCTCTATAATGTGAGTGAGCCTCATCCAATCAGCTGAAGGCCTGAATAGAATAAAAGACCCATGTCCCCCTAGCAAAAGGGAATTCTGCCGGCCTACAGCCTTCAGATTTGAAGTGCAATCCTGGCTATCCCTTGGGTATCCAGCCTGATGGCCTACTCTGCAAATTTTGGACTTACTGACCTCCATAATTATGTGAACCAATTCCTTAAAGTAAGTCTCTCTCTCTGGAGAACCTTGACTAACATGTTAGGCCATGTGTAAGTCGCTTTTACTTCAAAATCTACTAATTCATATTTCAACAAAAAGTAACTGAGCACCTACTATGTACTGGACTGTTCAAGTATTGGGTATTTACAAGAAAAAATAAAGTCCCGCCCTCAAGAAACATTATTTTACCAAAATCTCGCAATTACTCTATTTAACCCTATTTTTCATGCAACAAAATTTAGCATCAGAGCGAGTAACAACTTGACTCAGGTCTACAATCACTAAGTAGCCAAGCTGGGTTTCTAAAACCAGCACTGACTCTAGACCTTGACATCTTTTGACATTTTCCATTGCTTCCCTTGGATGACTTGAACAAAAAAATTCATAGACCTATTGCCACATTTTATTTCAAACTTCCCCTTAACTATCTCCATGATTGCACTTTTAGAGGAATTGATAATAAATATCCCATCCTTGGCCGCATTTGTGGTGAAAATGCCAGTGTCAAGAGAAAGAGGGAAAGAATACAAAAAGGTTATACAAGGCACCACTCTACTGTGACTGGGTCCATTGGCTCCTAGAAAATGGTAAATGATGGGTACTCTCTACTGCTTTTCATCCATAAAAGAAAAAATTGTCAAGTGTTCTTAACAGTTACTACATCACAATTAATTTATAGTTTCCAATTCTAGTAATTCTCTTTATGCCACATTTAATCATTCTGCCATCACTACCTTTGACTTGATACAAATAGAATTATGAAAACCATACCAGAGAATTCAACAGTAATGGCTCCTCTCTTTTTCCATTTTAGGTAGTTTACCACAGAAATAAATATTCCTTTTCAGTCAAAAATCAGCCTCTCAGATGGATTTTCAAACTTCTATTCAATAGAAAAGCAGTTAAGGCAAATTTTAAAAAAAAATATTTTACACTGGGTTTCATACCAAGAAACTTTATCCTACAAATATTACGAATTAATATTGGGGTCAGAGCCTCCTAAACCTTCAGTAAAGTACTTAGGAACTTCTGAAACCCCATATGTTCTATAAAGCCTTTCCTGCACACAAATTTGCTCTTATCTTGCGCAGGTGTAATTCAAACATGCTACAGGGCATAGTATGTACTCTGATGAATAGCCTACAGATATACTGACTAACATATGTAAGAAATGCCTTCTCCCATTTATTTCTTCTTCTAAACATTTTTTTATTCACTGTGGCTGTGGCATATAGAATTCCTGGGGCCTGGGATGGAACCTGCATCACAGCAGTGACCCAAGCTGCTACAGTGACAACACTGGACCCTTAACTGCACCACAAGGGAACTCAAACTTCATGCTACTCTGTTATCTGTCACTTGATGATCTGTCTACATAAATGGCCTTTGTAAAGAAGATAGGATAGATATACACAATGGAATATTACTCATCCATAAAAAGAACAAAATAATGCCATGTGCACCAAAATAGATGGACACATCATACTAAGTGAAGTCAGTCAGATAAAGACAAATATAAGATCACTAGTATGTGGAATCTAACTTTAAAATGATACAAAATAACTCATTTACAAAACAGAAACAGACTCAAGGATTTCAAAAACAAACTCATGGTTGCCAAAGGGGAAACACTGTGGGAAAGGATGGATTGGGAGGTTGGGATTGGCATATATTCACTGCTATATACAAAACTGATCAATAACAAGGACCTACTCTTGAGCTTGGGGAAATCTGTTCAATACTTTTTAATGGCCTATATGGGGAAAGAATCTGGAAAAGAATGAATATATATGCATAAGTATGGCTGATTCACTTCGCTATACACCTGAAAATAACACATTAAGTCACCTAAAGCCCAATAAAATGTATTTAAAAAATAAATAAAATAAATAGCCTTTGACCATTAACTTGTAAAATGTAAACTGGAGTACCAATGGAAAAAGACATTGACTATTTGTATCCTATTGACTTTATTTTCTATTCATATCCATTTTTCAAAGTCTAGCTCAAATTCCAGCTATTTTTAGGTTCTTCCTCTGACAACTCTTGCTCAAGCATAATCTTTATTTTCGAGAACAATTTATCTACAACTTGCCATTTGTGTGATTCTCTCTTGCTGTTAACTGTATTCATTTATGGAGACCAAATGGAAATCCAAGCTATGTGTGACCACTGAGCATTAGAATGGGGTTTATGGATTTACCTGGCCCTGGATCTACACAAGTGAAATGTTTGAAAAACCTTAGGGGAAAAAAATTCATGCTGAGAAGAGAGAATTGAGATGAACACATTTGGTCCAAGGTCACTGGGTTCTTACTAAGGGAAGAGATAATCATCATATTTTGGTGTCTGGCCCTCAAATTATTCACAGTACAGTCTTCAAGGAGTAGTTCCTGAGTCCTAAGGTGGAAAATGGTGCTGCAATTAACATGAAATTTAAAATGTTGAAGACTGTTCTATTTATAAGAACTGCTGAATGGAGATAGCAGTGTTTTGCAGCAGAGGGTAACAAAACTGGGGAAAGGCATTTTCCCCACATAAGTAACATGCCTTTCAGGTTGCCCAGCTAGAAACAACAGAAGATTAACAACCAGATATTCCTAGGTGTGGGGCACTATCCAGGTGGGGAACTCAGGCCAGCAGGAATCTTCAGTGCTATGACTTTAGACGTGCTCAACAAACAGCAGCACAAAACCTTCATAATGTTAAGATGGTGCAACAACAACAAAAAAAGCAATATGAGAAATTGTTCAGCAACCTAGGAGGTTAGCAAGGACTTCACAGGGGCTAACACTTTCTCAGTGATGCAACTCTTGGGAGGAGGAAGGTAAAGGGACCATTCAAAATATTTCTGTTCTCCAATGCTATTACCCTTTTAGACAGGTCAAGTGGCATATTTATTGTTATTTATTTTTACTTACATATATTTGGGAATACTCTTTATTCCTACTGCATGGGCTTTTGTCATCCCTTACTGTCTGTGAAAAAACACATGCTCACCCTCTCATTATTGGTTAAATTGAATTAAGAAATCCTTTTTAGGAGTTCCCGTCGTGGCGCAGTGGTTAACGAATCCGACTAGGAACCATGAGGTTGCGGGTTCGGTCCCTGCCCTTGCTCAGTGGGTTAACGATCCGGCGTTGCCCTGAGCTGTGGTGTAGGTTGCAGACGCGGCTCGGATCCCGTGTTGCTGTGGCTCTGGCGTAGGCCGGTGGCTACAGCTCCGATTCAACCCCTGGCCTGGGAACCTCCATATGCCGCGGGAGCGGCCCAAGAAATAGCAACAACAACAAAAAAGACAAAAAAAAAAAAAAGAAAAGAAAAGAAATCCTTTTTAGTTATAATAGTGAAAATGGCTTGAGTTCTTTCCACTTATCTGGCTCAAATATTGGCTTTACTACTGTTTCTTTTGTATCCAGATGATGTGTAAGATTTGTGAGAAAATAAGCAACTGGCAGAAAATTAGTAGAGCTGACAGAGCTGAGGAAAATTAGCTGGGCATCTTATGCAAAGACTATTTTGGCTGATGCTCAACTCCATTTACTTTTTTTTCTCTTATTCATCCAGGATTAAAATGTATGTTCTCTCATTTTAAAAGTAAAAACCCAAGAGTAAACAAAGGGATTGTTTTGAGTCAAGGCAAATATCTTTCCCAAAGAAGATTATATGTGTCACATACAAATTAGATTTGAAGGGAAAAAGATCAGGAATTACACTACAAAAGAAAAAATGAATTGTATAATGTGGAAGAAGTAAATACTGAACTTGTAAATTCTAAGCAGTTTTATCTATACTTCATACTCTTGACGTTATAAACTGAAAATACTAGCATCTGGGTGGGGAAGGAGTGTGAAAGGTTAGATCACAATATTTTAAAACAAAGTTGTGATCCAACAGGAGATGTGCTGTGGCTCCTGAAAGTGTATTTAATCCTAATTAAATATAGTTTAGAAGCTATGAGACAAGGAAAAGGCCAGTACACTTTAAGACAGGGCTGGTAAATTATAGCCCATAGGCCAAATTTGGCGCATCACCTGTTTTTATATGGCCCACAAACCAAGGTATGGTTTTTACATTTTTAAATGGATTTTTAAAAAAGGAAGAGAAAAAAGAAGAAGAATGTTTTGTGACACATGAATTATGTTAAATTCACATTTCAGTGGCCATAAATAAAATCCTACAGGAACAGAGTCACACTTGTTCATTTACATGTCATCTATGGATGCTCTTATGCTCTAACAGCAGAGGTGAGTAGTTGTGAGAGAGACTGTAGGACCCACAAAGCCAAAAATATTCACTATCTGGCCCTTTATAGCCAAGTCTTACTTTAGAGAATTCAATTAGATAGTAAATTTGCTTGATTTTAATCTTTAACGTAATGAGGGTTTTATCCATCCATACTTTTGGCTGAAGGACTTATTCCAGTAGACCATTCTATGACACATATGTTATATAACATATATGCTATATAACATAACATATAACATTCTATAATTCATTCTGGTAGACCATTCTATAACTTGTTTCAGGTAAGTTACAGCCATGCCTGCCACTATATGCGTTTTTTCCCCTTGAACAAAAACTCAGTTCCCCTAAGGGCTAAAAAAGTTACTTTACAGTGATTTTTCTTTCTTTCCTTCTTTTTTTTTTTTTTTTGGCCCACACCCGAGACATATGGAAGTTCCCACGCTAGGGGTCAAATCAGAGCTACAGCTGCCAGCCTACACCACAGCTATAGCAACTCCGGATCTGAGGCGCATCTGTGACCTACGCCACAGTTCATGGCAATGCTAGATTGCTGACCCACTGAGCAAGGCCAGGGATCGATCCCACATCCTCATGGATACTAGTCGGATTCATTTACACTGCGCCACGACAGAAACTCCCTACAGTGATTTTTCTTAATTCTATTGAGTACGCAAATTACTATCTTACATGCCATCATGTTTCTTCTTTTTTAAAATGGTACAAAAGAGCATGGCTTATTTTGATACATCTCATACAATCATGTTCTCAAACAAAACTGCCCTACCAAGCTTTTGTGTAATATAACTGTACCACTACTTTTGAAATACAACTACAACATTTCTGGGGGATACAACAGACCTTCAGAAAGAGAGATAGATAGGGATGTGGATTACAAGATGAATTAGTAAAATAGATAATAATGGGGTAAATCATTAATATTTTTAAATATATGCCCATGTTTAAACTTCCACATCCTCCTTCCAAAAACCAAATATTTTCACCACATTTATTATGAGAACCTAATACTTAAAAATCTGACTGTACACAATTAAGAAAGTCTATTACTCTTACCTCTCAATATAATGACATTTTCATACAATATTTACTCTTACTTGTGCTTTGTTTCTTATAGACTCCTATTGCCTATCAACTCTGGTATTTCCCATGAGCTTGTTTTCCCTTCACTAAAGCTCAAATAACAGTAAACATTAATGATAATTGATGCTCCTGGCACCATTTACCTAATTCAAAACAAATACTCAGTTGTACTTTTAAAATTCAGACCCCAAAACAAAAACTCCAGAAAGAGTTTCAGAATTCTTTATTAAGGAAAAAAACTTAAGACTCTCTTTAGGGGGTGACTATAATATTGAGCCAAATATCCAGTCTCCCTATACCTAAATGCCAAATATCCAAATGATTAAATTACAGAAGTAAAAAGTTATATATGGCTTTTACTATGTATGGCTATATATAGCTCTTATTGGTTATTCACTTGGCTACAGTTGAGAGAGATTTCTTTTATTTCAATTTACCCTGAGCATTTCTTCTTAAAATAAGAAAATAAAAACCAATTTTAATGAAGTTTGGCACAGTTCCTTGCATATAATAGGCAAACAATATATATTTTTTGGATGAGCAAAAGTAATTGTAATAAATTATTATTTAGTGGTGTTTTATCTCTCCAAAGCATTTTTCCATCTTCACACTTGACCTATCTCTGAGAGATACACAGGTGGGTATTCTCAAAGATTACCCAGGTAGGAGTTCCCGTCGTGGCGCAGTGGTTAACGAATCTGACTAGGAACCATGAGGTTGCGGGTTCGATCCCTGGCCTTGCTCAGTGGGTTAAGGATCTGGCCTTGCTGTGACGCGGCTCGGATCCTGCATTGCTGTGGAGTAGGTTGGTGGCTACAGCTCCGATTAGACTCCTAGCCTGGGAACCTCCATGTGCCGCGGGAGCAGCCCTAGAAAAGGCAAAAAGGCCAAAAAAAAAAAAAATTACCCAGGTAGATACCTCAAAGATATACCTGCCAGACCTTTGTCAAAGCCCCAAATTTAGGGCTGTGTCCTTAGACACAGCCTGATGAATATATGAAGCTGCAATTTCAAATGTCTAGTGAAGGAAGTGTCTTGAATGTGTTAACTACCTGAGCAGGAAAAGGAATTGGACCTTCTGGGAGTGGTCCAGGTCCAGGATGTTACTAAATGCCCCAGAATAAACATTTTTTTCTTCTAGGGAAACTAAATAAACATATTAATGAAACAGATGGCTAATCAGCAAGTTAACATAACAAGTCACCTCAGTATATTATTCTTGATCCAATATCAGAAATACGGTTAGCCATGACTACTACCCATGATTTCGCACATATCAGCCCCCTTCTTAGAAGAATTTGCCACCTAATCCCTAGAAAGTGCAGCCCTATGTAAAAAGGTATACTGCCTCACTGGCCATAAGCGTTTGGCCTAGGGATGGTTATCTGACTCAAAACAGATTGTTCATATTCATTCAAACATGAAGAACTGGAACACTGAGTGTAGTGACCACTTGGTTTTGGTTTGGGGAGCTGCCCGGAATCTAAATACCCTTCTTAGGTTTGAGCAATTTCTCACCTTATGAGACATGTTGGAAGGGATAGCCCTCTTTCTAATATAGAGCCTAACGGGCCTGATACTTGCTTTCCCAGCCTCCTTTGCAGCCAAAGAACTAGTACATGACCTAGTCTTGACCAATGAGAAATACCTGCCCTGGACTTTGAACTGGAAACTAGTGATGCACAGTTGTAGGGAATCTTATCTCAAGGGGACCAGGAAAGGCAGAAGTAGAAGTAGCAACGCTGAAACTAGTGCCTCCAGGGTCAGTACTTAGGCCACCTAAGTACTAGTCAGGTCTAGTACTTGGTAGCTATGGTGTCCTCACAAGACTAGTTCTATGGCATGTTCTGTGATCGTGGTTCTGGCTATGAAGTCTCCTGTTTCCTTCCCATTTTCCAACTCTTTCTAGCAATTCTGTGAGCTCCCTAATACGCCCCAGTGAATTCCTTTACTGGTTAAATTAGTCATGGTGGCTTCTGATGCTTACGATTAACAAGAATGACTGATATACAGAGTCCAAGTCATGGCCAACATGAGACTATAAAATAGGGGAAATCTGAGAGCTGAAGCTGCCACTTGTAGATGGCCATGACAGGCTATGCCAGTAGCAGAAGACAGTCTACAAATGCTCTAAGAAATGCAGACACCAAACACAAGGCTCTGGAAAGAAAAAGTAAGAGAGAGAAAAAGAAAGAGCGTTTGCACCTTGACTTAATATTTCCAAGTCCCAGTCCCATAAAAGCAGGTTATATTTCATTTCCTTCCTACCTTGAAATTCCCTGTTGTACCCTTGAAATTAATCCTTCATTTTTTTAACCATATTCATTATACATAGTTTTACTCCTTGAAACCAAATGTACCCACATGTGCCCTGATTAAGTTAGCCAAATAAGTAGTAGATGACAAATTTTGTGTGTGTGTCTTTTTAGGGTCACACACACAGCATATGGAAGTTCTCAGGCTAGGGGTTGAATTGGAGCTACAGCTGCTGGCCTACACCACAGCCATAGCAACAGGGGATCCAAGGCACACCTGAGACCTGCACCACAGCTCATGGCAAAGCCGGATCCTTAACCCACTGAGCAAGGCCAGGGACTGAACCTGCATTCTCATGGATACTAGTCGGGTTTGTTAACCACTGAGCCACAAAGGGAAGTCCCACAATTTTCTAGTAATATGGAAAATACCACAACTGGGACATGGAGGAACTTAGGGAACAAATCATGAGAGGAATCTCTCCCTTTCCACTCACAGCAGTTAATTATGACTCCACCTTGAGTTGAGGAGTGCCACAAACATCTTGTACACGTATTGTTGTACTGAGATTTACAAATTGTCAGGATATTCATACTACTCAGTACATGTGGAAATCACTAGGTCATGTCTATATACTGCCTGAGAGAACAGAGAAAGATATAGTTAAAATGTTAACTATAAATTGAGGGATGAGAATGCTTCCCCCCAAAACAAAGACAATTATAACATCACATAAGAACCATCTGTCAAGATAGGCCCTGAATTACATAGAAGACGGTGGAGAAGCCTGCTGACAGATGGTGAATCAGATCCGCCCTAGGAGAAATGTGGACAGCTGGCTCCTATAGCCCAGGCTTCAGGCCATCCCTTCACACATCGCGACTGCGTTAAGACTACTCCCAAATGTGGACAAAAACTTTGAGCAAGCCACCCAAGATGAGCCGACCGCAGCTTAGAATCCTGTGGGAGACAATACCACACAGTCCATTTACTACCCTGGAAATCAGAAAGTTCTTGATTCTGTCCTATGCCAGGGAGGGTGTCAGACACCAAAGACGGGTAACCTGCTCTTCCCCTCTGCCTTCTGACCCTTTCTGCCTTCTGACCTTCTGTTCATTTTCCAGGTTAACCAAGTTGGGAAGTGAAGCCACCTTGCCTCTGTTCTTGTTCTTGGAGTATTCCTGAGTGACTTTTAGGAAAGCTGCCTCTTATCAAGGAAAGAGGCATTGTACATAGAGTTTTACTCCTTACAAGCAAGGAGGAATGATCATTCCAATTTTAAAAATCAAAGCAAAAATATAGATGTCATAGGAAATTCGTAAGAAGGACAGTGACAAGATCTAAAGCCTGAGCAAACCACAAACCTCTGTGAGTCAGTGTTCTCACTTGGTAAAAATCTGTAAAATACTTTAATTTGGAAATTCTGGGAATCCAAGATTAACTGTTGAAACTTTGGAAAATCTCATAGTGTCTCTGTACAATTAACATAAAAATAGCTCTGTTTACCTCAGTGGTGTACGGCAAGAATCAAATGGAATAAGTGTGAGAATGGCTTGAAAGATGCAGAGTAGTAAAGAGTCACAATGCATTATCATTACTGGGGTAGTGCTAACATTTGCAGACACAATTACCGCTATTGATTTCTTTATCAAATTATCAGCATCTAGGATCTGATCTTTATAGATCGCAATTAAATGATACCATTTATGCAATGCACTTAGAACAGCGTTCCAATGTAAGTACTCTCTAGGCATTAACTATTTTATTAGGATGATAATTATCAGGAGTTGTAATGGTGATGGTTACCTTGATTCTTATCATTATTTGAAAATAATGAAGTAATGATGGGGTCTTTTGGCTTTACTATTCTATAAACTTTCTTATAATAGGAACTCAAGTGTTTGGGAATTATCAATGCCCTAATGCCATCAGTTGTAATTACATTTACCATTATTTTATACCCAAGGGAGTACTATCTCTCCCTACTACCTGAGACCCAGACTCAACATAGCTGCTGCCAACAGACCAATGTTTATTGTTGCATTTGGTTAAGACCCTTCCTCAAAGTTTACTTTTACATCAGCCTCGCCTACAACCCCCAAGGTCATGTATTTCTTTTAAATTAAAATGAAATAAAATTTTCTTTGCAAAATTTCATGGCAGTTCTAAGGCATCACAAAACCCAACTGGGAGAATCACTGCCTAACAATTAAGGAATACTGAAGACAGTCAAAAAGCCTTCTCTGTCATCATAACAGCAGATAAATTTTACACTCCATCAGAGCCAAAAAACTAACCCATATCACAGCCTGCTACAGCAAAAGGTCACTTCATGGGTGTCCCAGGACCCAGCCATTGAAATGAGCTCCAAGTTAGTTTCACCCAATGGCAATACTAGCATTCACTGCCACCTTCTCCTTACATTAGCATGCTGTGATTATTCCCAGCAGTGGAGCTGGGCCTCCATGGTAACACTCTTCAGGGAGCGAGGGAAGCTCTTTAATTATTAAAATGAATAATTCTTACCAACACATTTAATTGGGAAATATTACATGTTAAAGAGCACTAATGGAACAGCTCTGAGAACCGAGCAGTGTGATAGAGGATGCTTTTTGATGTGAATTTTAGCAATACTCTCCTTATCCCATCACACCATGCATTATTTAGTTGCTTTTTAAAAAAATCTATCATTTCATTTCTAAGTAGAGATGGAATTACTGAACCCACAAAAGCAAAGCTTTGAATTATTCCCATGCGTTTGAACCATTACCAGCCCACAAAAATCAGACACAGGGTATCGTCATGTTATTTCTGACTGCGAGGAAATCAACCAAAAAATGCCATGAACATTACATCAGCCTGTTAATACAGAGTAGGGTTAGCTTTATAGAAGGATAGCTTTCTTGAGAAAAAAAAAAAAAGATATTGAAAGCATTCACCTAACTTCACCACTGGAAATCCTTAAGCATATTTGCTGTATTTATACACTGTCATTTAAGTGTGCATTTCTCTGTGTGTTATGTATTCTTAGGGAAATGACAGTCATCCCAGAGGCAGTGAGAAGGCTCAATCCCAGAGGCTCAATCTTATTATTAACTTGTCACATGAAAACATAGATAATTTAAGCCCTCTAACATGTTTCCCTTAATTTCTTTATAAAGAGAGTTTTTGTCATTGAAGAAGAAAAGAAAAACCCAGGACCAGCATTCTCATTCAATCTCTTCATTTTGAGTAGATCACAAAGCTATTTCTATGAGGGAGAAAATGATAAAAACACACGGGATAATAACACTGCAAAACTAAAGAATGGAAGGGAAACATTTATTCAGTGGCAAGCGTAATCATCAGAAATTTCACCCTTCGACTTGTAAGTATTTTCTTTGGAAGGAGGATGTTGCTGATACTAGGTTTAAGGATTCCAAGATTTTTTTTTTCTTTTTTTTTCTTTTTTGCTGCCCTCCGTGGCATGCAGAAGTTCCTGGGCCAGGGATCAAACCTGCATCACAATAGCAACCCAAGCCACTGAAGTGACAATGCCAGATCCTTAACCCACTGAGTCACACAGGAACTCCAAGAATTATTCTTTTAAAGAAAAATAGCTACTTTGGTTCTATTTAGAGTTTTTTGCATGTTCAGTTCAATTATCATAAGATTTCACAAGCTTTGAGTGATGATAAACATCTCACGTGCTGCCTACAAGAAAGTTGATGCTATATATCTTCCTTAAACTTTTCCAAAGGTCACTGGCACATTACCCTTGGGCCCTCAGAGAGTTAGATGGACCTCACGGGAGAAGAGTAAGAGCGGCTCTCCCTTGGTCTTCCCCTGACCTTGGGTGGTTCCCCTGCCCACCCCTTGTCCAGTAGTACAAATCTGCAGACCCTGGGTTCCTTTGTGCTCTTCATCTCCACTCTGGTATCCCACACCAGTTTGCTCCCATTGAATTTCTGCCTAGCAACCAAAAAAAGACCCAGTGCACTTCTCAGATGATGCAAATATCAAATTACACGCTGTCTCCAAATTCTGTAGTCAGCTTTCCAGATTCTCTAGCTTTCTAAATCACCCTCCTTGTTTCACTGTATCTGTCAGGCTGCCTGGTCTCCTAGTGCTGGAGGAAAATCAAAGAGCTGCTTGACTGGAAAGGGGTAATTACTATCAGTGACATTTCCATTAGGAAGTTTCCTATGGAGCTGCTCTCATCTTAATACCAAATACTCATATTAATGTCCCTCTCCAACTCAGTTCCCTACACTAATTCTTTAAATTAAAATTCTAATGATTTATAATGAATGAATGCTCACTGTCAGGCTATAAAACCAGTAACTCAAGGGCACATAAATGAAGCATGTCTACCCACCTAGATTTCCACATGTCTGATCTTAACTGTTTGGTTCATATCATACTTCACTGTCTAATGTACATCGTATGATAGGCTTCAGCAATTGTTACTTGTCTAATAGCACAAGCAGCACAGGTTACATGTAAGCAAACAGAACAGTGGTTGCAAATACACTTTAGCAGCAATCATACTTTCATACTTTCAAACAATTTCTTACACTAATAAGTATACAGGCCTTATTTATTAACATAAACTCATTGGCATAAATTCAATGTATAAAATTCATACAGGTAACAATTCTGTTAATAAGTTTGTTTTAATTTTAAAAAAGCAGAAGTTAGGACTATATATTAGAATTAGCCTATATATTAACCTCAACATTCAATGTACCTATACTTTCTTTTTGCCTCTTTGCTCAGATAAGCTATTTCTGACAGCTTGCCCTGTGTTCCAAAGCTACAAAAGTACAATCAGGCAGAAATGGCAAAGGTTATATTCCAAGGTCTACAGGGCATCAAGATCACCTGGCACCCTAAGTTGTTTAAGTAGTCCTTAATGTATTAAAATTTAGTATATAACACAGGTGAGTTATTCCGTGTGGCCTGCTTACATGTTACTGTATCATAGTTTTAATAGTTGAAGTGTATTTTTAAATGAAATCTGAAGCACACACTTAAGAAATCACTGCAAGATGGCAGTGGAACACTAGAGCTCTGCAGAACACAATTTGAAAACACCACTGACACAGATTTGCCTGGCATTTAGGGAGAAACAAACTAAAAGAGATAAGGAAAAGGTTAACTCGGAGAAGGCTGTGACCGTTGCTAAGGGTAACCTAACTCCCTCAGCACTTTCTTATACTCCTTTCCCAGTGCTGATTTTATTCTCCCTGCATTGTGAGAAATTGAGCATATCTGTCCCCTCCAGGAGATTATATGCAACTGGAGGCAAAGGACTGTTCATATGGACTGGTTTGTGTCTTCTTAAAATTCATATGATGGATCCCTAACCCCCCAATGTGACATATTTGAGACAGAGCCTTTAAAAAGGTAATTAAAGTTAAACGAGATCACAGGGTGGGCTGTGATCCAATAAAGCTAGTGTCCTTATAAGAAGCAGAGACATCAGGTCTCACCACCCACCCCCTTGCCCCTCCCTCACCTTCTCCCCCTACCTCTGGACCTCTCTCTCTCCTTTTCTCTCTTTCTCATTTTCTTTCCTTCTCTCCATGTACTGGCAGGGGAAAGGTCATGTGAGGCTACAGTTAGAAGGCAGCCATCTACAACCCAAGGAGAGAGATTTCCCCAGAAACCAATTTTGCTAGCACCTTGATCTTGGACTTTCAGCCTCCAGAACTTTGGAAAAATTTCTGTTGCTTAAGCCATCCAGCCTGCAGGATTCTGACATGGCAGCTCAAGCAGACTAGCACAATCATGAAACAAGCATCAAGAACAAATGTTGTTAAAATGAACACAATAAAGGAAATATCCTATCATCGTGAAGTCATCTAAAGTTGATAACACTGCCAAATGCTCAGTAGGATCATTTTGTAAGGACTGTCAATATTCTTCTGCCTGAATAAAAGTACAAGATTCTGGCATTCAGGATTTAAAGCATAGTGTCTGCGGATTTGAAGGGATCCAGTTTTATCTAATAGCTCTTTGTCCCCAACCTCATAGCACAGGGCTTGGTATATACTTTTAAGCAATTAACATGTTAAACTGGGGGAAAGACATCTTAGACTTTTTGAAACTAAATCCGATTCATTTTTACATCATTGCTTATCCTAGTTTCTTTATCTTTATTCTGTTTTTCACATATTTTATATCAAAGATAGCAAAAGCATGACGCAGGTATTGCCACTCCTTTGTCAGTGCCTTTGACAATCATAAGCAATTGATCCTCATCCCTCTTCCCTCTAGGTTTAGATGTGGCTTTGGAATCCTTCCTAACACAGTTCTTCAAGCAGCCACTATCCGTCATCAGTTATGGGAAAGGAAAATTATTTGCCAACCTTTTTATGTCTTTTTTATCAAGTATGGTTTTAGATTTCAGTATGTGATTAAAATTTCCACTTGTAAATATTTTTATGGCATTTACCAAGTGGCAGAGTTGATCTTACTCTGAGCTGCTGAATATTCATCAACTCCAGGGGCATCATTCATCCCCCGAGTTGTGTAACACACAGCCTACACAGGCTCACACTATTCATATATTCATTCTATTTGTCACTTTTAACTATTTTGGAAAAAAATACTTTTCTAAGATATCTTTTACTCCAATAATGTTAATGACTTGTTTATAAAAAAACAATTAATTTGCTTTTCAATGTCTGAAGTGCCTTTAATAAGTATCAAATAAAAATATTTCCACTATTATTAAATATTATTAAAAATAATTTACAAGGGGACATCCAGTTTAGGATGGTGACCCCAATGTAGCCTCTCCAAAAATGTTTCAAAAAAATATCATTGGAAATGGAAAAAGATGAAAACACCATCCAGTTCCAAAACCTAAGGCTGATTCAACATACCACCAAGTCTAGTGGTATGTGCATTCTCCACATAGTTAATAAAAGAGGTTGAGGAGTTCCCGTCATGGCGCAGTGGTTAACGAATCCGACTAAGAACCATGAGGTTGCAGGTTCAGTCCCTGCCCTTGCTCAGTGGGTTAACGATCCAGCGTTGCCGTGAGCTGTGGTGTAGGTTGCAGACGCGGCTCGGATCCCGCGTTGCTGTGGCTCTGGTGTAGGCTGGCAGCTACAGCTCCGATTCAACCCCTAGCCTGGGAACCTCCATATGCCGCGGGAGCGGCCCAAGAAATAGCAACAACAACAACAACAGTAACAACAACAACAAAAATAAAAAATAAAATAAAATAAAATAAAATAAAAGAGATTGAAAATTATATGAATATGTAGAAGCAGAAAAAATCTTGGTGGCTAGGAAGGTAGGATCAAACACATTAGATAACCTGCCATCC
The DNA here is from genome assembly GCF_016906955.1 of Phacochoerus africanus. Lineage (NCBI taxonomy): Eukaryota > Metazoa > Chordata > Mammalia > Artiodactyla > Suidae > Phacochoerus > Phacochoerus africanus. Next base: position 226,963,462 of record NC_062545.1, read on the forward strand.
AGCTATGTCACCACAGGGATATAACTGGTACCTAAGGGCACAGAATGAAGCCAAGGTCACTGGCATTTTCTCCTTCTTCAAGTATAGTTAAGTAGGGGACAGACACTACAAGATCTTCTCTAGAAATTTATTCCCCATGCACATTTTGAGGATGATGACATTTCTTCTCTGTATTTTTCAAATCTCCACTCTTCCTCTGAGTCCGCAGGCTGCTACTGCCTCTCCCTTACTCTGCAAGGCTTCTTCCCAGACCTTGTGTATGTGAATTATCCCTACTCACCTGCAGGCCAGGGATGTCTACCTGGGCTTGGTATCATCAGGGGAGAGGCTGTATCCAATGACTCATGGTCTTGCTCCCACCTAGCCTCAGTCCAGTGTCTGATTTCACTCTCGATAGCATAAGGCAGAAATATTAGGTATTAACTGCTCTGGGCTTTTCAGTTTTCCTTTTCAGGCTGCAGTCAGGCTCTCCAGGTTTTTTGTCTTGGGGTAGGAAGGTCACCCTAGAAAAACAAAGAAGAGTCTTAGCTCTCTCCATGTGGGGTTCTAAAGCTCTCAGCAGAGGAAATATCTTGAAAAAAATGCTCTGGGTCTCAAAAAACGGGTTTTAAAGAATGAGAAGCAAAGTTTATATTTAAAATAACAGACAACCTAAAAGTCAGTTCTCAGACTTAAGTTTGGTAAAAAGAACAAAGTAAAATAAGAAAAGGGAATTGCGTTGTGGCTCAGCCGGTTATGAAGCCAGCATTATGTCCTTCGGGATGTTCAATCCCTGGCCTCGCTCAGTGGGTTAAAGATCTGGCATTGCCACAAGCTGCGGTGTAGGTTGCAGATGCAGCTCAGATCTAGTGTTGCTGTGACTGTGGTGTAGGCCCCAGCTGTAGCTCCAATTCTACCCCTAGCCTGGAAACTCTCATATGCCACAGGTGCAGCCATAAAAAGGGAAAAAAGTAAGAAAGGTAGGCCCTGCTAAATATCCCCCACAAGTACCCACCTCTCTTGGGCTAGATCTCAGGAGAAGGACAGCAAACTCTCAGAAAACAGTGGAACTTCAAAAGCAAAAAGGACCCTAAAGCTCTACTCCAAGACTCTTTCACAAGTCTGTGATGGGCTGAGAGAAGAACTGAAATTTTCCTGTATGCCTCAAAGGATGTCAAAGTGGTTAGCAAGGCTGGCAGACCAAGCAGCTCCCTCCCAACAAGTATGCCCTGAATGCCCTGACACTAAAGACATTCACTGAACGACACTTAAGGTCAGTGGGAACAGATGTGAAAGACCAAAGTCCAACTGGGATGAGTTAAATCTCCTGTCAAAGGGACAGCTGCCAATGACAGGGGACAGACCCACACACCCCACCTTGCTATAGTACCATCACGTAACTTAGGCCCTTGGAACTGAGAAAAGAGGAGGGAAAAAACTCCTCTATATTTGTGGGGTTAGGGGTCAGGGGAAGGAATGGAGATCTGAATTATCTGGACTGCAAGCTGAAATAACTGAAATTAGCAAAAAAATGACTGAGATTAAGTGTTCTGTCATTAGGCTGACATTGTCTTCTCAGGAGATAACTCTCCTTCATTTTTCTGCGACACGTTATAGAAAAATGAAGGAGAGTTATCTGCACACCGAGTTAAAGATTCAGACCCCCTCATAGGTTTGGGGGTAGGTCCAGGTCTCTGTGGCACAAGGATATCTTCCTGTTATCCCATATTATGTTCTCTGATATACTAACCAGAGATAGTACCTGAACTCCCAACATACAGGGCTAACTAGGTTCTTTCCATGTGACCCACACCCATACCACCAGACAGATAGAAGGACAGTACTATCTGAAAGGCCCTACATCTGCCATCACACACTGTACAGCTGTAGAGCCTAGGTTCTGCCTAAATAGAGAGAAAGAGGCATGGCACCAAGTGGGATGAGGAGGGCTGCTGCTTGCCCACTATGCACTTGTTCTTTGCAAATTAGAAAAAAATACGTCTGCTATGCCAGGAACTCTTGTGTAGGAAACAACCTGCCCAACTGTGCACAGTGGTCCCTGGTTGGAAAGTGAGCAACTTAATCTATTTTATTCACAAACAAGAGCAAAGGAGAGATGCACATTTTCTGGGTATTAGACCTGGCACTACAAATAAGGAGCAAGTGTGGAGGAAACATAATATGTTTTCCTGCCTTTTTGTCAGATATTCTTTTTTTGATGAAATAGCACCATAGTAGAACATATGCTAATTTTTAATTCAATTAATCCATTTGCAAATGTCTTTTAATTAAAGGCAATCCTTGGTCAAATACTGGGTTTAAGTTGTCTTTGATAAACACAGATGTTTTAGCCACAGAAACCCTGTGTGGATGGCTTTCAGACTCATGTATCCCTCACCTCTCACCACAGAGCTTTGAGCTCCTAAGCTAAGTCAGCAGGGACACATAGAAAGGATAAATTACGACTGTGCTCTCCCACGGTCCTTCAAGTGTTTTGCAGATGCTATATGTACCGATCCTTAAAGCTGTTTTTAGTATTTCCTGGAGATCTGGCATGCATGTAAAATAGCCCCAGGTGGCCATCCCTAAGCAAATTATGTAAATTCTCTAAGCCTCAGATTGCTCATAATCAAAATGGGCCTTATACCATACACCCTGTAAGTTTTTGAGAGATTTCTGTCCCCTAGCATGTGTGAGAACATTTAGTACAATGCCTGGCACAGTTAATGTGTGTGCACTTCTGTCATGAGCCTGTGATTACAATGAGGTCACACTGTCAATGAGAATGCAAATTCCCCTGGCATATGCCACATCTGTATCATGCAAGAGCTGCAGATCCATTTCAGAGACGTGTGTGGTTAATCCTGGGAAATCCTGGAGGCATCCCTGTGACTACATTTGGCATTCATTTCATTTTCATCAGGGATGCCTCACTTAAGCCTACTACTTGCAGAGTCACTTGAGGGCTGGACCTCATAAAGCCTCTACTGCAGGTTCCAGCACAATCATACTGGTGTCATTGCTCCCAAAACAACAAGCCACCATGGGCCAAAGTAAGCATTGTATTCCTGCTGCCGACTGAGCAAAAGAAGAACATCCTATCACCAGTTTCATTGTACTCTTTCTTCACAAAGCAACTCCTACAGAAAGGGGGAAACAGAAAACAACTGCCCTTGTTTTCTCAGGACTATCCTAGTATTGGCTCTGAAAACCCCACATCCCCTGGAAACACTCAGTCCAAGGCAAATTGGAACCATCGGTCATCCTAAGTTGGCTGCAGACCCATGAAGCCCTGCAGGAAATAAACATCATACTCTCTTCTCCAACCTCCCTCTGCTCTTAGCCCCATCCCATCTGTGTTTGCACCCAGTAAACAAACATAAACCTGTGTTCGTTTCCTATTAATGCTTAACAAATTACCATGTGCTTAGTGGTATAAAATGACACCCATTCATTCTCTCATGATTTCCACAGATCAGAAGTTCGAGTGAGTCTCCCTTGAGATCTCTGCTCAGGGTCTTCCCTAGTGGAAATGGAGGCATCAACCAGTCTGAGTTTCATCTAAAAGCTCCAGGGAAAAATTCATCTGTAAGTTCATTCACGTTGTTAGCCAATTTCCGTTCTTTATGGTCATTTCCTTGCTAGTTGTCAGCTGAGGGCCACTCTCAGCTCCTGGAAAGCCACCTGCATTCCTTGCCACGTGGCCCCTTCCATTTTAAAAGCCACCAACAGAAATCTCTTGCATCAAATCCCTCTCACACTTCCAATCTCATCCAAGGGTTCACATGAGTAGGTCAGGTCTGCCCAGGATTTCCCTTTCTTAAAGTCAAGTGTGCCATAACATAACTCAGTTGTGGAGCATTATCTCATCCTCATTAAAGGTTTCAGCCACTCACAAGGAAAGGAGGTTATACAAGGGCGAGGGTCACTGGGGTTCATCTTAGAATTCTCACCACCGTACCACCTTTCCCCAAGTGTGTCAAAAGTGGCAAAGAGATGCTGTATGAGAGAAAGAACCCAACACCTCACCAGACACATCAGAACAGTGTCATTTGAAGTTTTTTAGATCAACCAATGTCTTTGATACATACATGTATTCTTCCTCATGGAACAAATATGGTTTTTATTAAACTATGGTTGATTTACAATGTTGTGCATAAATACACACACACACACACACATTGTTTTTCTTATACTATCTTTCATCACTATCTATCCCAAGAGATTGGATATAGTTCCCTGTGCTATATAGCAGGACGTCATTGCTTATCCATTCTACATGTAATAGTTTGCATCTACTAACCCCAAACTTCCCATCCATCCCACTCCCTCCCCAACCCCTTGGCAACTACAGTCTGTTCTCTATGTCTGTAAGTCTGTTTCTGCTTTATAGGTAGGTTCATTTGTGGAACAAATATTTGTTGAAGGTTTATGATGAGCCCAGCATTGTGTCAAGTGCTGGAGATCCATGATGAAAAGAGATATATAAACTTTGCCCTCATCTATGGGGAAACATTAATCAAATAAACATAAAATGTGAAGCTTTGTGTTCTACCAGCATGAAAAACGTAAGGTATATGGTGCTGAGATCCTATAAAAGGAGGGCTTTACCTCATCCAGATAAAAGAGCAGAGGCATCAACTGCTGGCTGCCCACCAAAATCCAGTCTCAATTTCTATAACAGAAGGCGGCATGGGGTTGTCCAGCAGCACTGCATTCCCCAGCCTCTTTCACGGTTAGGTGTGGAAATGTGACAAAGTCCCCTCCAATAAGTACAAGTCAATGGTGCCACTTCCAGGCCTGGGCCATTAAACTCATTGTCACTCCTACAAGTGACAATAGCATGACCCAGAGCAATCACAAGTGACATGTTGAGGATGGCAGAGGCACAGTCAGTCTAAGCTTGAATGACCATGTGGAAAGAATCCACCCCACCACCTGACCACTTTCACTGTTGGCACTAAAACCAGCCTAGACTGCTCTGTGAGAAGCAAAGAAACGTCTCTTTGGTTTGAGCCATTACTTTAATGCCTATTGTTTGAGCAGTTTAGCTTTCCCCAAGTAATACAAAACTACAGCTGTAAGCAAAACGAAACACAACACTTTCTTGTCTTACCTTTATATAATGTGTCTCTGAAAGGCTTTCACATCTAGTAGGAGATTTCATTCTCTCAAAAACCCTGTGGGATAAACAATAGGACATCTATTTCTACACCACCTGCCAGATGAGGCTCAGAGGAATTAGTGACTCAGAGAGGCTCCCTTGGCTTATTAGTCATTTCTGGGATCTCTGTCACCAGCTCACCATTTGGATTTGGACAAGTCATCCCTTTGTTTCTTCACTCGTAGACCATCCCTGTTTTCCCACCTAAGAGGAAAAAACCTTGTGTGGCTTATCTATGAAATACTCAATCAGAAAGATAATACAAACATGATATGATACCCAGTTTCATAAATTAGGTATGCAGGAGGGATGTTATTAACAATTCCTTCTTAAATATTTACTCTCCAATAGCTTGGGTCCATTAGAAACAAATTACTATGTAAAGCTATAGGCTATTAAGTTGTTCTTGGTCTTTGATCCTTAAATTTTAATATCAGAGGTAATCTCATCCTTAGTCTGATTCCTGGTAAAGTTCTTTTGACTTCATTTACTCATCTGTGTACATTATCAGAAAATACATTTTTCAAAATATTTCATTCACTCATGGTCACCAAAATTTATGAGCATTTACTGTGCAAAAGGTCCCTGTGCTAGGCAATGGGTATCCAATAGAAAACAGTGCAAGCACAGTCCAGGCCCTCAAGAAGACTGCAGCCTAACCAAGATAGAAGAACCTGGAAAATATACAATTTGTGTGTGTGTGTGTGTCTTTTTGCCATTTCTTGGGCCGCTCCCCCACGGCATATGGAGGTTCCCAGGCTAGGGGTCCAATCGGAGCTGTAGCTGCCAGCCTACGCCAGAGCCACAGCAACGCTGGATCCGAGCCGCATCTGTGACCTACACCATAGCTCACCGCAATGCCGGATCATCAACCCACTGAGCAAGAGCAGGGATCAAACCCGCAACCTCATGGTTCCAAGTCAGATTTGTTAACCACTGCGCCATGACAGGAACTCCTACAATTTTATATAATTACAAATAGCTGCAGATGCAAAAAAGGAACTGAGCAATAAAGATGATGAAAATTCCAACACTTTTCTTTTTTAATCCCTTCCTGCCTCTAACAACAAAGTCTATTGAACAAGCCAAGGTTAAGATTATTCACAAATACATTATTTTCAAGCTCCAAGATAGCCTATTTTTGGCTCCTGGACACTGGCATAGCTTTTTTTCTATTTTTTAAAATCAAAGTATAGTTGACTTACCATGTTGTTCCAATGACACTTGAGTAGTTTTGCTTAGCTTCTAGGAAGTTTAGAGCTACATTTGGTACACAGCTATAGTAAATGGCTGAACTAGGACTCCTAATTCAGGTATTTTTCTACCCCTTTAAAATTGTTTCTGCTCTATTTCCTTTCTCTGGTGGGAAAGGATAGAAAGAAGGAGAGAGGAAAGGAGGAGGTGACGATGAAAGAAGGGAGCAAGGGAGGGTACATTTATAAATGGGAACCTGCTCATTTACACCCAACATTCTGATCACCTATCCTCAGGCTCTGACAGGGTGACCAGATGCAATGTGGGCCCTAAACCAACCTGGGAGATATTTCTGCTCAAGGTCAAGGAAGCCCCAAGACTACCATAATTTGAGAAAACTATGTCCTTGAACTGAAAGCCAAAGTAGAAATAGTGGCCCTGCTATCACAATTTTGTTTCCATATAACCTGTTCTTTGTCCACCAAAAAGCTGTCAGAAGAGTTGGTAAAATCAGGGTTTGGAAGGGAATAATTTTAGGAAAGGAAAAAATAAGAACACTTATTGAGTGTTTATTAACATGCTATTATACATTCTAAGTGCTTCCACGAGCATTCGCTCATTAAATCCTCACAACCTTACAGCTAGGTCCACAGTCTTATCAGAGCATCCTCTCTGGTCTGCACCTCCTGACCCAGAGAGGTTACGATCTAACTCCATGCTTTCCTATAAACTTCCATGAACCTCTAAACTCAAAAGGCTGGAGTAAGCCCCTCATACAGTTAGCCTGGTCATTTTAGGCGCACAATTCCCACATTTAACTAATGAAAAGCTTATCAGAAAATAGGCTGAAATTTTTTGGCAGATCATAGGCTCAGAGGCATATGGCAATGAGAATAAAACTATAGGGCTACACATTTTCATCATAATCTTTGTTTCAATCCCCTGCTCATGCAAGTTGCCCCCTTTTTTAAGCCTGGAAGACATAGCTCTGATGTCCCTGGCTCCCTCCACATCAATGAGACATATCACCACAGAGGTGAAACCTTGAGGGAACGTAGACCCAACCACTTAAGAATAGAACACATGGCCTTCAAGCAGAGTGGCATAGTGACATGTGTCTTTACAGACTAAAAGGGCTGTAATCTGCCACAGCTGCAACAGAACTGCCTATCTGTCTTGGCTGTTGACATCCTCTGTTCATGAATTAGCTTTTCAGCTGCATTTAGGTATGGAAACCAGACAGCTTCTAAAGAGAAAGAGGCTTGTTACGGAAAACTAAAAAGCATATTCAGATGCTAGGCTGAATACTCATAAATATTTAGCTATTTTGCTGATTAATAAAAGTCCTTTCTTTAGCAGTCACAGAAACATCAGCATATCCATACTGAAGCATCACAACTTGGCATACACAAATATGGGTGAAAGTATGACTTTTTTATCTGGGGAGGAGTCTCCAGATACAGAGCTAGGAAAAGCATAGGTCCTCAGCATAGTTATATGCTTATCTCCACCACCACCACCCCCTTCACTGCTCACCAAGGTCTGTTTTAAATGCTTTCAGGTGCTCCTGTAACAATGGCCCATCACAGCATTTTCATTCACTTGTAACTTCCTCCTTACTTGTCTGTATCCTTGCTCATATGGAAGGTCAGTGAAGACAGAAATCACATTACTATTGCTGACAACTGTATTCCCAGCCTCTCTCACAGAATCTGACACAGGACAGGCTCTCAATGAGTATCTGGTGAACAGAAGAATAAATTCCTTCTACTCTTAAATCAGATTTCTTTCTTTTTGCATACTTTCCCCAGCCTTCGTGTGTGTTTCCTGGGCTCAGACTTTACTGGCCTCAGATGATTCCTCACGAAATAAATTTTCTCAAAATCCATATTTACTGCATACATGTTGAATTTCAAAAGAAGCACACTTATAATGTACATGTAATCAAAGAGAAGGTTAGTTCATTGTGGACCGAGGTGGAAGATCCCTCTTTCCTTGAGACCATAGAGAAACAGCAATATTTTAGAATCAGCTAACACCTTAAAACATTATTATTTCAAGATGTTTTTCCCTCCTCTGCCTAAATCTCACTGTTGAATCTCCATATGACTCACTCATACAACCTCATTCCTTCTCCATAGGACTTTTTCTAAGTTTTATTATTATAAAATTAGCTATTGCTCTTTGTTAAGGTCGGGGAGGGGAGGTACAACAAGTGAATACAAAAGGAATACCAAATCCCTCTGGTGCCAATGTCCACATGGGCACTATTAGCATGTTTCCATCTGACTTTTTACTCTAGTTCTTTCATAGTACAGTTATGTAATGTAATACCTAGTCCTTAAATATCATGTTTTCTTTCTACGCTTCTGCCATCTTTTCCCCTATTTTCTCATTTTATATACTGTCCTTGTCTTATCCACTTGGTACCAAGGTTTCACGTACCCTAGATGTTATTTAAATGCACTTAGTGTTAAGTAAGTTAAGTCAGATAGAGAAAGACAAACATATGATATCATTTATATGTGGAATCTAAAAAAAAGAATACAGGACTACCCACTGGGGCTCAGTGGATTAAGGGCCCAGTCGTATCTCTGTGAGGATATGGGTTTGATCACTGGCCTTGCTCAGTGGGTTGAGGATCTGGTGTTGCTGCAAGCTGTGACAATGGTCATAGATGCAGCTCTGATCTGGTATTGCTGTGGCTGTGGTATTGGGTGTAGCTGCAACTCCGATTTGACCCCTGGCCTGGGAACTTCCATATGCTGCAGGTACGGCCGTAAAAAGAAAAAATAAAATAAACTTACATCCTTTTAAAGAATACAAAAAAAAACTTATTTGCAGAACAGAAACAGATTCACAGACTTTGAAAACAAACTTACGGTTACCAAAGGGGACAGATTGGGGGGAGGATGGACCAGGGGTTTGGGACTGGCATATGCACGCTGTGGTATATGGCATGGTCAGCCAATGGGGACCTGCTGTATAATACAGGGAACTCTACCCAATATTCTACAAAGATCTATATGGGAAAAGAATCTGAAAAAGAATTGATTTATGTATATGTATAATTGAATCACTTTGTTGTATATCAGAAAGTACCACAACATGGTAAATCAACTATACTTCAATAAAACTTTGTAAAAATTAAATAAATAAATAAATAAATGTATCTAGTGTTGAGCTGAGGTAAACTGAACTGAACTGAATTGAACTGCCACTCTTCCCCAACCCCCGCCCCCACCACCACTTTCCCTTAAGAGCTGCCCAGGAGAGTATGCACACAAAGATTGCTAACCAAATAAAACGTGCTGTTTATTACAGCATTAGCAGAGCAGAGCTCTAGTAAAAGCTAGAATGGGAAACAGAGCTCAGGCTCAAGGCTACGGTGGGACCCAGTGCTTCCCAGCCCTAAGACCTAAGACTCAGCTATGCCTGGAGTAAGTGTGCAGTAAAGGCCAGCAATGCACAAGCAACCCCAATCCATTTAAAATCTAATCCACATTGACAAGAATCAAAAGCCTGCCTCACCAGTCCCAACACAGAAGAACAGAGAAACAGCCACAGACAGAACAAGCTCAACTCCAAAGCTTTGTTCTGAGTTTACCTGACTTTGCAGTCCCCACCTGGCAGCCACTTTGACCCATAGGGGAAGATCAGAGAAAGTGAATTTTGTGAATATTTCCACAAGAGCAATGTCTGCCAGCAGCACGGCTCTGCACAGTAGATGAAAGAAGGCATACCATTAATAACAATCCACCATTAATACAGTGGCTCAGCCCACAATAAAATTCAGCTCATTAACTTCAAGTTCTGAGCTATTAATGAAACTTTTCTCTCTCCCTTAGTAAGAGTGAACAAAGGGGTGTAACAAGAGTCAAAGCACCACGCTAGAACTTGCCCAAAGAGTCTAATTAACTATGGGCTATAATTACAGTGAACAGAGAACCCTGCTACCCAAAATGTGCCTGGCACATAGTAGGTACCCCATAGATATTTGTTGACTAAATAAAGAAGTGACTCCTGAATCTGCATCTCCAGTTCATGAACTCCAGACCTACATATCCCCCTTCCCCCCAGCACTCCCTCCTATATCAATCCCATCTTAGTAAATGGAATCATTACCCATGCAATTATTCAAGACATCATCTTTCAGTTCTTCATAACTCTCTATCCATTAAGTATGGGTCACCACAAAAAGAAATTAATTCTATTACCCAGTAGTTAGTCATATTCTCCCCCTCCCGTTCATGTTTCAAGCATAAGCAGGCAAAAAGAAATTTGGCTAATTCAAAGGAATTTATCTAAATTTTTGGTGTCCAAGAAACACTCCTTAAAGACAGCAAAGATTGGGTTTACTTCTTATTGCCTTTACTATATTCCATTACTTGATAGATAATTTGCCAGCAAACTTTCCTCTTCGTATCTCATGAATTATCTCTTTTAGATCATTAATTCCAGCATATAAAATTATCTTTTTATGACAATCCCTGACCAAAAAAAAACCCTTTAGATATTATTTTTTATATGCACTGCTTTTCCTAAGCAAAATGAAATTATTCTGTAGCTATTTCTAGTATCACACTGCTTAAAATGATTTCCCATTGCCTTTTTATTCCACATATTTTTTCCTGGCTTTAAAATATTGGAAATCGGAGTTCCCGTCACAGCGCAGTGGTTAACGAATCCGACTAGGAACCATGAGGTTGCGGGTTCCGTCCCTGCCCTTGCTCAGTGGGTTAACGATCTGGCGTTGCCGTGAGCTGTGGTGTAGGTTGCAGACGCGGCTCGGATCCCGCGTTGCTGTGGCTCTGGCATAGACTGGTGGCTACGGCTCCGATTAGACCCCCAGCCTGGGAATCTCCATATGCCGCGGAAGCGGCCCAAGAAATAGCAAAAAGACAAAAATAAATAAAAAATAAAAAAATAAAATAAAATATTGGAAATCATCTTTATTGAATTATCAGTCAAGAAAAAGCATTATTTTCTCTGTGAAATGAAATGTTCCAAGGAATGTTAATAACTCTTTTTATGAAATACAAAAACATCCCATCTCCTCTACAATCCTCTGAAGGTAGCCAAAACTCAAAGTATCAACGTTAAAGACCCATATCAACATCAATATCTTTATCACACTCTGTACATATATTTTTCAATCTGTCAACCAGCCTTCATCTTAGCAAGAGCTTAGATAACTCATTTATAGAACATCTTGTAATTCACTGGTTTGATTTTGCTAGAAGTAGCTCACAAACATGTTAACATGATAAAACAATTAGGTATGATATCAAACAGGCATGAACTGAACGAAAATAGGTATGAAACCAAGACCTGCCTGTAAAAATAAACTAATAAATGAAATGTGTAGAGAATGTAGAAATAAAATGTTAGTCCTAGTAAGTGGCTATTGTGGAAGGGGACATAACAGTCATTCATTTCTTTCTAATTATTAGAGAATACCATTGCTGCAGAGGAAGGACCTCAGAGTATATACCCACTGGCTCATAGTAATACTGCCCTGCATTTTATTTTAACTTGAATATTTGAATAACGAAAATAGTCTATCCTATATTATGGAAATGAATAATTTTTACCCTATAAACTAGTTCTTGGCATTCTCAGCCATTATCCCTCCTTTTTTATTATCTGGCCTACATAAAGCTATTCAGGTCATTCTTATCAGAACTAGATATTTATTCTGGGGAAAGTATTTGTAATGGCTTCTTTTTAACATATGAATTTATTCAAATTTTTAACTATTTTCAGGCAGGGTCATCTCTGGAATACAAACTACTTGAAAGTTCATATTCCAAGGAGTTAAAAATCTGTCCTCCAGTTGTGAATCTACCACTTCTTAGCTGGGTAACGTTAAGTAAATCATGCTTTCTGACCTGCAATTTTTTCATTTGCAAAATGGAGATGATAATATCTACCTCACAAGATTCTGGTGAAATTTTAATGAAATTATAAGTATAATGAGACAAACACAGCTCCTAGCACATGTAGACATCCAACAAAAACTAGTGTCACAGAAAATGCAAGTAAATAATTTTACATTTTTAAATGATGACAGCCTTTCCATGCATGATGCAAAGCAAGAAAACATAATTTAAAATATTCATACGATTAATATTTTATTAATTTAATATAAATCTTACAAAAATATAATTTAGTAATTATGCTTTATTTACATAAAACAAAGTTTTTTAACAACAAAAAGATTTCAATCAAGGTTATAACACAAAGAGAAAAATATTTGCAGAGTTCTCGTCGTGGCTCAGTGGTTAAGGAACCCGACTAGTAACCATGAGGTTGCAGGTTCAATCCCTGGCCTCGCTCAGTGGGTTAAGGATCCGGTTTTGCTGTGATCTGTGGTGTAGGTCATAGACGCAGCTTGGATCCCACATTGCTGTTGCTGTGGCTGTGGTGTAGGCCAGCAGCTACAGCTCAGATTCAACCCCGAGCCTGGGAACCTCCATATGCTGCAGATGCGGCCCTAAAAAGACAAAAGACCAAAGAAAAAAGAAAAATATTTGCAACATACATGCCAGGAAACAGGTAAATATCATAGAGCATCAGGTTCCTATAAATCAGTACAAAACAGAAAGAAAAACAAATATAAATGGGCAAAAAAGATGATAGGGACAAAAAAAAAAAAAACAAGGTCCAATAATTACATGAACGGATGTTCAACTTCACTAGGAATCAAAGAAATGCCATTAAAACAACAAATTGGCTACAATTAGAAAGATGGGCAGGGAATTCCTTGGTGGTCTAGTGGTTAGAATTCAGCACTTTTACCACTGTGGCCTAGGTTCAATCCCTAGTCTGGAAACTGAGATCCCACATCCCAAAAGCCACTGCACGCTGTTGCCAAAAACAAACAAACAAACAAATAAATAAATACAATTTTTTAAAAAGATGAGCAAAACCCTGTGTTTGTAAGTGTTTAGGCAAGAAGCTCCTCTCATACATATTTGGTAAATATATTAGTTAACTGATCAAATCTTTTTGAAGAACTCTTTGGTGATATGTAACAAAATTTAAAGGGCTTTTATTTGTTAATTGGTGAGGGTTTTTTGGACTTTTTTCTTTTTTTTTTTTTTTTTTTTTTTGCTTTTCAGGGCTGTACCTGCAGGATATGGAGGTTTCCAGACTAGGGGGTTGAATCTGGGCTGCAGCTGCCAGCCTTCACCTCATGGATTGCAAAGTACTGCCACTTACCTTAACTCTCACAATTTTTGTACATAAAGAGAGCTAGAACTACCATTGCTCCATTATGAATGGCTATGAGCCTTGAGGCTTTTTTCATTCCCAAGTGGCATCAGGTAAAGCATTAGTGGTTCAATAGCAGAAATCTCACCTGCCAAGTGCCATCAGGCATTAATTGGCCCATAGACTGTCCAAAAGTGGAAAGGGGGCCAAAATTAAGAATCTTGGACTTACTTCTCCACTGGCCATCCCCTAGGGGTGCTAAACTGTCAGTAAATTAGTACCTGTGTAGAATCTTTTCTTTCTTTTTTTTTTTTTTTGCCTTTTTATAGGGCTGCACCCATGGCATATGGAAATTCCCAGGCTAGGGGTCAAATCAGAGCTACAGCTACTGGCCTATGCCACAGCTGCAGCAATGCCAGATCCGAGCCATATTTGCGACCAACACGGCAACGCCGGATCCTTAACCCACCGAGCGAGGCCAGGGATTGAACCCGTGACCTCATGGTTCCTAGTTGGATCTTTTTCTGCTGTGCCACAATGGGAAGTCCCCTGTGTAGAATCTTTAGGCCCTCTTGCCTATGATTTCTTCTCCTCCTGCAATGTTTTACATTAAAGTGATTGCTTGCCATCTGTTGAAAATTAAAGAGACTCTCCCCTCATTGCATGTTTATAAAATTAGTCTTTTTTTCAAGCTTCTTATCAGATATATTCATGGAATGTAAGAATTGCCTGTTGATCCCCATAAGGCCCCAAATTTACACTCTTATCTGTGACCACATCAGAAATTATGATACACAAAACTATGACTGGGCAAACTTCCCTGTAGGAATCCCAGAGCCCAAATTCATGAAAGCTCCACCTCTTCTCCCACATTCCCTGACTCTCTTCACCCCCCAACCTACATAATCACATTTGTTACACTCCTTTCCTATTTTAGGTACCCAATATGATTATACTCTTTCCCTCACACAACGTTTTTCAAGAAAGAATCAGAAAAAATCCACAAGGATTCTGCAACTCATTCATACCATAGTATAAATGATGCTAACAGCCACAGCATTTCATAACCATGGAATCAAAAACATAAGATAAAATGATAGGGATCAGATCAATTCTCAGTATTCAAGAATTAGAGAAGTACTGAGGGAAGAGGCTGTTTCTGACATCACATTAACAATGGTGGTACCACGTATCATATATCCAGAGAACGTGGGCCCATATTTAACCAGATATAGGTATCTGAACTCTATTTATCAGTAGGTCCTAAAAGTTGAGGAATTTTTATGAAATACATTCTAAAATTTTATGTGGGACCTTAACTCTCACCAGCAATTGTTTGACTATTAATAGCTGATACTGAGCATTAGGTTTACCTAGAATGTTCTGGAAAGTCTTAAGAGACTTAGAATTTCTTTTTCTCAAGGCTTATAAAAGCATATGCCATGTGGCCCAGATGGTAGAGTAGGAAGACCCTGAATTCACCTCCTCCCACAGGCCCACCAAAATTATAACTATTTCAGAGGAATTATCTATGAGAATGACCTGACAATTAGCAGAAAAGATTTCCCACAACTAAAGATATTAATAAGGAGTCACAGTGAGTGGTAAGAGAGGCAGTGATGCAGGATAGTCAAGATCTACACTCCTAGGTAAGTGATCCACAAATGGGAGAATAATAACTGAAAATGTCCTCCCCAAGAAGCAAAGGACTTGAGCCCCACAGTGGACTCCCTAACCCAGGGATCCTACACCAGGAAGGTAAGCCTCCCGAATGGCCATCCCTGCATTCAGAAAAGCCATAAGGCTCAGATTCTGCTCTCAAAAGGCATATGCAAAACCTCATATGCTCTGAGTCTCAGCACAAAGACAGTAATTTGAAAGGAGACTAAATCAGATCCACATGGTGATCCTGGAGAGCATCCCTGACAGGCAGGAGGCACTGTGACTCCCCTGAGGACTAGACACTGGCAGCAGCCATTTGTGGGAGCTTGTTATACCACAAGGACACTAGTGCTGACAAGTGCCAATTTGGATTCCTGCCTCTAACCTATTCATGCTGGAGGGTTACCCATCCACCAACAGGCCAGCACCAAGCCTAGGACCTATCAGGCCATGCAGCCAGCAATGCTGGAACATGGCTCCACTCACCAGTGGGCTGGCAGCCAACACATGAGGCAGGCCCTAGCAGCCAAGTGGGCTGAGGGTTAGCCCTGCCTACCAGGGAACCCTGCCAAAACAAAAGGGCCCATGCAGCCCACAAAGGGGACACACCTAGAGCATACTGTTCTGTTGACCAGAGAGGAATACGTTGCTGGGCCCCCAGGACGTTTTGTACAGAATGCCACTTCTCCAAAATCAAAAAATGTAACCCACCTACCTAATACATAGAAATAAACATAGAGAGATTTAGAAAATGAACTGATTATTATCAGTGGTGAGAGAAAAGGAGAGAGGAGCAATACAGGAGTAGGGGATAAAGAGGTACAAACTAGTATATATAAAATAAGCTACAAGGATATATTATTGTACAGCATGGGGAATATACGCAATATTTTATAATAGTTAAAAAAAGAAATAAAAAAACACATATAAAGAAATAGGCAAAATGAGGAGATAAGAGATATATGTTCCAAAAGAAGAAATGAAACTGCAAAACTAAGTAAATGAAATGGAGATAACAATCTACTCTATAAAGAGTTCAAAATGATTACAAAGATGCTCAAGGTACTTGGAAGAATGGATAAACATGGCAAGAAGTTAAACAAAATGTTAAAAAATATAAAGAACAACCAAACAGAAATGAAGAATACAATAACTGCAATGAGATAACACTACAAGGAATCAACAACAGACTAAATGATACAAAGGAACAGATCAGGAACTGGAAGACAGAGTATTGAAAATCACCTAAGCTGGAGAAAAAATAATTTTTCTAAATGTGGATGATTTAAGATTTCTGGGTCATCATCAAATGTACTAATATTTCAACTATAGGGGTACCAAAAGGAAAAGAGAGAGAAAGAGGCAGAGAACTAATTTAAAGAAATAATATCTGAAAATTTCCCTAACCTGAGAAAGGAAACATACATCCAGGTCCAGGAAGTACAAAGGGTTCCAAACAAGATCTATTCCAAGAGGGTCACACCAAGACATATTATAATTAAAATGGCAAAAATTAAAGAGAGAATCTTAAAAGCAGCAAAAGAAAAGTAACAAGTTCTATACAAGGGACTACTATAAGATCATCAGCTAACTTTAAAGCAGAAAATTTTAGGCCAAAAGGGAGTGGCATGATATACTCAAAGTAATAAAAAGAAAAAAAAACCTATAGCCAGGCTTTAATTCATATTTGAAGGAAAGAAAAAGAGACTTACAGACAGGCAAGTGCTAAATGAATTCAGCACCTCTAAACTGGCATTATAAGAAATGTTAAAGGGACTTCTCTAAGCAGAAAAAAAATGACCACAACTAGAAATACAAAAATTGTGAAACAAAAAATCTTATTGATAAAGGCAAATATACACTAAAAATAAGAGAGGAACCACTTATAAAGCTAGTAGAAAGGTTAAAAGACATAAGTAGTAAAATCATCTATATTCAGGACTATATATATAGAAGATAGATACACACATATATATGCTGTTACATATGAACTTCATGGTAATCACAAACCAAAAACCTATAATAGATACACACACACACACACACACACACACACACACACACCAAGAGAGAAAGGAATTCAAATATAGAACTAAAAATAATCATCAAATTAAAGAGAGAAAAAGGAACAAAAAAGAACTACCAAAACAACTTGAAAACAATTAGAAAAATGGCAGTAAATATATACTTATCATTAATTGCATTAAATGGATTAAATGTTCCAATCAAAAGACATAGAGTGGCTGAGTGGACTAAAAAAAACACAACACCACCTATATGTATACTGCCTATAATAGACTCACTTCAGATCTAAAGGCCAGGCACAGAGTAAAAGTGAGAGGATGGAAAAAGATATTCCATAAAAATGGAAATGAAAAGAAAGCTGGGGCACCAATATTTGTACAAGACAAAATAGACTTTAAAACAAAGATTAACAAGAGACAAAAAAGGACAATACGGGAGTTCCCGTTATGGCTCAGTGGTTAACAAATCTAACTAGGAACCATGAGGTTGTGGGTTTGATCCCTGGCCTTGCTCAATGGGTTAAGGATCTGGTATTGCTGTGAGCTGTGGTGTAGGTTGCAGACATGGTTCAGATCCCGCATTGCTGTGGCTCTGGTGTAGGCTGTCAGCACAGCTCCAATTAGACCCCTAGCCTGGGAACCTCCACATGCCACAAGAGCGGCCCTAGAAATGGCAAAAAGACAAAAAAAAAGAAAGAAAAAGAAAAGAGAAAAAAAAAATACATAATAATCAAGGGATCAATCTAACATGAAGTTATAACAATTTTAAACACATATGTACCCAACACAGAAGCATTAAAATACATAAAGCAAATATTAAAAGAAATAAGTGAGAAATTGACAGTGACACAATAATAGTAGAAATTTTTAACACTCCACTGACATCAATGAACAGATAATCAAGAAAGAAAATCAGGACTTCCCGTCGTGGCACAGTGGTTAACAAATCTGACTAGGAACCATGAGGTTGCAGGTTTGATCCCTGGCCATGCGCAGTGGGTTAAGCATCCAGCATTGCCGTGAGATGTGGTGTAGGTTGCAGACGCGGCTTGGATCCCACGTTGCTGTGGCTCTGGCATAGGCTGGCGGCTGCAGCTCCAATCCAACCCCTAGCCTGGGAACCTCCATGTGCTGTGAGAGCAGCCCTAGAAAAGACAAAAAAAAAAAAAGAAAGAGCTCTTCAACATAGTTTTGGAAGTCCTAGCCACAGCAATTAGACAAACAAAAGAAATCAAAGGCATCCATATAGGAAGAGAAGAGATCAAACTGTCACTGTATGCACACAGATGACATGATACTATACATAGAAAACCCTAAGGACTCAACCCCAAAACTACTTGAACTGATTAATACATTCAGCAAAGTAGCAGGATATAAGATTAACATTCAGAAGTCAGTTGCATTTCTGTATACCAGCAATGAAATATTAGAAAAGGAATACAAAAATACGATACCTTTTAAAATTGCACCTCACAAAATCAAATACCTCGGAATACACCTGACCAAGGAGGTAAAGGACCTATATGCCAAGAACTATAAAACTTTCATCAAAGAAATCAAAGAAGATGTAAAGAAATGGAAAGATAGTCCATGTTCCTGGTTTGGGAAAATCAATATTGTAAAAATGGCCATACTACCCAAAGCAATCTACAGATTCAATGCAATCCCTATCCAATGACCCAGGACATTTTTCACAGAACTAGAACAAACAATCCAAACATTTATATGGAACAACAAAAGACCCAGAATCACCAAAGCAATCCTGAGAAACAAAAACCAAGCAGGAGGCATAACTCTCCCAGACTTCAAGAAATACTACAAAGCTGCAGTCATCAAAACAGTGTGGTACTGGGATCAAAACAGACAGACAGGCCAATGGAACAGAATAGAGAATCCGGAAATAAACCCTGACACCATGGTCAATTAATCTTTGACAAGGGAGGGAAGAACATAAAATAGGAAAAAGAAAGTCTATTCAGCAAGCATTGCTGGGAAACCTGGACAGCTGCATGCAAAGCAATGAAACTAGAACACACCCTCACACCATGCACCAAAATAAACTCCAAATGGCTGAAAGACTTAAATATACGACAGGACACCATCAAACTCCTAGAAGAAAACATAGGCAAAACACTCTCGGACATCAACCTCATGAATATTTTCTCAGGTCAGTCTCCCAAAGCAATCGAAATTAGAGCAAAAATAAACCCATGGGACCTCATCAAACTGAAAAGCTTTTGCACAGCAAAGGAAACCCAAAAGAAAACAAAAAGTCAACTTTCAGAATGGGAGAAAATAGTTTCAAATGATGCAACTGACAAGGGCTTAATCTCTAGAATATATAAACAACTTACACAACCCAACAGCAAAAAAACCAATCAATCAATGGAAAAATGGGCAAAAGACCTGAATAGACATTTCTCCAAAGAAGATATACAGATGGCCAGCAAATACATGAAAAAATGCTCAACATCCCTGATTATAAGAGAAATGCAAATCCAAACTACCATGAGATACCACCTCACACCAGTCAGAATGGCCATCATTCATAAATCCACAAATAACAAGTGCTGGAGGGGCTGTGAAGAAAAGGGAACCCTCCTGTTGGTGGGAATGTAAACTGGTACAGCCACCATGGAGAACAGTTTGGAGATACCTTAGAAATCTATCCATAGAACTTCCATATGACCCCGCAATCCCACTCTTGGGCATCTATCCGGACAAAACTCTACTTAAAAGAGACACATGCACCCGCATGTTCATTGCAGCACTAGTCACAATAGCCAGGACATGGAAACAACCCAAATGTCCATCGACAGAGGATTGGATTCGGAAGAAGTGGTATATATACACAATGGAAAACTACTCAGCCATAAAAAAAGAATGACATAATGCCATTTGCAGCAACATGGATGGAACTAGAGAATCTCATACTGAGTGAAATGAGCCAGAAAGACAAAGACAAATACCATATGCTACCACTCATAACTGGAATCTAATATCCAGCACAAATGAACATCTCCTCAGAAAAGAAAATCATGGACTTGGAGAAAAGACCTGTGGCTGCCTGATGGGAGGGGGAGGGAGTGGGAGGGATCGGGAGCTTGGGCTTATCAGACACAGCTTAGAATAGATATACAAGGAGATCCTGCTGAGTAGCATTGAGAACTTTGTCTAGATACTCATGTTGCAACAGAAGAAAGGGTAGGGGAAAAAATGTAATTGTAATGTATACATGTAAGGATAACCTGACCCCCTTGCTGTACAGTGGGAAAATTTAAAAAAATATAAAATAAATAAATAAATAAATAAATAAATGATTCAACATAAAAAAAAAGGAAAGAAAATCAATAAGGAAACACTGGTCTTAAATGACATACTAAATCAAATATATAAGCATACACACACACACACACACACACACACACACACACACACATTCCATCCAAAACCAGCAGAAAGACACATTCTTTTCAAGTACACCTGGAACATTCTCCAGAATAGACTGCATTTGGGCCACAGAACAACTTCAGTAAATTTAAGAAAACTGAAATCAGGGCATTCCTGTAATGGCTCAGTGGTTAACAAATCCGACTAGGAACCATGAGGTTGAAGGTTCTATCCACGGCCTTGCTCAGTGGGTTAGGGATCTGGCATCACTGTGAGCTGTGGTGTAGGTCGCAGATGTGACTTGGATCTCGTATTGCTGTGGCTCTGGTGTAGCCCGGCTCCGATTAGACCCCTAGCCTGGAAACCTCCATATGTGGTGGGTGCAGCCCTAGAAAGGGCAAAAAAAAAGGAAAACTGAAATCATACCAACCATCTTTTTCAATCATAAAACTATGAGACTAGAAATGAACTATAAGGAAAACACAGCAGAAAACACAAACACATGGAGGCTAAACAATATGCTACTAAACAACCAATGGATCACTGAAATATTAGAAGAGGAAATTTAAAAATACCTGGAGACAAATGAAAATGGAATGATCCATTATCCATGGGATGAAGCAAAAATTTATGGTATCCAAAACCTATGATCCAAAATCCATGGGATGCAGCAAAAGCAGCTCTTAAAGGAAAATTTAGAGATACAAGCTTATTTCAGAAAACAAGAAAAACCTCAAATAATCTAAACTTGCACTAAAGGAATTAAAGAAAGAATAACAAACAAAACCCCCAAATTAGTAGATGAAAGAAATAATGAAGAGATGGGATTAAGATGGTGGAATAGAAGGACTGGAGCTCACCTTCTCTCATAAAAACAACAAAATTACAACGAAATGCTGAACAACCTTCAACCAAATGGACTGGAAACTTTCAAAAAGATATCCTACTCCAGAAGACAAAGAGGAGGCCACATCAAGAGGTAGGAGGGGCAATTACATGACATAAGCAACCCCATATGCTGGGTGGGAAGCCCATGGACTGGAAAGTAACTGTATCACAGAGACTCATCTATAGGAGTGAGAATTCTGAGCCCCACGTCAGGTGCCCACACCTGGGGATCTGGCATGGAGAGAAAGAGTCCCCAGAGAATCTGGCATTCAAGGCCAGTGGGGCTTGTGCACAGGAGCTCCACAGGATTGGGGGAAATGGAGACCCCATTCTTGAAAGGAACATGCAGGCTTTTGTGTATGCAGGGTCCCAGGGCAAAGCAGAGGATCAATGGGAATCTGGGTTGAACCTGACTGCAGTTCTCAGATGATCTCCTGGAAAAACAGGGGTTAACTGTGGCTTATTGTGGGGGGAGGACACTGGAAGAAAAGCTCTGGGGAATATTAATAAGCATGTGCTCCTCTGTAGGTGGCCATTTGGGGAAAGTCTGGCCCCACCAATCAGCTCTGAGAAGCCCCAGCCCAAACAATAATCCAAGTGGGATCACAGATCCACCCATCAGTAAACAGGCTGTCTAAAGACCCCCCAAGAACATAACATCTAATCTCCTCAAGAGACAAAGCCCCACACACTAGAGGAAGAGTAATCAGCCCAGCCTACCAGTGGGCAGTCCTCCCATCAGGAAGCCTAGAGCAAGTCCCCATACCAACTTCAGCCATAAGGGCAGCAGACTTCAGAAGTAACAGAGGCTACATCTCTATTGTCTGCAAAAAGAAAACAACACCAAAAACCTATAAAAATGAAAAGGCAGAGAACTATAACTCAGATAAGGGAGAAAGAAAAAAATCCCAGAAAAACAATTAAGCAATCTGGAGATAATCAGCCTCCAGGAAAAAGATTTTAGACTGTTGATGCTTAAGATGATGCAAGACATTGGAAATAAACTGGAGGCAAAGATGGATAATATACAGGAAACACTGAGCAAAGAAATACAAGATATAAAACTAAAGCAAGAGATGCAAAATACAATAACTGAAATAAAGAATTCATTAGAAGCAGCCAACAACAGAATACAGGAGGCAGAAGAACAAATAAGCGAGGTGGAGGACAGATTAGCAGAAATCACGGATGCAGAACAGAAGAGAAAAAAGATTGAAAAGAAATGAAGAGAGCCTCAGAGAACTCTGCAACAATGTTAAACGCACTAACATCCATATTATAGGGATGCCAAAGGAAGAACAGAGAGAGAAAGAGACAGAAAAACTATCTGAAAAGATAATAGCTGAAAACTTCCCTAACATGGGAAAGGAACTACTCACTCAAATTCAGGAAGCACAACAAGTACCATACAAAATAAACCCAAGAAGGACCACTCAAAGACACATATTAATCAAACTGAGCAAAATTAAAGACAAAGAGAAAATACTGAAAACAGCTAGAGGAAAAGAAACAAATAACATACAAGGGAACCCTGATAAGGTTATCGGCAGATGTTTCAGCAGAAACTCTGCAAACGAGAAGGGAGTGGCATGATGTACTTAACATGATGAAAGGAAAAAAACCTGCAACCAAGATTACTTTAATCAGCAAGGCTCTCATTCAGATCTGAAGGACAGCCACACGGGAAGTCCCAGATTTGAAGGAGAAATCATAAGCTCTACAGATAAGCAAAAGCTAAGAAAATTCAGCAACACTACACCAGCTTTGCAACAAATACTAAAGGAACTACTCTAGGCAGAAAAGAAGAGGCCACAACTAGAAAAAAAAATACCACAAATGCCAAGGCTCACCAGCAAATGCATATATACATTAAAGGTAGGAAATCAACTACACACAAATATGCTACAAAAATCAGAAATCATGAGAAGAAGAGGGTACAAATGCAGAACACTGGAGATGCATATGCAATTTAAGAGACCAACAAGTTAAAACAACCTCATGTCTATGTATTGACTCCTATACCAAAACTTCAGAATAAATGCAAACCAAATACCTACAACTGATACACACACAAATAAGAAAAATCAACTCAAATAAAACACTAAAGATAGTCATCAAACCACAAGAGGAGAGTACAAGAGAAGAAGGGAAGAAAAACAACCAACAAAAACAAATCCAAAACAGTTAATAAAATGGCAATAAGTACATACATGTTGATCATTACTTTAATGTAAATGGACTAAACACCCCAACCAAAAAACATAGACTGGCTGAATGGATACAAAAACAAGATCTATATATATGCTGTCTTCAAGAGACACACTTAAGTTATAGGGACACACACAACTTCTAGGGACAAACACAAACTGAAAGTGAGAGAATGGAAGAAAATATTCCATGAAAATGGGAATCAAAAGAAAGCTGGAATAGCAATATTCATATCAAACAAAACAGACCTTAAAATAAAGAATATTATAAGAGTCAAAGAAGGAAATTACATAATGATCAAAGTATCAATCCAAGAAGAAGAAATAACAATTGTAAATATATACATGCACCCAACATTTAATCACCACAATATATACAACTGCTAACAACCTGAAAAGGATAAATTGACAATAACACAATAACAGTGGGGGACTTTAACACCCCACTTACAGCAATGAACAGATCATCCAGACAGAAAATCAACAAGGAAATACAGACCCGGAATGAGGCATTAGACCGAATGGACTTAATAGATATTTATAGGACAATGCATCCAAAAGCAACAGAATACACACTCTTCTCAAGTGCACATGGAACATTCTCTAGGATTGATCACATTCTGTGCCACAAATCAAGCCTCAGTAACTTTAAGAAAATGGAAATCATATCAAGCATCTTCTCTGACCACAACGCTGTATGACTAGAAATCAATAACAAGAAAAAAAACTTCAAAAAACACAAACACGTGGAGACTAAACAACATGCTACTAAACAAACAATGGATCACTGAAGACATCAAAGAGGAAATTAAAAAATACTTAGAAGCAAATGACAATAAAGATACAACACTCAAAAACCTATGGGATGCAGCAAAAGCAGTACTAAGAGGAAAGTTTATAGCAATACAAGCCCACCTCGGGAAACAAGATAAAGCTCAAATAAATAACCTAACTTTACATCTAAAGCCTCTAGAAAGAGAACAGACAAGACCTAAAGTTAGTAGAAGGAAAGGAATCATAAAGATCAGAGCAGAAATCAATGAAATAGAAATGAAGAAAACCAAAGAAAAGATTAATGAAATGAAAGCTGGTTCTTTGAAAAGATCAACAAAAACTGATAAACCCTTAGCCAGACTTATCAAGAAAAAAAGACAGATTACTCAATAAAGTTAGAAATGAAAAAGAAGTTACAATGGACATCACAGAAATACAAAGGTTCCTAAGAGACTACTACATGCAACTATACACCAATAAATCAGAAAACCTAGAAGAAACAGAAAAATTCTTAGAAAAGTACAATCATCCAAGACTAAACCAAGATGAAATAGAAAAGATGAATGGACCAATCACAAGTACTGAAATTGAAACTGTGATTTAAAAACTTCCAACAAACAAAAGTCCAGGACCAGATGGCTTCACAGGCAAATTCTATCAATCATTTAGAGAAGAGCTAATACTTATCCTTCTAAAAGCACTCCAAAAAAGTGCAGAGGAAGGAACACTCCCAAACACATTCTATGAGGCCACCATCACCTTGATACCAAAGCCAGACAAAGATACCACAAAAAAAAGAAAATTACAGGCCAATTTCTCTGATGAACATGAATACAAAATACTAGCAAACCACATCCAACAATACATTAAAAAGATTGTACATCATGATCAAGTGGGATTTATCCCAGGGATGCAAGGGTTCTTCAATATCCACAAATCAACCAGAATGATACACCACATTAACAAACTGAAGAATAAAAACCATAGGATCCTCTCAATAGATGCAGAAAAAAAGCCTTTGACAAAATCCAACACCCATTTCTGATAAAAAACCCTTCATAAAGTGGGCATAGAGGGAACCTACCTCAACATCATAAAGGCCATATATGACAAACCAAGAGCTGACCTCATTCTCAATGGTGAAAAGCTGAACGAATTCTCACTAAGATCAGGAATAAGACAAGGATGTCTGCTCTTGCCACTACTATTCAACACAGCTTTGGAAGTCCTAGCCATGGCAATTAGAGAAGAAAAAGAAAAAAAAGGAATCCAAATTGGAAAGGAAGAAGTAAAACTATCACTGTTTGCAGATGACACAACACTACACCTAGAAAATCCTAAAGACACTATCAGAAAACTGTTAGAGCTCATCATTGAATTTGGCAAAGTGGCAAGATACAAAATTAATACACAGAAATCAACTCATTTCTATATACTAACAACAAAAGATCAGAAAGTGAAATTAGGGAAACAATCCCACTTACCATTGCATCAAAAAGAATAAAATACTTAGGAATAAACCTACCTAAAGAGACAAAAGATCTGCACTCTGAAAACTATAAGCCACTGATGAAAGAAATCAAGGATGACACAAACAGATGCTCTTGGATTGGAAGAATCAATGTCATCAAAATGACTATATGACCCAAGGAAATCTATGGTTTCAATTCAATCCTCATCAAAGTACCAAGGGCATTTTTCACAGAACTTGAACAAAATATTTTAAAGTTTGTTCGGAAGCACAAAAGACCCAGAGTAGTCAAAGCCATTCCAAGAAAGAAAAATGGAGCTGGAGGAATCAGGCTCCCTGACTTCAGACTATACTACAAAGCGACAGTCATCAAAACTGTATGCTACTGGCACAAAAACAGAAATACAGACAGTGGAACAGGATAGAAAGCCCAGAATTAAACACACACACCTACAGACAACTAATCTATGACAGAGGAGGAAAAAATATGCAATGGAGAAAATACAGCCCCTGCAATAAGTGGTGCTGGGAAAACTGGACAGCCACATGTAAAAGAATGAAATTAGAACACTTCCTAACACCATACACAAAAATAAACTCAAAATGGATTAGAGACCTAAATATAAGACCAGATACTATAACTCTTAGAGGAAAACATAGGCCAAACATTCTCTGACATAAACCACAGCAACATCTTCTCATATCCACCTCTAGGAGTAATAAGAGTAAAAAAAAAAAAAATTAAACTTAAAAGTTTCTGTACAGCAAAGGAAATCCTAAAACGAAAAGACAACCCACAGAATGGGAGAAAAATCTTCGCAAATTAAGCAACTGACAAGGGATTAATTCCCAAAATTTTATAAACACCTTCTTCATCTAAATACCAAGAAAACAAACAACCCCATCAAAAAATAGGCAGAAGATCTAAACAGACAATTCTCCAAAGAAGACATATGGATGGCCAAAAAACACATGAAAAGATGTTCAATATCACTCATTATTAGAGAAATGCAAATCAAAACCACTATGAGGTACCACCTTACACCGGCCAGAATGGCCATCATCAAAAAGTCTACAAACAATAAGTGCTAAGAGAGTGTGGAGAAAAGGGAACCCTATTACACTGTTGGTGGGACTGTAAATTGGTGCAACCACTGTGGAAAACAGTATGGCGATGCCTCAGAAAACTAAACATAGAACTACCATTTGATCCAGCAATCCCACTCCTGGGCATCTATACAGAGAAAACCATGACTGAAAAGACACATGTACTCCAGTATTCTTTGTAGCACTGTATACAGCAGCCAAGACATGGAAACAACCTAAATGTCCACCAACAGAGGAGTGGATAAAGAAGAGGTGGTACACATACACAATGGAATATTTCTCAGTTATTAAAAGGAAAGAAATAATGGCATTTGCAGCATCATGGATGGACCTAGAAATTACTATGCTAAGTGAAATCAGTCAGTGAGACACCAGCATCGAACACTATCACTGACATGTGGAATCTGAAAAAAGGACAGAATGAACTTATTTGCAGAACAGATACTGACTCACAGACTTTGAAAAACTTATGGCTTCCAAATGAGACAGGTTGCAGGGTGGGGGAAAGCACTGGGGGTTCAGCACGGAAATGCTATAAAATTTGGTTGTGATGACCATTGTACAACTATAAACGTAACTGAGTAATTTTAAAATGCTATAAAAATAATCTTAAAAAAAAAGAGAAAGAAATGGCAAGAGTTGCTGACAGGGTAGGAAACATTCAAGCCATCCTTGGGTATCTGGGGTGTTGACTCAGAGTTAAGGATTAATTTATCCCAGAGAGAATTGGCCTCTGGCAAAATATTTAGGAACTGAAATCTACTCTGTTGAAACCAGTTGCAGATTTCAGTGATAAGACAATCCATTCTAGTAAAGTGCTAAGGTGATGGAATGGGTCTGGAAGCCACTGGTACAGTATAGCACACAGCTGCAAGCTCAAGTCTTGGACTTCATTCTTGATCAAGCTAGTGGAAGTGACTGAGTTTCCTCTAATAAGAAGATTACATAAACCCCCAACCCAGAGTCATGGACTTCTCTTCTGGAATCCAAATTCTTGTTCCACTATTTCACTATGTGCGGCTTTAGAGTATGATAAGCAACAGGAAAATGTAATTGCTGCTCCTAATCTCTTAATTTTCCCCAATAATATTGTTTTAGGTCCCATATGACTATTTGTTGATCAATCCACCTTCTTTGCTTAATAATTAGTCATTCTGGATAAGTAAGGAGATATGCTTGTGCTACTGGATCCTCAGAAATTCTCTCATTATGCATACCTCACAAATCGAATGAGAACATGTCAGCATATAAGATATTACTAAGATGTTGCAATAGTTATTGCTTATTTTCATATTTTCAATACTATATTATAAACTCTTAGAACAAAAAAAAGAAATAAAGAATGGAGCATAAATAAAATCAAAACTAAAAAATATCAAATGATCAATGTAACTATGACCTGGGTTCTTTTTTTTTTTTTTTTTTTTGGCCATGCATGCAGAAGTTCCTGGGCCTGGGATCAAACCCACACCACAACAGTGCCCTGAGCCACAGCAGTAACACTACACTACCATATTCTTAAACCATTAGGCTACCAGGAAACTCTAGGAGCTGGTTCTTAAAAAGATAAACATTTAGACAGATTCATAAAAAAAAAGAGAAAGTCCAAATAAATAATATCAGAAATGAAAGAGAAGTTACAACTGACACCACAGAAATCCAAAAGATCATAAGAGATTACTATAAATAACTATATAACAATAAAAATGGATAACCTAGAAGAAATGGATACACTTTTGGAAATGTACAATCTCCTTAAACTAACTCAGTGTAAAAAAGAAAATATGAACAATTCAATTACCAGTAATGAAACTGAATTGGTTAAAAAAAAAAAAAAAGCCTCCCAGAAAACAAAAGCCCAGGACCAAATGGCTTTACAGGTTAATTCTACCAAACATTAACACCTATCCTTCTTAACCTACTCCAAAAAATTAAAGAAGAGGAAATGTTTCTGAACTCATACCTACAGCAAACATCATACTCAATGGAAAAAGATGAAAACATTTCCTCTAAGATCAGGAACAAGACAGGATTTCCACTCACACCACTTACTTTTATTCTTTATTACTTGTGCAGTAGAGATGAGAGAAGTATGAGCTAGATTAGTAATGTGGCATGTGACTTATAACAGGCATTCTTCCAACCTGAACTGGCAGGCAGCAAAGCTTTCTCCCTCATGGTCAGTGAAGGCTCCATCTTGCTTTTAAGCCCTGGCCACTTCTGGCCACTAAAACCAAACCGTTCTCCAAACTAGATAACAGGCCATCTACTGGTTTCAATTATTCATTATAGTGCTCTATTAAGTAGAAAGAATATGTTCAGTGAACAGCCCAAGGAAGAATAATCTCTAAGGAAATTCTGATTAGGATTTTCTAACAGCACAAAGAAAAGTTATAGACAAGGCAGGCTGTGATTAGCAAAAAAAATGGGGGAAAAAAAGAAGGAAAATCTCATGGTTTGGGTTTCAAAATCATGTGCCATTTAATAAAATAACACATTGCCAAAAGCAGTCAGGCTATGGAAAACATGACCTGTAATCATTACAAATAGAGATTATGTCTTCTTCTTTCCCAACAAATTTAAATTTAGGACAGATGACATGAGTAGCCTCATCCCAGCCAAGTTAGAGAGGGGTTCCCCCCGCCTCATTATTTTTAGAGTATGATTTTCTAAGAACTAAAATCCTTACAAATATAATTGACCCTTCCAACCAATCAGAGTTGCCAACTGGTTCTGAGCCGAAGGCCATGTCTAGGGCGTTCTGTAAACTTTATGTAGTGCCAAATACATGATTCTGGTCTCTAAACTTTACTAATATGCTTTGACAATGGCGAGACAAAGGAAAAACTGTTACTTCAGTTACAGCAATTGTTCAACGGAGCCAAGGCTTATGGAAGAATAATGACTGGATGGAAAAAATTAGAGTCAAACTTCTTGGGTATGACATGGACCGAGGTACCATATGGGGCACAACAAATAGCTTCTAAGGTATTTTGCCTGCTGAGCAAATGGAATAAAGCTATTCAACCATGAAGCTGAGAGTGAAGACTCCTGACTTAATTCTGATATCATATTGGATTCACTCCTGCCAAGTTTTGCTAAACATCACCATCCAATATCATTTAAATGTTTGGAAATGCTCTAATTAATGTGTTCTGTGACAATAGTTTCCCTTTTTTCTGGAAATGCCAAAAGAGCTTAGTCACCAATATTGTTGGAAAGGAACAAAAGCTGGATAAAAAAGAAAATACTTCAAATATCACTGTGTGGCTGTTTAAGTCAAGCTTAGTCTTCCATGTTTTTTCCAAGTTAATATTAAAAGCAGGTTTTTTTTTTCTAAGCACACGGTTTACTGGGGAGGCAATTTTAAACAAGAAGTATTACTTGAGAGCCATGTGGCAATGTAGTACTATGCCTACATTGCAAAGTAAAAACAGGCAAATGGGAGTTCCCACCATGCCACAGTGGTTTAAGAATCCGACTGCAGCAGCTCGGGTCACAGAGGAAATGTAAGTTCAATCCCCAGCCCAGCACAGTGGGTTAAAGGATTCAGCATTGTCACAGCTGTGGCATAGGCTGCAGCTGCAGCTCAGACTCAATTCCTGACCCAGGAACTTCTATTTGCCTTGGGTGAAGCCATAAAAAAATAAAAAATAAAAAAAAAAAGCAAGCAAGTGAGTTTTAGCACCTGCCCATGGGAATCTGCAATTCCTATGTTCAGGTTAAATGTATTTAGCATCTACTACAGGACAAGAAAGCCATAATCCCTGTCTTCACAGAGCACACAGAATAATGGAAAGGACTGATAATTAACCAAGCTATTACAATGCACTCTGCTATGTGTCATGCTAGAGAAAGACAGGGATGGTGTGGGGCCACAAATGAACCAACATGAACTACCATGAACATGAAAAGTCAGGAAGGGCTTTCTAGAAGAAGCTTGTCATGTTAGTTGCCCATATGTGCCCCCACACCATCCCCGTCTTTCTCTAGCATGACACATACATGTATGACTGGGTCACTTTGCTGTACAGCAGAAACTTACAGAACATCATGAATCAATCATAATAAAAAAATTTTTTAATGAAATAGAAGAAGCCTAAATAATAATTACACTTTTTGAGATAAAACAGGAATACTCCCAGTTTTAGAGAAGATTATGCTGATGAAGGGAGATGCTTATTTGTGACATTATTATTACTCACCAATTCTGCAAATATTTATTGAATGCACACTGTGTTTCAAGAGAATGATAAAAGGGATTATCTTCTAATTTTATTACAGTAGTGGTAATAGTAGTAGCAGTACCAAAGATAATTTTAATAAGTTCTAGATTATGTGTTTATTAATTTTGTCTTTCATTCATTCATCACTGGGTTGAATGTGTAGGATGATACCTAACATTCCTCAGGTTGCTGATATAAAAAGAAGTCAAAATCAGGCAAAGTCACTGCCCACATCTCAAGTCAGTACAGCTGGCTATATAGTTACTCATCATACTTCAATCCTTCATGCTAAGGAAACATGGAGATTTTAAAATACGTAGTTAGGAAGTTCTGTTGGAAATCTATGATTCCACTCACTCCATTAATACAGAATACTAACTATGTAAAATAATAATAATAATTTCTGTGGGATCTAAAATACATATAATATGAAAATATATGGAAATAGTAACATAAATGGGAAAGAGAAAGTAATTTGTTACTAAATGTTTGAAAGGATCTCAAAGAAACCAAAACATCCGACTTTGACTATTTTCAGTTTCTGTGGTTTAAAAACTCCCATCATG
The DNA here is from genome assembly GCF_016906955.1 of Phacochoerus africanus. NCBI lineage: Eukaryota > Metazoa > Chordata > Mammalia > Artiodactyla > Suidae > Phacochoerus > Phacochoerus africanus. The sequence goes on from NC_062545.1 coordinate 226,995,329, forward strand.
GCCAATTTCAAACTACTAATGTTTGAACAGTCAGCTTGCAAAACTTATGAAAATTTATCAACCAACTTTCATGAGTTGATTTGAGCCAGCACCAGCACACCAGTGGGTGAAGTTATGGTGTCAAACTCTTCTGTTTCTGGCATTTTCTTGATGTATTAAGAGCATTAATTTATGGGAGTTCCCTGGGGGCCTAGTGGTTAGGACTCAGCTTTCACCACCACAACCCAGGTTCAATCTCTGGTCTCAGAACTGAGATCCCAACTCAAACACTGCAAGCTTCAGACAAAAATAAAACAAAAAACCAAAAACAAAAATGAAAGTAGGGAGTTCCTGTCATGGCTCAGTGGAAAAGAATTTAACTAGTATCCATGAGGACACAGATTCAATCCCTGGCCTCGCTCAGTGGGTTAAGGATCTGGTGTTGCCACGAGCTATGGTGTAGGCCACAGACGCAGCTCAGATCTGGTGTTGCTATGGCTGTGGCATAGGCTGGCAGCTACAGCTCCGATTTGACCACTAACCTGGGAACCTCCATATGCCACAGGTGCAGCCCTAAAAAAAAAATTTAAAAAAAAGACAAAAAAGTAATAATTTATATCAGTTTCTAATAAATAATGATACATATTGTCATATCTAGGTAATCATTAAAAAAGAAGAGAATTTATTCATAACAAGTAGTGGGAAAACAGAATAAGAAATATTTAATTAGTCAAAGATGATGCAAGAAAGGAAAGAAAGATAAATGTAAAATATAGGCAAGACAAATAAAAAATAATAAGATTGAGCACCTAAATCAAAATATATCAGTAATTGTATTAATTATAAATGGACTATATATTCCAATTAAATAGCAAAGATTTAAGGATGGAAATAATCCAAAACCTAATTCTATGCTCTTTAACAATAAACACACTTTAAATGTAAGAATTTAGAATGAAGAAAAGTAAAATGATAGAAAATATATATCATATAAATACTATCTAATAAAAGCTCATTTGCCTATACTAATATTACACAAATTAAATTTTAAGGCAAGAAAGATACTAAAGAGGGATATTTCATAATAATAATGGATTAATCATCAACCAGGAAAATATAAAACTTTTAATTCATATTTAACAATTTTTAAAAATGATGAAATTAATAGGAATAGACAAATGCACAATTATAGTGGACGATTTCAACACTCATTTCTCAGTAATTGACATAAGAAGATAGAAAGTCAAAAAGATCACAGACGATTTTAACAACACTATTTACCAACTTAGTTAAATTTACATAGCTCTCAGCAAATAGCTGCAGAATATTTATTCTCTTCAAGTGTATGTGGAACATACGCAAAGAAATTATTATATGCTGGGCCATAAGACCAGTTTCAACAAAATTTTAAATGACTGAAGTGATATAGAGAACAATCTCTGACCACATTTGAAATAAAAAGATAGTAAGAATACTCTAAATATTTAAAAATTAAGCAATATACTTCTAAATAACTTATGAGTTAAAGAGGAAATCACAATGAAAATGACAAATATTTTAACTCTGTGACAGTAAAAATACAAGACACCAAAACTTGTGATTTGCTGCTAAAGCAGTCTGTATAGAGAAATGTAGCACCTTAAATTAGAAAAGAAGGCTGAAAAATCAATGACATATATCTGTAGCGGTCAGAAAAAGAAGAGCAAAATATACCCAAAGAGAGAAGAAACAAAATGATGTAAAAAAAAAAAAAAGAAGAATTAATGAAGCAGAAAGCATTACTAAATAGAAAAAAAAAAGCCAAAAGTTTTGATTTTAAAAGACAAATAATTAATTTCTAGTAACTCTTATCAAGAAAAAAGAGAAAGGTACAAATTACCCTTCCCAGAAATAAAAAGGGGACATGAGAGATTTAATAGACATTTTTTTATGGCCACACCCACAGCATATTAAAGTTCCCCAGGCCAATGATTGAATCTGCGACATAGGCCACAGCTGCAGCAATGCCAGATCCTTTAACCCATGGTGACAACCAGGGTTTGAACCCATGCCTCCACAATGACCTGAGCCACCACAATCAGATTCTTAACCCACTGTGCCATAGCAGGACTCCTAATAGACATTTTTTAAAGGGTGATATTATAAACTATCTTATGCTAATTAACTTGAAAATGTAGGTGAAAAGGACAAAAACCTAGAAAAACACCACTTAACCAAAACACAAGGAAAAAAAAGAAAATATGAATGGTCTTATAATTATTAAAGAAACTGCATTTTGTTTTTGGTTTCGGGTTTTTTTGTCTTTTCAGGGTTGCACCTGCAGCATATGGAGGTTCTCAGGCTACGGGTCAAACTGGAGCTGTGCCAACCTAGGCCACAGCCACATCAACACAGGATCCAAGCCACATCTTCAACCTACATCACAGCTCACGGCAATGTCAGATCCTTAACCCACTGAGTGAGGCCAGGGATCAAACCCACAACCTCATGGTTACTAGTCTGATTCATTTCCACTGCGCTACAATGGGAACTGCAAGAAACTGAATCTTTAACCTAAAAATCTTCCATTAAGTAATCTGTAGTTTCAGTTGGCTCCATTAATGATCCTTCAAATATCTAAAGAGAAATAAGATTATTTAATATTATTTCTAGAAAATAAAAGTGAAAGAATACCTATAATTTATTTGATAAAGTTAGCATAACCTGATCTCAAAATATGACATTATAAGTACATTATAAGAAAGAAAATTATAGGCCAAATTTCTTATAATGAGATCCAATATCCTTTTAAATTTTTAGAAAATCCAATCAGCAATATGTGAAAACTATGATACATCCTAATCAAGTAGAGTTTATTTCAGGAATGTGAAGATGATTTAACATTCTAAAATCAATTTAAGCATGATGGAGGATAATGTGATAAAAAGAATGTATATATGTATGTGTGACTGGGTCACTTTGCTGTACAGTAGAAAATTGACAGACACTGTAAACCAGCTATAAAGGAAAAAATAAAAATCGTTTTTTAAAAATTAAAAAAAATAAAATCAGTTTAAGAAATTCTTCACGTTAACAAGATGAAAACCATGGAAATCTCAACAGATGCAAAAATACTGCACATGATAAAATTAAAAATGCATTTATGAAAAATAAAGCTGTTATCAAATTGGAACACAAGGGAACTTCCTTAATCTCATGGCAAGTATCTGCATAAAAGCTACAGAGCAAGTATTTAGAGGATTTGTCTAAGAGGTCAATATGAGAACATAAGGGAACAGGAAATAAAAAGGAATAATTATTAAAGAAACAATAAAGGTTCTATCACAGTATATTAATAAAACCGGTCAACAAAGAGAAATGCTCTAGAAATTTCAAACACAGATTTCTTTTCTGCCCATTTATTAGAAGAAAAAATTGCCTTGAAGAAAAGACTATGTGAAATCTTCTAACTCATATTTACAGAGAATCTGGACCAAAAACTAGAAGAATTTCACTTGCAAAATCTTGGGGCCCTAGATTTATCCATCTCACATTACTCCATGCTCTCCAAGGAAATGGAAACAAGCACCTCTCCTTTAAGATAATGGAGTGACTTTTTGCAGCCATACCCACTTACCTACCCTTTTTAACAAGACTCTCCATTAGGAACAGAAAGAACTCTTAAATCACTGACACAATAAAACCATAAACACATTATCTCAGGAGGAATTCCTTAATCAAAAATGACTATGTCAGTACATGCAGAAAAATATTTTATGAGACTCACAAAAATATAGAGACATTAGAACAAAAGCAATAAAATATGTTCACTCTTTACATCCTCTTAATTAAGAGATAGATGTATTTGGCCTGAATAGTATTTTTAGAAATAGAAATTTCATACAATTTTCTTATGATAACATTAGGTTTCTCTTGAAACACTTGAAAATGTAGCAAAAATATTTGCCTGCATTTTCACAAGGCAACAATTGGCTGGTGTTGAGAATGCACTACTCCTTTCAAAGGAAGCCTTCACTTGCTGATTTGCCAGAGCTGCAACCCCTGCCACCCCCATTGTCTTACATGTGGCCCACTTCAATCACTTCCATTAATTGGCTGGTATCTCTAGGCAAGTAAGTTTGTGACCTATGTCTTATATCTGAGCTACTCAAAATTCAGTCCATAAACAAGCTCAAGTCCTCCTACAGACCTACTGAAGCAGAATCTCTGAGAATAGGGTCCAGGATTCTGTCTTCACATGGTCTGTAACTCATATTTATGTTCTACATGAAACTCTATGTCAGCAATTGCTTTTAGAATTTACTATTAGGAAAAGTTATGTTTCCCATTAAGAATGGATATGTTGTTTCTTCTCACACAAAAAGTACCCTACCTTCCTTTAGCTATCAGAAAGCTCAGACACTAAGTTTGTGGATCTTTCCTAAGTTATGGTCCCTATACCTCTGATCTATTTCTCCTTGTCACTGCCCCTGTGGTTTTTAACCGCCTATTGAAACTTACTGTTTCCTAGGCATCCAACATTCTAGGTTTTTTTATACTGATATTTGTTTATTTTATTGTATACATTTCTCGAAAGCAATCTGAACTCTATTGTAAAATGAAATAAAGTTAGAAATAGATAATCTGGTTCTGAGGTCTGATTCCCTTGGTTGAAATCTTGGCTCTTCCATGTATTGGCCATGCTACCACAGATGAGTCACTTAATGATTCTGAGCCTTCAGAACTTCTTAAATGGGAGTAATATTTATTCTTCATAGGATGGGGCTATTGTTAGGGTTACATCAGATCACTCATGAAAAGCAAATAGCATGCTGCCAACAAACAGAAAGGATCACCAGTTAGGGATTCATTTCAGCTGCATATAACAGAAACAGTACTTCAGGAATTACTAAGTAAGAATTTATTGTCCCTAAAAAACTTCAAGGTAATCCAAGGCAACATCTCCACAGTGTCATCAGTTGTCCCAAGTTAATTCTTTCTCCCTGCTCTGCCAGCCTCAGTGAGTGGGGCCCTCAACCTCATCCTCTGCCTGTGGCCTCAAGATGGGAACTCTACCTCCATCCTCATCTAAATCTTCCAATCAAAAAGCAGAACAGGAAGGGACAATAAGAAAGAGGAGGCAGCACTATTAGGAAAGGAAAACTTTTTGAGAAATCATCCAAGATATCTACTTTCTTTTCCTTGGTCAGAGCTGTGTCACATAACCACTTCTAGCTGCAAGAATGCAGTTTTTTACCAGGGCACTTTAGGACTTCGTCAGCAAAATGGCAGGAAAGATATTATGTAGACAACCAGCCTTATCTGTAATATAAAGTTTTGACATATGTTAATTATTTTTATTTACAAACATAAAACTAAGATATCAACATTATACATATATAAATATATATATATATACATGTATATATGAAAAAGCTCTCCAGTTGAATGTTCCTATGCAATCTTAAATTGTTCATGATGCTCACAAATTAATAATAACTACTGGCTATCTCCACGCACTAAAATATTTTTATTCATTATTGCATTTAATCTCCACAGTATTGTTACAGACAGCTACTCATATTCATACCCATCTACTGATGTGTAACTTATATTTCAAAGAGATAATAAGTTGCCCAAACTTACATAGGTAGTATACGGAATAATTAGAATTTGGACTCAAGCCTGACTCACTTCAAAAAAAACTCTGCTCTCAAATTCTTCTTTCTAAAGATCATTTCTTTTCCTTCCAAAAAGAATACATTTATTATTTCTTAACAAAGTAAGCTACGCCGTTCTTATACCCTGAACAGTTTTTTGCCCAAACAGTTCTCTCCTAGGCAGAATACATTTCTCATTAAAATACGGTCCATAGTTTCTCCTCACTGCCTGAACAATGTTCCTGAGTAGGCGTGGTTTTTTTCATATTTCTTTTTTCAGGCACTGAAACATACAGTCATCCCTTAACTCTTGCCCTTAGCCAAAGGCCATGTCACTCCTGTTAAAAAAACACCAAAGCTCTCAGAAATACATTTTAATAGTATTTTTGCAGAAATACTGTAGGTTTTTTCCAACACTCAGACCTAAGAAGAATGTGAGACAATGGCATGTAGGAGAACAAGAGCCGCTGCAGTTTATTATTTGAGAAGATAAACTCCTTTTTCACAGAAAATGAAAGATGACCAGAAAATCGCATTCATTGTTAAACATGCTCTGTTGTTAGGATGGTTAAAAAGGAATCAGCATGCCATTGGAAGAACAAATTCCAGGAGGACCACAGAGGGAGAAAGTGGCTATAGCCTGTCAACTGGTGCTATGACCTTCTCCTTGCTGTGAACGCAATAACAAAGTCCTGAGCTATTCAACTAGATCTTAGAGAACTGAGAAATGTATACAGGCTTGAAAAAGGAAAAGGAACTAGAGTTCAACCTAGTTTCCTTCTTCATAGCCAGTTTTCCCTAAAGCATCCTTATAAAGCATGGCTTATCTTTAGCATCAGTAAATGAGACATCCAGGTCCAATAATATAGTTCTAATGGGCAGCCCATTAAAAGAGAAGGATGATAATACTTTTGTGTGTCTCTCATAAAATGAAGTCAGAATAATGGTGGATTGTTTCCCCCACAGACACTCAGTTAATAACACTAGATTACATTCCCATGATTGAGGGTCTTTTTGAGTATTCAAACTAGATAACAAAAGACCAGACCAGTTTTGAGATACCTTGGAAATCTATACATAGAACTTCCATATGACCCCACAATCCCACTCTTGGGCATCTATCCGGAAAAAACTCTACTTAAAAGAGACACATGCACCCGCATGTTCATTGCAGCACTAGTCACAATAGCCAGGACATGGAAACAACCCAAATGTCCATCAGCAGATGATTGGATTAGGGAGATGTGGTATATATACACAATGGAATACTACTCAGCCATAAAAATGAATGACATAATGCCATTTGCAGCAACATGGATGGAACTAGAGAATCTCATACTGAGCGAAATAAGCCAGAAAGACAAATACCATATGATATCACTTCTAACTGGAATCTAATATCCAGCACAAATGAACATCTCCTCAGAAAAGAAAATCATGGACTTGGAGAAAAGACTTATGGCTGCCTGATGGGAGGGGGAGGGAGTGGGAGGGATCGGGAGCTTGGACTTATCAGACACAACTTAGATTTACAAGGAGATCCTGCTGAGTAGCATTGAAAACTTTATCTAGATACTCATGTTGCAACAGAACAAAGGGTGGGGAAAAAAAATGTAATTGTAATGTATACATGTAAGGATAACTTGATCCCCTTGCTGTACAGTGGGAAAATAAAAAAAAAAGAAAAAAGAAAAAAAAAGAAAAAGAAACCTTTATTTTCCCAGAAAGTTCTTCCCAGAAATATGTTGACAATTTTTTAATATAAAGAATACATAATTTTTTAAATGTGGGAATATAAAATAAAAAATTGTCATTTAATTCTTAGAGAATTCTAGAGTAAAAAATCATAATAAATTAAAAAAAAAAAGACCAGACCGACAATCTTACGTGTTTATGTCTTCAAAATTACTTCTTAGATTCTGCGGGAGTAGCAAAAGATACTACAGATTGGTACACTCAACAGCCACTTCAGGCTCTTTCTAGTGTGCTAAAAAGCTAACATCCACATCATTCAGGTTCTCTTACAGAAATCTACAAGATTCTCTTGTAGCAATATTGTAGAGCCTTATAATGCATAATCAACTTCTTGGTACCAATTTTAAATACAGTTTTATTGAAGACATTGCATTTTCCACTTACAAATACAGTGCTCATAAAGCACAATATACAATTTCTTTCCTTTCTCTGTGCACATTTTCCATATTCAAGTATCAAGAATGCCCAGTTATTTACTATGGCAGCTCAACTTTTTTTTTTTTTTGGCTGCACCTGTGGCACACAGAGGTTCCCAGGCTAGGGGTCTAATCGGAGCTGTAGCCACTGGCCTATGCCAGAGCCACAGCAAAGCCAGATTCAAACCACGTCTGTGACCCACACCACAGCTCATGGCAACACCGGAGCCTTAATGTACTAAGCAAGGCCAGGGATTGAACCCAAAACCTCATGGTTCCTAGTCGGATTTGTTTCCGCTGAGCCATACAGGAACTCCAGCAGCTCAACTTTAAAACAGCCATGGGATTTGCTACAAATGTGGGTCCTTCAATGTTTTCTGTGGAACCATGCTAAATCTATGCTCAAGTTGGCTTATTCGACCTCTGCAATGGTGGGCCTAGAGAAGACCTCACCAAATGGAGAAGCACCACCACCAGGGAAGTCCCCAGGCATTCTTCCTGGCATGCCTCCTGCACTCCAGTCTGGCTTAGTAATTATGGGTGTACAGACTTTTTCCAGATCTTTCTGCAAATGTTCATATTCTTCCTTCTCTGCAGTCTGGTTCCTATCAAGCCGGTAGATGATTTCCCTACACTTGTCAAGAATCTTCTATTTGTCCTTATTGTTGATCTCGCCTTAAAGTTTTTATCTTCAGGAGTTCCCGTCGTGGCACAGTGGTTAACGAATCTGACTAGGAACCATGAGGTTGCGGGTCTGGTCCCTGCCCTTGCTCAGTGGGTTAAGGATCCAGCGTTGCCGTGAGCTGTGGTGTAGGTTGCAGACGCGGCTCGGATCCTGCGTTGCTGTGGCTCTGGCGTAGGCCGGTCTCCGATTCGACCCCTAGCCTGGGAACCTCCATATGCCACGGGAGCGGCCCAAGAAATAGCAACAACAACAACAACAACAAATAAATAAATTAAAAAAAAAAGTTTTTATCTTCAATGGCTGCTTTCATGTTAAATACATAAGATTCAAGCGAATTCTTCAGAGACAATTTGTCTTGCTTCTTGCAGAAATACCTTTTAGAGACTTGTAATGTATAACCAAATAGTAGGTGGCAGACACATAAGAAGACCGGATCTTCTACAAGAAGAGGAAGCATTTGGATCCCCTGGGGTGACTGAGGTTCAATTCTCATACCACTAAACACATAAGTGTCAAGTAACAGGCAACAGTAACATGAAATTTTGCATTAAAATAATTCCAAGATGGTTTAGAGTTTCTCTCCGCTACGTTGTTTGTGATTGTATAGTGTCCACACTTAGCTCCCTGGCCCTCTTGAAAATTTGGCAGGCTACTTAATACTCTAAAATTAATCACTTTTTGTATAAACTACTCAAGAGATTCTTTGGTCTCTAACTAATAACACCAGTCCGTATAGGAATTGGTATCAGAAATGCTTGCCAAAAATGGATCATTTAAGGAAATGGGAATTTAATGTTGGTGACTGTGCGAGCCTGCTTGAGCTGCCATTACAAAATACCAAAGACTGGGGTTTAAACACTGGATTTATTTTCTCAGAGTTCTAGAGGTTGGAAAATTCAAGATGAATGCGCCATCCAACTCAGTCCCTTGATGAAGGCCCTCTTCCTGGCTTAAAGAAAGCTTCCTTCTCACAGTTTTTCTCAAATGGCAGAGAAAGAGAGATAGAGATATAGAGAGACAGACAGACAGAGAGCACCCACTCTGTCTCCTTCTTATAAGAATACTAATCCCCTCATGGGAACTCCACCCTCACGACCTCACTGAAACCTAATTATGTTCCAAAGATCCCACCTCCAAATACCATTCGCATTAGGACTAGGGCTTCAACACATGAGTTGGGGTGGGGGGAGAAATGGGTGGGGGACACAATCATTCTATAACAGATCTATTCTGATTAGGTGTGAATTTAGTCAGTGCTGGTTAGCATTAGAGGCTGGGGCACTAATTATCTAGTGGATCCCCCTGGAATTCAGGATGAACTTGTCACTATGGTCTCCTTGAATGAAGAAACTACTGAAGGCTTTGGTGAACCATGTTACTACTATGAGAAGCTATTTTGAAGAACATGGGGCATACAATGGTCATGTGGGAGGGAGGGAGGCGAGCTATTTCTAACTGTGCTGGAGAGGCTTTGGTAAAGAAAATGACATGCTTGGGCTTTTAAATTCTTGGCCAAAGGCACAGTCAGAGAACCAAGACTTCCCAAATGTAGACATCATCTCTTGCAGCTGCTAGGTAAATATAGCCCAGAATCTGCAAGGTCTGATCCTATGGATTGCTAAATTACAATATAAGGTCAATTCCAGCCTCACACAAAAGTCTTATACGAGAGTTAGCATACTAATTTAGAAAGAATGGGTCCTCAAAAAACAAATAAGAAAATGAGTGGAATTTGGATGACTTCAAGTTACCCATTCTCTCAAACCCCACTGAGACTCTCTTATTAGCAGTAGCCTTTTACTGCCGTATCTGACAAGACTATTGCTGCCTCATTTGAAGACCTTATTCTGTTATTTTTAAATGGGCTGTCAATTTTCCTTATTCCTTACCTGACGTCTCCTTTTTACCTCCAAACCTATATGAAAGTCAGACCCCAGCATGTTTCAAGAGGCCCATCATAAACAACCTTACACAGCAATGAAACTTTAAGGTTGTATAAATTTACACCAAAATAATCCTGAAGTGTGTATGTGTGAAAATGGGTTCTGAGGATATTAAACAGAGTTGAAGGGGAAAACCTAACTTAAGAGCAGGCTGATTTTTTTTTTTTTAAACTATAAGTGCACTTAGATTCTGAAAACACTGTGATAGTTTGAGTAACTGGCAATAATTCTGACTGCTCAACTAATTGATGAAACTCAGCCTAACGGGGCCTATACCAACTTAAGGTGAGATCCCAGAAATTCCCTAGTAAACTATAGATGAAGAAATTGGAGATTCAGGGAAATTCAAATGGATATCTTGGTTGTAACCCACATACTCACATCCATGTAGCAAGTACCAGAATTTTTCAAAGTAGCCTAATATCTGTCTTCTACAGGCCAGACATGAAGATAGGAGAAGTTGTTGCTAAAATATATTTCCTAAGTTCACCAGAAATGATGAAATCCTGGAGCAGCAGAGGTCAAGTAACATCACTTAACCATAAGAAGCAAAGTAAAGTGGTTACTCTAATAATGGTATAAGAAAGTGCTAATGAGAATGATCTGACCTGCAAGGATCTTTGCAGTTGCTTATAAATCTTGGGGCCCATGGAGTTCCCGTCGTGGCGCAGTGGTTAACGAATCCGACTAGGGGGTTGGGGGTTCGGTCCCTGCCATTGCTCAGTGGGTTAACAATCCGGCGTTGCCGTGAGCTGTGGTGTAGGTTGCAGACGCGGCTCGGATCCAGCGTTGCTGTGGCTCTGGCGTAGGCTGGTGGCTGCAGCTCCGATTGGACCCCTAGCCTGGGCACCTCCATGTGCCGTGGGAGCGGCCCAAGAAATAGCAAAAAAGACAAAAAAATAAATAAAAAATAAATAAATAAATAAATAAATCTTGGGGCCCCTTAGATAAGATGTAATTGGCAGCACACTAATTTTGTTTGATATGTATAACAGAAAATTCTAGATCAGGCAATGGACAATTATGATCTATCAACAAATTTCAGACCTGAGCCAGTTCATTTTCAAGGGAAATCTGGTACTAAGGACCCTCAAAGTTACCTTGACTGTGGCCATTTATCAGGGTAATTGTGCCCTGGGAAAGGGAAATAGGGAAAAAGGGAAATTGAATCTGAATGTGCCCTGCAGATTCAATGAAGCTAATACTAATCTCTAGGGACTTTGGACCCCACTGTCACCTACCTCCCACAGTGGGAGCCTATGCTATGTGGATCAGATGATAAACCTGTTTTATAATGAGTCATATCACAGTGGAGGAGCTCCTATTGTGGCTCAGTGGTTAACAAATCCGACTAGGAACCATGAGGTTGCGGGTTCGATCCCTGACCTTGGTCAGTGGGTTAAGGATCCAGCATGGCCGTGAGCTGTGGTGGAGATCACAGCCACCGCTCAGATCCCACATTGCTGTGGCTCTGGAGCAGACCGGCAGCTACAGCTCCAATAAGACCCCTAGCCTGGGAACCTCCATATGCCGTGGGAGCAGCCCCAGAAAAAGGCAAAAAGACAAAATATATATATATATCACAGTGGACTCAGAGGATTTTAAATCCACTCTGTGGTCATTTCCATGCTACCTGAGGTTACAAATGAAACGAATACAACTGGAAATTAACAGAAACCATCCCCCCATTGGCTTCATGACCCCACTGAGTAAAGACTTCTGTTAAGGACTGAATGCTTGTATCCATCCCTACCCCCCTCAAACTTTATAAGTTGAAGCCCAAACCTCCAATGTGATGGTATTTGGAGGTGGGGCCTTTAGGAGGTAATTAGGTTTAGAAAAGGTCATGAGAGTGGTACTCTCATGATGGACTTAGTGCCCTTAAAAGGAGAGGAAGAGACACAAGAGAGCTTGATATCTCCCCTCCCATGCACGTGAACAAAGAGGTCACATGAGGACAAAGTAAGACGTCCACCATCTGCAGGCCAGGAAGACGGCCCTTTCCAATAACCAAGTCTGCCAACGTTTTGATCTTAGACTTCCCAGCCTCCAGAGCTGTGAGAAATATCTGTTGTCTAAGCCACCCAGTCTATGGTATTTTGTTATAGCAGCTTGAGTTGACTAAGTCAACTTCCAAAATAAAAACTTTAAAAACACAATATAAGAAAAGCAATGAGTAAGAGAGTAATACCACTATGTCTCCATTCAACTTGCCTGTTTGACTTTTGTAGAACACAACTACTTCTTAATGAATAACAATGTCTTATCATAAACTCAATCGGATGTTAACTCCAGCTGTTGCTGTTTCCATCTGAGACAATTTATAGAAGCAAGTCAACACAGCACTTGGCATGTGATCTGCAGCTACTTATCTGGAACACGTTTTGTTTTGTCTTCCCGCTCCATTATAAAATCTTAGAAGAAGTCTTCACCTAGTTGGGTCAACAGATTGAGTATATTCTTTTGTGACATGGCTTTATCTTATCCCTGTTTCAGTGCCATACTTTATACTATAGGAACTTTGTCGCACCATTCCATAGGACATTATGCTGGTCCACAACTCAATATGATAATAATAGAACCTTGTAAACAGAGAGTAGTGGGTATGCTGGATCCCATCATAAGACATGTGCAAGCCAGAGTACTGGAGATAAATTCCATGAATATTCAAATATCTGCCACCTCGGTAAAGTTTCTAGAGGACTAATGCTTTGGAACTACTGGTAGTAATATATACCACATTTCGTATTTGTTTCTACACATTCTTTAAGTAACTTATAAAATTACCAGCTTTGGGAGTTCCTGTCGTGGCACAGCAGAAACAAATCCGACTAGGAACCATGGGGTTGTGGGTTCGATCCCTGGCCTTGCTCAGTGTGTTAAGGATCTGGAGTAGCTGTGAGCTGTGGTGTAGGTTGCAGACATGGCTTGGATCTGGCATTGCTGTGGCTGTGGTGTTGGCTGGTGGCTGCAGCTCCAATTAGACCCCTAGCCTGGGAACCTCCATAAGCCATGGGTACAACCCTAGAAAGCAAAAAAATAAAAAATAAAAAATAAAGAAATTTTAAAATAAAATAAAATTACCAGCTTTGAAGAGGAGACACAGAAAGAGAGGTCTTTAAGCCAACTACTGTTAGCCCTTGAGCAATGCAGGGGTTAAGGGCACTGACCCTCCCTGCAGTCTAAAATCTGAATATATCTTACAGTTGGCCTTCCACACCTGAGGGTCTCCATCTGCAAATTCAACCAACCACACGCATGCATACACATAATACATATACAGTATACACAGTACTGTAGTATTCACCACTAAAAAAAATCTGAGCATAAGTGGACCCATGTTGTTCAGAGCAAAGAATTCTGCAAATTGGCCTCTGTGAACCAATAAATTCAAAAGTGTTTAAAATATCTATCACAAATCAGGATATTATTTGGTAACTGAGGCAAGCCTAAAAAGAAGGCTCACTGGGTAAGTTCCTCGGAATTAAGAAAATAACTATGAACTTTTTAGCAAAATACTATCTTGCTTCTAAAAAAAAAAAGTTTCTGACTTGCTCCTGGTCCCTGAGAACATGGACAATAAGACACTAACGATGAAATCTGAAATACATGTGATAAATCTGGGCTATTGATCCACCAAGCCGTAAACTTGAGTGTGATCAGCAGCACCTGATAATCAATCAAGTTTAATATTTAATATCAAGCTCAAGCAGATCATGAAAGTACAAATAAGTTACATGAGCATATATTTTTATATATATATATATATACACCTAATTTGCCTACTTCTGCTATACTGCCTCACATATTACCTGATAAGAAGTTGCCTTTCAGAAACTGATTAAAGAGGTGGAAAATATTAGCTTGACTCACAAATGGTCTTGTTCAATATACTGGCATCAGCCATAAATGGACAACAGCATAATTATAGCCTTCATCAGGCCTGGCCCTGAGGATACCAGGAGGAAAATGTCTGGAGGACAAATGACTGGGGACTCAGATCTATAGCAATTCACAGAAGGTTGTGGTTAATGGTTTGTTTGGATAGTAATGGTCTTGGATTGATAACTAGGTATCAGGAAATAAGTGTGTGTGTGTGTGTGTGTGTGTGTGTGTGTGTGTGTGTGTACATATATGATCTTTTCAGATGTTTATAATGTTTAACAATAAATGTTACATTTAACTATAATTATGTGGATAAGATGACTTGCTCCGTGGATGTCATTTGGCATTTTTAACTAGATACTTCTCAACAGGCTCACCTATCAAGTATAAATAGTGGCAGAACTACACCAAGGTTTATCTGGCTAATACCATCAGTGATTGTCTAAAATTCCAACTGCAGAAGCCAACTGCTAGCACCAGACCTCTGGGAGATCAGCCAGTCATCTAGTGGAGTAGAGGAAGTAATTTGTCTTTTCTGGACCAGACATTTATCCTGGATATGAATTTGCCTTCCCTGCCAGCCATGCTCATGCCAACATCACCACCCTTGGATTCTCATTAAAGCAGACCACAAAATATTGCTTCTGACTAATGAATTCAGTTTCATAGCAAAAGAACTAAAGCAATGGGTACCACTCACAGGAGTTACTCATCTTATGTTGTTCTCTATCACTCAAAAGAAGCTGACTTTATGGACAGTGGAATTGCCAATTGAAGAGTTGTAACATTAGCTGGAAGTTTGGGTTGCTCTTCTACACTTTGTCCTAAAAAACTAAATAATATATGGTGCTGTTTTTCCCATTGCCAAAATATATGAGTCCAGGATTATATTTGTTTACTTGGGCCGCCATCATAAAGATCCACAGACTGGGTGGGTTAAACAACAGAAATTTATTTTCTAGCAGTTCTGGAGGCTAGAAGTCTGAGATCATGGTGTTAGCAGGATTGATTCCTTCTGAGGGCCATGAGGAAAGGATCTGTTCCAGATCTCTATCACTGGCTTGTAGATGGCTGCCTTCTTCCTGTGTCTCCACATCATCTTCCTTCTATTTGTGTCTGTGTCCACACTTCTTCTCACAAGGATACTCATCATATTTAGGATTAACGTTCACCTTAATGACTTCACATTAACTTGATTTCCTCTGTAAAGATCCGCTTTCCAAACACACATTCTGAGGTACTAGGGTTTAGGACTTCAACATATAAATATTTAAGGGGACACAATTCAGCCCATAACAAAGATCAAAGGGATAAGAATTGAAAAGGTATTTCTCAATATTGCCTCTATTAAATGCCTGAAAAAATTTTTGTTTTGCATTCTTGTGTCTTTGGGCTCAGCTTGTTTAGAGATCTTAGCACCTAAGGGAAGAAGGATGACTTTTGCTGGCAAAATAATAGTTCCATTGATCTAGAAGGGAAGAATGCTACCTGATCATTTTGAGCTCCACAGTCCCTGCAATATGGAAGAAAGGGCTGGGGGAATCCTTTGTTGGAGGAAGTAATAGATCCTAGTAATCAAATGGAAAGAAGGTTGCTGCTCCACAATGTAAGCAGAGAAAACACATCTAGAAGCCAATGATTCCTCCGGATTCTCCTAGAACTTCCATGCTCAGCGGTAACAGTCAGTCAACAACAACAACCACATAAAGACAGGATCACTGAGGCTCAGACCCTTAGAAATGAAAGCGTGAGTTACTCTCCCAGGGATATTACGCCTTCGCTGAGAGTAAAAGAATGGAAAGTGAGAAAAGGAAACTGCTATTGTATTATAGAAATGATGACCACAGCATACACTCATAATTTCTTCCTTGCTCAATAATAGGTTAACCAAGCTTTCCTTTAAAAAAAAAAAAAAAAACCCCTTTTCCCCTACTATTTCATATAACACATTCAGAGTGATTAATTTAGTGAATATCAAGACAGGATTATAATTAGCTAGAATAAGGGTTAGTAAACTCTATAAAGGGTCCAACAGTGAATATCTTGGGCCTTGCAAGTCATACTGTATGAACAATTACTCACCTTGGCTCTTGGGGCACAAAAGCAGCCATGGACCATATGTAAACAAAAGAGTTTGGCTGTGTCCCAACAAAACTTTACTTACAAAAAAAAAAGCAGTGATTGAATTTAACCTGGAAGCTGCAGTTTGCCAAATCCTGAACTAAAGGATAAATGCACATCGAGATTGTGCAGTAACTACTGAGACTTTTGATTCTCCCCTTTGGGAGGAGGGTACAAAATAGCTGCATTATGTTGTTCAGCAAAGTGTTCTTGTTGCCATTGCTGTTCTGAAGTTAGTCATAGGTCTTTGCCCCAGCTAAAGAGGTACACTATGTATGGTATTACAAACTTGCTCACTCAATTCCTAATCCTAAAGCATTTACCATGCTTTCCTATCCAGTAGAGGGTAGAAAGTTAATACTTCATTTCTACAAAGTCATTTTAGGTTGGGCTTTACTTATAACCTAAATCCTACCAAGACATATTCATTCAAGACCTAAAAGTAGAAATGAAGAAGGGGAAGTACAGCACTACTCAAGGAGATTAGATATTCAGACAAGCACAGTAGCAGGATTGTTTCATTCTTAGGGCTACGGCAGTAAAGACTTTACTGCACAGTCGCTAAAATCACTGGAGCTGAGCAGAAAGCAGCATTGGAGGGAAACTGTACGAGGATAGTTTTTGGCAAGATTGGGATTTCTTCAGACTGCATTCTTTCCAACTGTTAGCATCCAAGATTGGTTTACTGCCTTCCAAGAAAGGAGAATACTAAAAAATACCAGATTTATTATATGAATCTCTCCTCTTCTAAATGAAAATGCTGTTTTAATAATTTTTTATTTCCTGGAAATCTGTATAATGACTAACACATAGTTGGCATACATTAAGTTGTAGTGAATTGGAGTTCCTATTGTGGCTCAGTGGTTAACGAATCCGACTAAGAACGATGAGGTTGCGGGTTCAATCCCTGGCCTTGCTCAGTGGGTTAAGGATCCGGTGTTGCCATGAGCTGTGGTGTAGGTCACAGATGCGGCTCAGATCCACGATGCTATGGCTCTGGTGTAGGCCGGTGGCTACAGCTCCGATTGGACCCCTAGCCTGGGAACCTCCATATGCCGCGGGAGCGGCCCAAGAAGTGGCAAAAAGACAAAAAAAAAGTTGTACTGAATTGAAAGTAGTGCTTCATTATTATCCTAAATAGAAGGGATTATTGCCTGAAGCATGTAAGGAGAATGCTGTAATGGCATACCAACTTTCTTCTCCCCATACCAATGTCTGGGGCTTCAGCAAGAAAAACCAACACCACAAAAACTTTTGAAATAAGGCTCAAAAACAGAAAGCACAGATTTTGTGAGATTAAACCTTCACCTTTTACAAATAAAAACAGTTCTCCAGAGGTAGCAGTGGATATCCATACAACAGCACAGAGCCTGATACACAGTAGTCTCTCAGTAAATAGTTACTGAATGAAAATGAATGTATAGGAGTTCCTGTCATGGATCAGTGAAAACTAATCTGACTAGCATCCATGAGGATGCAGGTTCAATCCCTGGCCTTGTTCAGTGGGTTAAGGATCCAGTGTTGCTGTAAGCTGTGTTGTAGGTCACAGACACAGCTCGGATCTGGCATTGCTATGGCTGTGGTGTAGGCTGGCAGCTGTAGCTCTGATTCAGCCCCTAGCCTGGGAACCTCCATATGCTGTGGGTGCCGCCCTAAAAAGACAAAAAATAAAATGAATGTATGGATAGATGAATGAACACTATGTGCCAAAAATATTGCTAAGCAAATCACCTTAACTATTTCATGTAATCTTCACAACAAAGCTATGAGTTATGTCCTATTTTTAATCCTCATTTTGAAATAAGGAAGCTGAAGAGCAGAAGTATAATAACTTGCCAAGGTTTACATACATAGTGAGTGACAAGAGCTAGGATGCAAGTCTGGTAGCTTTCCATGACACCATATTGCTATTATATATTTCAATTAGCATCTTCTGATAGATTTTTATTTTCCTTCACATAGTGAAGAATAAGGCACTTCAAAACAAGGGAACAATCACAAATATTATTTTATCACATGTGAAGGCTGCTACAAATGGATGAAAACACAGTATGAGAGTCAGACTTCTGATTGCACACTTGTATGATAGGAGGCAAAACTTGGGAATTTCAGAAAACAAACTTTGCACTATAAGGAGCTATAAAAACCCCTCAATAAATCCTAATATATACACTGAATTTCTATAACATTATAATTTTAAAAAGTAGTCATTTTAGGCTTTTGCAAAAAAAAATCACTAGGTAAAAACTATAAATAGATGAGTAAACTGTCTTCTACACTATTTTGCTTTTCTCAGAAAATTTTTTTCATAGACTTTATCATCTGGATTATTTTACTTGTAAACGAACTTTTATTTTTAGATATGTATATATTCAGATATAGTTTTACATAAATGCATAAATGTGGGGGGCTTCTCTGTTGTTGTTTGACTTTTTCAAACTTTTACCTTCCCTCTACATACATCAGCCCTTATTCCCACCCCAAGGGAATCTGCTTTTAAAACTTAAGTCTATATCTTTTCACAAATTATTTATGTTCACATAATCCTATTTAATCCTGCATATACATTTATATGTACACATCTATGCAGTACAGTGACAAGTCTGGGGGGCATTGTTTTACAAGAGTAGTTCACATTATTTATGCTTTTTTGCATGCTGCTTTTCTCCCTCAACCCTTCCAAGTCGACTAGGATTGCTGTAATCTATTCTTCTAAAATGGGAGTTCTTGCTGTGGCTTAGCAGGTTAAGAACCAGACATAGTGTCTGTGAGGATACAGGTTCAGTTTCTGGCCTTGTTTGGTGCGTTAGGATCCAGCATTGCCACAGCTGCAGCGCAGGTCACAAATGCAGCTCCTATTCAACCCCAGCCCCAGGAACTTCCATATGCCACAAGTGTGGCCTTAAAAAGAAAAAAATAATAATAAATTAAATTAAATGGCTATATGGAGTTCCCTTGTGGCACAATGGGTTAAGGATCTGGCACTGTCCGTACAGTGCCTCGGGCTGCTGCTGTGGTGCGGGTTCCATACCTGACCTGGGAACTTCGACACGCCATGGGTGCAGCCAAAAAAGAAAATAACTGTATTGTATTCCATAATATATTTATATTATATTTATATAATATAAATCATGCTCCTTTTGGTAAGAAATGTTCTTTTCCTTTTGGCCACTAGAGGGCACCAGTGAAGCAGTGTCAAGTTCAGCAGAGTCCAGTCTGGGGTGAAGATCTGGGGACATATTTGTTATTAAATTTGCTTCTTCATCCTCACTGTCCTGATCAAGGTTTTATTCATCCTCAGCTCAGGGAGGGAACCCAGCACTCTTTGGCTATCTCCAAGCAGTTTATTACCATTCCAGCCTCAGTGGGATGTAACAAATTCACCAGTTCTTTTTCAGAGTCCCTTCAGTTGTTCACAGGCCCAGAGGAAAAGACTCTATAGAAATATGATAATCAGCATAACCAACAAAAACAGACACCCTCACTGCTGTCACTGCAATCACCATAACTTACGGGAAAAAAAAAAAAAAAAAAAAGCCAATCATCAGGCTAAGACCTTGACACATTTATCTCACCATATCTTCACAATCCTAAGTAAACACAACTGTTACCCCATTACACAGATGAAGATTGTGGTACAGAGATAAGAGACACACACAGACCCAGACCCTTTGGAGGTCCAGGGACTTTCCTCATGCCTGTACTGTCTGTCACTGGGTGTCTCATCCTAGATCTCTATCTTCAACTCCTGGCACCACCCATCTCAAACCAAATCCCATCCAAATTCCCTACAGTTTTCCAAAGACTGAGTTCCTGAGAACTCTGCATCTGCATTTGCTATTTCTGCTGTTCCCATAAGCCTTCCTCAGCTTCCCAGGGGGCATCACCTAACCCCGATCAACACTTTATCTTCCAGGCAAACTCCTCCTCCTTCAAAAAAGGAGCCAGACTATTCTGTCCTGTCTGTGAAGCTTCCCCAGTTAGCCTTAAAAGCTTCTTGTATCTCCAGATAATGGAAATAGTTGCTTACTTATATAATACCTCTACTAGAAAGTTCTATAGCCAAATCTTACTGTTCTTAGTATTCCTGTGCCTGGCACATCACAGATGTTCAGTATATGTTCATAAATGAATAAATGACTGAATGAATGAGCTGTAAGGCCTCTTTCTTTAAAAAAAAAAAAAACTATAGAGTCAAACCCAATTCTTAGCAGCATAAAATAAATAAATAAAAGCCAATAGACTTGGGTCACTTCCTTTCTGGGAGGATTTCTGTGACAAATCCATTTACCAAACCAATCACTAGCAAATAAAGAGCTGCTGGCTTTTGTTCTGCAGCTGAGCCTGCAGTGCTCTTTGCCTGTGGATCTGGACAGTTAAAATTGAAGAAAGAAAGAATGTGTCAGGCTGTTCACATATGCCTAGGGTCTGCTATTAGTTGCTGCTGAGAGAGAAGGTGCAATTTTTATTAGAACAGAAGTACTTCAGGCTCCAGAATTACAAAGCAGTTATTGGGAGTGGGGGAGCAAAGAGAAAATTTGTCTTTCATCAGAAAAATTTGAGGTAAAAGTGGATATTATTTTTCTCTTAAAAACACAAGCAGAAACTGTTTGGCTTGGTTGGTCTTACTTATTATTTCCTCTTGCAAAAGGCTTACCAGTCCTCCTGGGGAAAGACATGAAGACCCAGCAATGTGAAAGTCCCTGGGCCCACAATTAGAAATGTTCCTTCTCACGCAGTGTTTTCTTTTCTATAAACTCCAGATGCCACTAATCAGAACACTCAATTATTAATTCACTGACCAGGGGCAGTGCTCTCTGCTGCCCAATAATACAACATTCTCTGGCAGCTCATTCTAATAAGAAACTTGGTTACTGTTTCTTGGTTACTGTTTACACCCAAAATACAATTGGAAGTCAAAGTCCAAGTTGAATTTGCAGCCAAAATGTATACATTCAGAGGTATTGTGAGGAGACATTTAGAGAGTTTTCCCTCTCTGAAAGAAGTTGGCTTCCTAATTTTTTTGTATGTTTCAATTTAAATTAAAAAAAAAAAACTCATATAAAGCATTTTTTTCTTTTTCGTGCCCCCAACTTTTAAATGCATTTTTAATACCACAGAATCAGAGATCTGGATGGCAGCTCTAAACATTATCTGCCCCACACAGGCAAAACACACCTCATCCCTGGAAGCAAACCACCCATCCTTTCCTCAGGACTATCTCAAAGGAACATCATACTCCGGTGCATCCTGCTATCTCTTGGCCCAATTTGCTTCCTTGAGGCTTAAATACCATTGTCTTCATTTCCTCTGCTATTTAAGGAGGAGCTTAGCTTTTCCATTGCTTTCATTTCCTCTGCTGCTCTAGTAGAAGCTTAGTTGTTTTCTTTGTCTCCAGAGTCATTGTGAGCTTTGAGACTATAGAGGGAGTTGTCTATAGACGGGTCCCTGTGTGCTTTGTGCTGTTTTGTGCCTCTGGGTCTTTGCACGCACTGTGCCATATGCCTGGAAATCCTCTCTTTACTTAACGGTTCACCCTCTCCTTGCAAGTTCTGAAAGAGTAAGAGCTCCTTCGGAACTTGCAAAATCCAAATCCCATATAAAGAGCCTCCTCATACCCACGTTCTGCCACTCCCCAACCTAGGATATTACTTACTAACTCCTGAGTGCTACCAACAACTCTTCTAAAGCGGAGCTGTTCTAAATGTAGTCCTTGGACCAACGGGAGTAGTAGCATCACTTGAGAGATTGTTAAAACTATAAGCCTTCATGGGCCCCACTTCAGACCTACTGAATCATTTTATCTAGAAGTGGGGCCTGGAAATCTGGGTTTTAACAGGCTTACTTAAGTTTAAGAAGCACTATTCTACAGTAGTTTAATCTCAGATAACCTTTGGCAATTGTGGATTTAATATTCTTGGTAGACCAGAAAGTTTATGACATGGAGTTATCATTTTACAAAACTAGAACAAAATCCTATGGAGGTCATTTAGTGAAAAGGAATCCATTACATTATATTGGAATGATTCTTTGAATGTTTGTATCATATCAGCCACAAAGTCTCGATCCATCTCTCATTCATTTCAGAATGGAATGAGCACAGGCCCTGACACATACATAACATTTAAGATGTTAACCGAAACAATAAATGAATGAATGTCCACATGGAGCATTTCTTTCTGAAACTTTACTGCTTATTTTGGATAATACAGTCACCAAACTTAGTTTTGGTTTGATGTCTACAAACAGTTTTGGCTTTCACCAGTGTTTTTCAAACTGAGGTCCGTGGACTAACCAGCTGTATCAGCATCATCTGGGATGTACATCTGAGCAGATCACTACACCCAAACTATGATATTGTATCAGAGTCTCCAGTTTGTGGGAACTAAAAATCCCAGGTGATTCTTATGTAGACAATGTTAGAGAAGCACTGGATTGTGCAGTTACCCCAAACTGCAACCCTCTAAAATTGGTTACTAACCATAGAATTAAAAAAAAAAAAAAAAAAAACCTAACCAGAGGCTCATTATGTAAATTCAGCATAGAAGGAGTCCTAATGGGATAGGGAAGAAAGCAAGAATCCCACGGAGAAATTTCATTATGCGAGGATTCCAAACAGTCCCATGAGTTCCACTGTATGTTTGGAGTGAAATCCATACCTTTGTCAATAGTTGCTTGGGGAAGTGGGAAAAGAGTTTAAGAAGTTTCTTTTGCAAAGACACCTCTTACATAAGAAACCAGTGAACTGTACTCCCAGGAATTCAAATCAAGGAAAGGAAAACAAGCGCAGGGAGTAGGGAAATGTTTAAAAGAAAAAAGAAAAGAAAAGAAAAAGCTAAAGACGGAGTTATATATTTTCTCCAAGCCCCTTTTCTCAAAAGAGTGTGATGCAAAGGCCCAAGAGGCATCTATTTACCATAGTATGATTTCAAGAGATTGAAAACTTGATACCTGTTCCCTGAGAGCTCTTTAACTGGAGATGAGTCCTTTTGTTCTATAATTTTAGTTAATCCCTAAAACATAAGGACCATGAAAAAAATACACTGGCTTAAATTCAAAAGATAATATAGGAAGACAGTGGTGAGAGTAGATAGTTTTTTAATCTCCCTGAATCACTCCATAAAAACAGAGCCAAACCAAAGACACAGACAATATCTAAAATATGAAGTAGGCAGTTATTCTCATGAACCCCAAAATAGGAACAAGTGGGGACAAATCACCAAGACCCATGTAGTATCAGCATCTATACAGGAAGAAGCCAAGGGAAGTAAGGAGGCCCCTAATAGATCTGAAGAACAAAATAGCTCCAAAAGTGCCAACATAGATTGACTGCAAAGCATGAGTACCCAGTTTGAGGACTGCAGCTGAACTGGAAGGGGTGTTTGCAGGTTAATGCAATGGAATGGGGTGAGAGTTTAAGAGGTTGGATTAATATGGGCCTTACAAACCGCAGAAATGAATTTGCCAAAGCACTCTTCCAGAACAAAGCTCTACATGAGAAAGAAACTGCTGGGAATAGAACCTAAAGTGACCAAGAGAGGTTTAAAAAAAAAAAAAGAAAGAAAGAAAAAGAAGAAGGTGCAAATAAAGTGGAGATGAGGAAGAAAACCAGGAGATATCCAAAAGTATGAGGCTATGTTTTTGAACAAAAAGAATTAACAGGGAGTTTCCGTCGTGGCGCAGTGGTTAACGAATCCAACTAGGAACCATGAGGTTGTGGGTTCGGTCCCTGCCCTTGCTCAGTGGGTTAACGATCCGGCGTTGCCGTGAGCTGTGGTGTAGGTTGCAGACGCGGCTCGGATCCTGTGTTGCTGTGGCTCTGGCGTAGGCCGGTGGCTACAGCTCCGATTCGACCCCTAGCCTGGGAACCTCCATATGCCGCAGGAGCGGCCCAAAGAAATGACAAAAAAAAAAAAAATTAACAGAAATACAGAACACAGCAATAGAGCTAGAAAAGCCATCCTGACCCATCCCTTTTGCCTAAAAGTTGAGGAAAACTAATCTCACATAAAAGTAAGGGACCGAAAAGAATCATAGTCCTTTTAATATTTTTAATAAATTCTTTTATTAAAAGAATTCTATAAATATTTTTATAAGAAAATAGAAAAATTAGGTGGAGGAAAAGACCCCTATAAATAATGAATGCACTCCAGAAAAATGCCCAAGGAACAGACGATAACTGAAACTTAGTATTTTTCAAATTAACTAATGGAAATTTTTAACAGTAATCACACAAAATAACAGCACAAATCAGAATCAGAAAAACTCAGAAATGAAGTGATAGATCTAAAAACAAAATAGGAATTTTTTTTTTTTAATGGCCACACCCGTGGTATATGGAGATTCCCAGGCTAGGGGTCTAATTGGAACTACAGCTGCTGGCCTATACTACAGCCACAGCAACACCAGATCTGAGCCACATCTGCGACCCACACCACAGTTCATGGCAAAGCCGGATCCTCAGCCCACTGAGCAAGGCCAGGGATCAAACCTGCAACCTCATGGTTACTAGTCAGACTCGTTTCCGCTGCGCCACGATGGAAACTCCAAAATAGGAAATTTTTAAAATATAACATGAATCACATCACGAAAGAAGATATCTAAATGGCCAATAATATGAAAAAAGTTGGAGTTCCCATCGTGGCGCAGTGGTTAACGAATCCAACTAGGAACCATGAGGTTGTGGGTTCGGTCCCTGCCCTTGCTCAGTGGGTTAACGATCCGGCGTTGCCGTGAGCTGTGGTGTAGGTTGCAGACGCGGCTCGGATCCCATGTTGCTGTGGCTCTGGCGTAGGCCGGTGGCTACAGCTCCGATTCGACCCCTAGCCTGGGAACCTCCATATGCCGAAGGAGCGGCCCAAGAAATAGCAAAAAGATAAAAAAAAAAAAAAAAAAGAAGAAGAAAAAAGTTCACATCACTCATCATCAGAAAGGCAAATTTAAACCACAAAATATCACTACATAACCATTAAAATGGCTACAACTGAAAAGACTGATAATACCCAGTTCTAGCAAGGAAGTAGAACACCTGGAAGTCTTATACACTGATAGTGGGAATGTAAAATGTTACAGCTGCTTTAGAAAGGTGTTTGGCACTTTCTAACACAGGTGAAAATGCAACTGCCCTAAAATCCAACAACTAAGCCCCTAGATACTTTTTGTTTGTTTCATTGAAGTATAGTTAATTTATAAGGTTGTGATAATTTCTGCTGTACAACAAAGTGACCCAGTCAGATATATATATGTATATATATATATATCCATTTTCCCTCAGATTCTTTTCCCACATAGATTATCAAAGAATACTGGGTAGAGTTCTCTGTGCTATATAGCAGGTCCCTGTTGGCCCATCATTCCATGTACCTCAGTGTGCATACGCCAATCCCAAACCCCCAGTCCATCCATTCCACCCCCCAACCTGTCCCCTTGGGTAACCATAAATTTTTCCAAGTCTGTGAGTCTGTTTCTGTTCTGCAAATAAGTTCATTTGTATCCTTTTTTTTTTTTTTTTTCAGATTCCACATATAGGTGATATAGGATGTTACTGTCTAACTTAGTATGTTTCTAGGTCCATCCAAGTTGCTGCAAATGGCATTATTTCATTCTTTTTATGGCTGAGTAATATTCCATTGTGTATATGTACTACATCTTCTTTATCCATTCCTCTGTTGATAGACATTTAGGTTGCTTCCATGTCTTGGCTATAGTAAATAGTGCTGCCCTGAACATAGGGGTGCATTATCTTTTTGAATTATGGTTTTCTCTGGATAGATGCCCAGGACTGGGATTGCTGGATTCTATGGTAGTTTTATTTTTAGTTTTTTGAGTAACCTCCATACTATTTTCCATTGTGGTTGTACCAGTGTACATTTCCACCAACAGTGTAAGAGAGTCCCCTTTTCTCCACACCCTCTCCAGCATTTATTTGTAGATTTTTTTTTATCATGGCCATTCTGGCTGGTGTAAGGTGGATACTCATAGTAGTTTTGATTTGCATTTCTCTAATAATTAGTGATGTTGAGCATCTCTGCATGTGTTTTTTGGAATTTGGCCCCTAAGATATTTTCGAAGAGAAATGAATGCATTTCATTCATTCCTTTCTTCAAAGATTTATACAAAAAATGTTTATAACATCTATAATTTATAATAGCCAAAACCTGGAAACTACACAAATGTCCATCAACAGAAGAAAGAATAAATTATGGTGCATATATATATATGAACAGCTTATATACACTACAGTGGATATTCTATTGGCATTCTATTGGCTATTTTGGACATACTGGATTTTTTTTTATGAGTTTCAAAAAACCTTGAGTGAAAAGTCAAACATGAGAGTACATACTATTGTGGTTCCACTGATTTGAAATTTGAGTACAGGCAAAACCAGTTTGTGGCAATGTAAGTCAGAATAATAGTTAGCTCTTCTGGGAAATAAGAGTTCTTTTTGGAAAGAAGCATAAGGAAACTTTTTGGAATGACAGAAATGTTCTGTATCTTGATCTGCTCGATAGTTAACACAGGTGTAAACATGTGTCAGTCAGGGGACAACGGACCACTCTCAGTTCAATGACTTGCCAGGGGGACTCAGAGGACTCAGCATAAAAAGTTAAACTCAGGCCTATAAATTATTATAGAAAAAGAGATGCAAAGTAAAAGCAGAGAAAAAGTACATGGAGAAAAGCTGAGAGTACACAAGGAGCAAGCTTCCAAGAGTCCTCTCCCAGAGAAGTCACACAGGTTCGTAATTTCTACAGCAACAAACTGTGATACATGTGAAGTGTTATCTCCTGGGGAAACCCACTAGAGACTCAGCACCAGGGTTTTTACTGAGAGCTAGTCACATAGGCAGCTTCTGCCTAGCATGTGCCAAAACTTCAGACTCCCAGGAAAAAGCCAAGTGCTCAGCATAAATCATATTGTTCACATAAACACACAATGAGCCATTCTTATAAAGGAAATAACACGACCCCTTCCGAAGTTCAAGTGTCTAGATGCCTGCTGAGGACCAAATTTGCAAGCAGGCCTTACTAAGGATGGCATTCAGGCCTGCTATGTTAACTCTTTTCCACATGATATGTAAGAAAAAACTTCACCAAACTGTATATTTAAGATTTTGGTGTTTCAATGCATGTAGATTATATATCAATTATTTTTTTTAATTTAAAAATATAGATAATATGAAAAACAGGTCCACAAAATTTTCTTCTGTGAGCAGGTTGTCACGAGTAGCCTTAAACAAGGAAACCACAGTGACTTCGGAGGCCTCCGAACAGGGTGAAGTTAAAAGGGCACTACCTCCCCGAGCTTGTTAGAGCTCAGCCCTCTCGGTGGCATAATGAATAGTTCCTGTTCCTGCTCTTAAACAGCATGATGCAATAAAAAGAACACAGACTTTAGCAACAGACCACAAGAGTTTTAAAATCTGGCTCCATCATTTGCTAGCTGGGAGATAACAGTCAAGATATTATACTTATTTGAGCTCTAGTCTCTTTATCAGCAAGATGACAATATCTGCCACTGAAATGTTTTAATGATGAAATGAAACAGTATATGCAACCAGCACTCAGAAAATGTAAAGTTCCTTACTCTAGGAGCTAAAACTCTAGAAGAAAAGGTAAGATAGACACACACACACACACACACACAC
This sequence comes from Phacochoerus africanus, assembly GCF_016906955.1. NCBI lineage: Eukaryota > Metazoa > Chordata > Mammalia > Artiodactyla > Suidae > Phacochoerus > Phacochoerus africanus. Next base: position 227,023,402 of record NC_062545.1, read on the forward strand.
ACACACATATGGAAAATTATAAGACAGGAGAAAACCTGATAAGAGCCATGAGGGTTGTTCAAAGGTTCAACATCTATATGAGGCCAGATGGAAAGTTTCCTGATGGCCTGGAACAGAACTTTATGAGAAAGGTAGAATCTGAACTGCTGATTTGAAGTTTAGTAGGATTTTTTGAGATTCAGAGATGAAGATGGGACATTTTAGGACCAAGGAAGTATATATGCAAATTAGCAAGTTGGACTTATCCAGGGCTCTTGCCAGCCCAAAGTGTGTTGAGAGAACTAGCATTTATTTACCTACATGACTTACCATGACCAGGCCGTTATGGGCACCAAATAATGCCTCCTTAGTGGGGTGACAGAGTGGGCTCCTCAGTCTGGATCTAAGGTGGATGCTATTTTTTGCCTCTTGACACAGCAATATGGAGCACAAGTATGACCTCAACAAGGAACACTATTTAAACTACAAAGTAAAATGGTGTCTTTCAGAGAAACATCGAACACATGCACAATCTCCCTTTGTTTCAGTCTGGTCCGACTCTACATATTTTTTTTCCATTTATGAAGTAGCTATTTATTGCATGTGGAGTCTGTGCCAGGGATTGTGCTATATCCCAAGGATGAAATAAATGGGTCCCAACCCCCAGAAGTTTACAGGCTGGTCAGAAAGGCTAAGAACAAATGCATGAATTTCACTAGAAAACAGTGGGGATTTTAGGGGAGAGAGAGATGAACAAGGGACTTCAGGGTCACACAGGAGAGGACTGAGCCTTAGTTTGATGCATCTAGTTTCTACTTTGACAACACACTCACTGGTGACTATTAAAGAATGGATACAAAAAACTAGCTACTTTCCAAAACTGGTCAAATGAAAAAACACTGAGCTCTAGGTAAGGTCGGAGTGCCCTCTGCTGAAACAGGAAGCTGGAATTAGAAGACAAACTACTCTGAGTTTGTCTATTAAAAAACACTCTCTAAATCCTTTTATTTGTACAAATGAATAAATATCCTTCACGCCTAACAACAAGCCAACTTGAGCCTTGCTGGATTCTACCGTATATCGAGTGGGAAGGCAATAAAAAAGGACCAAAGAACATCAAACGGTTGTGAATGTCCCAGTGGCACAACAGACAGGCTAACAGGAGTATAGAAACCTTCCAGGTTGATTGGCAAGCTATTAGCCTAGGGTCTTTTCATAGAATGACCACAACCCTGGAGGCCCAACTCCTGGCAAGCTACCATGTATTCTCATTCTCTCTACTCCAACACAAACAAAAAGAAATGTTTACATGAATAAAAAGAAACTCAGCCAGAAAAGGCATAGAGGAAACTTAACTGCAAATTACTAAATGAAAGAAGCCAATCTGAAAAGGCCCCAGACTGTATGACCTTCTGGAAAAGGTAATACCATGGAGAAAGTAAAAAGACCAGTAGTTGCTGGGCTCTGGAACACAGAAGATTTTCGAGGCAGCAAAACCACTCTGTGTGACATTATAATGATGGATATATGTCATTAGACATTTGATCAAACTCATAGAATGTAAGGCACCAAGAGGGAACCCTAACATAAACTACAGACTTTGGGTGATGATGACATGTCAAAGTAGGACTCTCATTGTAACAAATGCAGCTCTCCAGGGCAGGATGCTGACAGTCAGGGAGGAGGCTATGTGGCAGGGGCCCTAGGGATATATGTGGGAACTCTGTGCTTTCTGCTAAATTTTGTTCTGAATATTGTCCTCAAAAAAAGCCATTAAAAAAAAATGAATTCTGGCTAAATTCATCATAAGGGCATGTCTTAGAAGGTAAAAGAAATAATCTGTCTTTCCATTTAAAGGGGCTGTAGGAGGTCCTGTTGTGGCCTAGCGGAAACAAATCCAACTAGGAACCATGAGGTTGCGGGTTCGATCCCTGGCCTCGGTCAGTGGGTTAAGGATCTAGCATTGCCGTGAGCTGTGGTGTAGGTCACAGATGCGGCTCGGATCCCTTGTTGCTGTGGTTGTGGTGTAGGCCAGCAGCTACAGCTCCTTTTCAACCCCTAGCCTTGGAACCTCCATATTGCCCTGGGTGCAGCCCTAAAAAGCAAAAAAAAAGGGGGGGGGAGTGCTGTAGATAGGAAGAGAGGATGTGTATGTGACCGTCTGTCGGGTGGTGGAAACTTCAAAGAAAGCCACCTTTTCTCTTGCCCATTCTCCCCACAAAGCAACAAGCCCCAGAGGCAGTGACTGTCATTCCATGTGGTATAAATTCCAACTGATTTGATAGAAATGGAAGCATTCACTCCAAAGTAACAATGATTATAACCTTAGATTTTATTTTTAACATACATTAAAACTGAAACTGACATTCAGATTTAAATGGGACACGAAAAAAAGGTGACTTGTTTAAGAGACCCACCTGCAATAGTCTGGGAGTACCTGAACCGAGTGATTTGGCTTGTGCTGAGGCTCTAACTTCCTTGTAACAGAAAAGAAGGGGCGATTCTGTGCCTTGTAAAAGTGGAAGTTCTGCAATGAGTGACTCTTCAGCAAATGAGTTTCCTTACAGCACTAACTGGGGCTGCTAAGTGTCAGTATTTTTCCTCTGGGTTATATATTATTTGATCTTAAGTCCTTTTTCCACTCTGAATTAACTTGCCAAAGTGGGATCTCATATTTTGAAACAGTGTGATTAATAAATCTTCAAAAATATCCCAGGAACAATACTGTAGTCATTTACTTAACTCGCATTTAAAGTAATTAACAGTTTTAGAAATTTCCTAGCCTCTTTAATTATGGAGTGAGACTCACGATTTCATCACTCCTACATGATGAACAAGCTAGCACACATGAAAAGGTAAGGGGAAGGTCTCTTTGGACAGGTGCTGAACGCCTTACTTGCTAAACATCCCCAGCCAGTCTGAACATCTGGTAGAGATTTTGTAGTGATGAACATCTGGAATTTCATTTGCTACATGTAGGAGGAACTCCTTCCATCGTGGGAAAAAAAAAAATCTCTATCATAAAAAAAAAAAAAAAACTCTTCTTTATTCAAAGTAATTTACAATCTCTTAAAATCCACTCATACCCCCCAGGCAGTCCCTTAGAAAAAAGAATCTCCACAATGTCTGCTATTGAAAAACCCCTGAAATTTCTTGGCTTTACAAAATGGCAACTTAATGCAATTCTTGCAATATTATTCCAGTTTCTTCTCCCTCATTTCAATCCATCAATGAGCTCTGGCTTTATTATTAGAGTGACCCTTTATGACACTTCAGCTTAGTCAATTCTGTAACTATGTATGGAATTCAAACTATGTATGAAGACATGTTAAGAGGTGGAGGAAGAAAGGCAGCAGGGAGTATATTTGTGTTTACTGTATACAATGTTCTTTTCCTGTGGAAACTGCTCTTTTCATAGTTCAGTAGATTATTTGCTCCACTGCAAATGACTGCTACCAATAAACACTTTTACTTTCATTTACGAGACCCAAGGACCATTTCCGAAGATAAAGACGGCTAAGATTTCAGCACAATGGAAAACATATTCCAAGACTTTTTTTTTTTAATTTTTTTTTTTTTTGCTTTTTAGAGCCGCACCTGCAGCACATGGAAGTTCCCAGGTTAGGGGTCAAATCAGAGCTGTAGCTGCCAGCAAACACCACAGCCACAGCAACACCAGATCTGAGCCGCATCTGTGACTTACACCACAGCTCACGGCAATGCTGGATCCCTAACCCACTGATCAAGGCCAGGAATCAAACTCAGATCTTCATGGACCCTATCAGGTTCATTAGCCGCTGAGCCACGAAGGAAACTCCCCCAAGACATTTCTTGAATGGAGTCAGGATATTTAAAGAAAACCTAACAGACAAACCTATCTTATCATAAATAAGATAGCTGTTGCTCTTTTATTTTTTGCCATCTTCAAATATAGGGCCAATCCACCTCCAGAAATCAAGAAGAAGCCCTAGATAACATCAGCTCCTTCTTCAGTTTCAAGAGTGGCAAGCTGCCCCACAGCATGGAAGGCTAGAAGCTGATTTTAGATCCTAAGTGTGTCTTTCCCAATCCTTTCTAAACTTGGCCTATGGGCAGTTTCATTTGCAACATAAGCCAAAAAAGTACTTCTCGGAATGATTTCCTCCTCCATTGAAACAGATCCTGAAAGGAAACGTTGACTCTACTCTTCCCTCAGTTACTCACAGTCAGCATTTCCTACCATCACTAACACTCATCTCATTAAATGGAAACTGTCCTTAAACAGTTATGACTGTTACAAAAATTTTATCTTCCTTTCTTTCACCTATTTTCCTTATAACAAATTTTCTCTTTGGAGCTAAAATACCAGATTCAATCTGCTAAAGCTTCTATTGTTTTTCTAATAATTGAAACATGAATTAATTGCCTGTGAAAAACTTGTTCAGTCGAGAAAAACATATCCCTATAATTGGAACTTTTTGAAATGCAAAGTCACATATGGGAAATATACAATATGGGAACAGCTTATGCGAGTTTCTCTATGTTGGTCCCAGATGAGCTTCCTTGTCTTTAGCTTTACGACAAAATGAAACCTAAAGTTGGCTGGGTGAAGGAGAACTTGTGGTGATTGGCTCTGTATAAATATTAGATTGGGAACATATGTTTTTTAAAGAAAAGAACCTTGACACATTGAAAACTTTTGACACAACAAAGGAAGGAAACTGATCTGAGTGCCTTGTCTCTAACGAGCTATTTGCTGTGATCAGTCTCTCATCCAACACTGATCTCTGGTGTCCCTGTTTGTATTGGAGCCATTTCCTGCATGATAGTACGTTCCTGTTTGACACGCTATGCCTGGGAAAAGGCAGTATCACTTACCCCCACCCAGGCAGGCACAAGCTATAAGACGTCATCAACCCTCTCTGTTTCCGTTGCTGGGTGTGGGTTATTCTGCAGGGTTTGCATCTTTTTCTATTTACTTCCTGCTCAGTTTAGGGAAAACTACAGAAGTGTCCAAAACTTGGTTTCAAGATGAATCAGCAAAGCTCAGAAAAGGCAAGAAGGAGGAGGAAATTTATTTCAAGGTCTGAGATTTTATAATTAGAATTTTGAAGCCTATAGAATTCATCTATTCCTTGCTACTTGAAATGCGACCTGTGAATCACAGGGTTGTTTATTACAAATGCAAAACACTAGACCCCACCTAAGACCTACTAAACCAGAGTCCTTTTAACAAGACACTCAAGTAATCACCTGCATGCTAAAGTTTGAGACACGTTGCTCAAGTTCAACACTTTTTTTTTTGTTTTGTTTGTTTGTTTTTTTGCCTTTTCTAGGGCCGCTCCCGCGGCATATGGAGGTTCCCAGGGTAGGGATCGAAATGGAGCTGTAGCCGCTGGCCTAAGCCACAGCCACAGCAACATGGGATCTGAGCTGCGTCTGCAACCCACACCACAGCTCACGGCAATGCCAGATCGAACCCAGGGATCGAACCTACAATCTCATGGTTCCTAGTCGGGTTTGTTAACCGCTGAGCCACGATAGGAACTCCTCAAGTTCAACCCTTTTATTTACAGATAAAGAAACTGAATATCAAGTGTAGCTTGTGCCAAACCACACAGCTATACATCAGAGAGACTAGGACTAGAACCCTAATACAAATGGTCCATCTAGTCTACTTTTATGGTGCATGAAAGGAAGACACACACATCTCAAATGCCTCAGGGACAATACTCCTTCAAAATCATCATCTCTCAATCCACAAGCCAAAGCAATTTCTCCTTACCCATCAGAGCTCCTCACTTGTCTCTTCATTCATCTCAGATTCCACTATAATCCTTCTTCCATAAATTCCTAAGCTTCTCTAGGACCCTTTTTGCAAAGTACACACCTTGAGTGAATTCAGTCACCCACTTTCTCCACTCCTGCACCCAGACAGCACAGCAAACCTGGAGAAAGATCACTCAACTGAATAGATTGCTTATCACTTTACATTCATAATTAGCAACATCAACTGAGCCCTCAAACAGTGCCTATTGACCTTAAAATTTTTCTCTACTACTAGCTTTTCCATTTTATGCTTTCCTAATTTCCTTAAACTTCCCACACCCATTCTCAGGCAATGACTTGTCTACAACTTCACAGAGATAATAAAAGGAGTTAGCTATCAAATCCCTCAACTTCCCATCACTGATTCTAAATATATACAGCATCCTGCATCCACCTGCGCTCACCTTCTCCCTCTCATCTTCCTTTTTTTGGCCACACCCACAGAATGAAGACATTTCCAGGCCAGGGATGGAACCCCTGTCACAGCAGCAATCCAATCTGCCGCAGTGACAAAGCCAGATCCTTAACCCACTGAGCCCCAAGGGAACTCTTCTTCCCTTTTATATCAGATAAACAGCCCACCTCCTAATAAAGGCTAGTTCAGAATGGCCTGTGAAACTTATTCACACTCCTTTTCTCTGGAAGAGACTTGCTCCACAGATCATCTCTCTTCCCTAAATAGGCCACATGCACACATCCTTGCTTCTAAATCTATTTCATCTGCATTCAGATATATTCTAGCACCTCTCTTGTTAAACCAAGAAGCACTCTAGCAAAGTTTTAGAGAAAAGCTCCCTGGTTTGATCCCTGTTTCTATTCTCTCCTTCACAGCTGGCTCCTTGGGAGAGAGTGTTCTCTACATATGTAGTTTGTACTTTTTCATCTCCCACTCACTATTTTTCACAGTGACTTCATTGCTGCATGATTTTCTTTAAATGTAAGCAATAGGAGGAAAAAATGAAAGAGAAAAAACTCAGAGCTCTCACAAATATAACCATCTCTTTTCTCTTTTTAACATTTTTTTCTATTACTATATACCAACAAGAGGATGGACAGTTGGGGGGGGGATGGAATTGTATTCTATATGCTTGTTTTTTAAGTAAATTTTAATTCTGTTCTTGAATTGAGCAGAAGAAATATTTAGACAATGAAATAAAAAGGCCGACTCTTTACTTTGAACAATAAGGAGATTAGCCTTTTATATTCCCTTCACATTCTTAGTTTTATGAGTTGTATTATGACTTTAACTTTGTCAAAAGTACTAAGATTTTTCGTACTTAAAATCTGTTGTGTAATTATAATCCTACAAGTGTTTTCCCCTAGTTTTCTATTTAAATGTATTTGATCCTCAACAATTATTATTCTTATATTAGGTTTTCCTTCTTGAGTATATCCAACAAATATACTTTGGACATCTAGACACTGGGGAGATGAGACAGAAAAATAGCTAAGACACTTGCACTCACAGAACTTAGCTTCCAAAGGAGGAAATAAACAAGACACATAAGAAAAAAGCCCAAGATACTTTTCAGATTGTGTGTGATGCGTGTTATGAACATAAGGACACATGATAAATAAGTGGACAAAAAGCTAATTTAGCCAAGAAAAATCTCTCTTTATAATGTGACATGTGAGCTGAGTGAGTCCTTGAATGATTGAAGAATCAGTCAAGAGAAGTTCTTAAAGGAGAAACATTCTGCATAGAAGGAACAGAAAATGCCTAAGGCAAAAATAAGTGTAGTGTGTTTGAGTAATAGAAAGAAAGCCAATGTGGCTAGAGTTTAGTGGAGATTAGCAGAGGGGAATACATGGTTGGAGAAACAGGCAGAAGTCGTTTCACACAGGGAATTTTAAGCCAGCATGAGGTTGGGACTTCATTCAAAACGAATCGTGAAGACTTTAGAAGATGTAAGCAAGGGAAGGAGAGAGGAACATGAATTGATTTACATTTTTAGAAGACCAATCTGATTCCTGTGTAGAGAATGACTTGAAAGGGACAGTGGGGTGAAAAGTTAGAAGTAGGAAGTCCAGTTAGGAGATTATTATAGTAATCCAGGCAAGGCATGATAGTGGCTTGGACTAGAGCAGCAAGAGCAAAGAAATAGAAGAGCAGCATATTTGGGATATGCGTTTCAAGTAAAACAGATGGGAAGTCCTAGAGCAGATGGAATTTGAAGTGAAAGAATGAGAAAAATGGAACCAAGAACAAATTCTAGTGTTTGATTCTTTGGTTGGTTTTGTTTTACTTGAGCAGCTGGATTTAAATTAGTGCCTTTCATAAACACACACACACACACACAATGGGATATTACTCAGCTATAAAAAAATGAAATAATGCCATTTGAAGCTACATGGACAGACCCAGAGATTATCATATAAAGCAAAGAAAGTCAGAAAGAGAAAGACAAATACCATATGATATCAGTAATATGTGGAATCTAAAATGTGGCACAAATGAACCTATCTACATAACAGAAATAGACTCACAGACAGAGAACTGACTTGTGGTTGCCAAGGGGGAGGGGGAGCAGGGGACAGTTAGTCTGGGAGTTTGGAATTAGCAAATAAAAACTATTATATATAGAATAAATAAATAACAAGCTCCTACTGTAAAACACAGGGAACTATAGTCAATATCCTGTAATAACCTGTAACGGGAAGGAATATAAAAGAGAATGTATATAACTGAATCACTTTGCTGTACACCAGAAACTAACACAAGTTTGTAAATCAACTATACTTCAAATAAATAAATAAATAAGTGCCACTCATCGAAAGAGGGGGAAAGGCTGGAGAAATAATAGGTTGGATTGGGAACAGGAGTCCAAGAACATCCCAGTTGGGATACCTATGAGAAATCTAATAGACACAGCTTTCTATGTTTCATCTAGAGTTCAGTGGTGAGAGAAATTTAGCAACAGTCCATAAATGGATGGAATTAATACCAAGGGGGAAATCACCTGAGTCCTCACTCCACAACAAAACCTCCTGAGATGCTTTAACACCTGAGCCCAGTTTCCTACACCAAAATAAATCAGCATATATGAGGATGGGATGCGGCATCAAAGTAGACAGAGAAGTGGACCCAGGATCACACTCACATCTGGAGGCTGGAAGTAAGAGAATCCAGCACAGAAGACTGGGAGTGAGTACGCAGGTAGGAATAAGGAGAACTAGCAAAGTCCCAGAAGCCCAGAGCAGAAAGTGTTTAATGAGGGAAGGAGAGGTCATTGTGCTGCTCAGAAACTGAGAAAGAAGAGAAGTGAGTAAGTATGAAGGAGGGAGTCAAGCCACCATCTGTTTGCTTTTGTTCAGCAGTCATATAAAGAAAAAACGTCAGCTAGAGAGTGTATTAACAGAGGGATACTAAAGGTTGGAGGGGAGGAAGTGCGTAAAGGTCATCTTGGGAGTTCCCATCGTGGCGCAGTGGTTAACGAATCCGACTAGGAACCATGAGGTTGCGGGTTCGGTTCCTGCCCTTGCTCAGTGGATTAATGATCCGGCGTTGCCGTGAGCTGTGGTGTAGGTTGCAGATGCAGCTCGGATTCCATGTTGCTGTGGCTCTGGCCTAGGCCGTCGGCTACAGCTCCGATTTGACCCCTAGCCTGGGAACCTCCATATGCCGCGGGAGCGGCCCAAGAAATAGCAAAAAGACAAAAAAAAAAAAGTCATTTTGAAGAATCAGAGTAAAAGGGAGTTCCCATTACAGCTCAGTGGGTTATGAACCCGACTAGTATCCATGAAGATGGAGGTTCCATCCCTGGCAATGCTCAGCAGGTTAAGAATCCGGCACTGCCATGAGCTATGGTTTAGGTCAAAGATGTGGCTCGGATCCCATGTTGCCGTGGCTGTGGCATAGATGGGCAGCTACAGCTCTAATTTGACCCCTAGCCTGGGAACTTCCATATGCTGCATGGAAGGTCCTAAAAAGAAAAAAAAAAAAAAAAAAGAATCAGAGTAAAAAGAACACAGAAGGAAAGCCAGAAAGTGTCAAGTGCTCTTTTTAAAATTATGGCCACAAATTTATAGTGGAACTAGTCAATCCATTTGTATTAGTAACTGCAACCTCATTCAAGTGCTCAAAGTAGAAGATAGTTGGGTTTAATTGTGGTAGGGTTTTGGTTTTAGTTTTAATTTTTGTTTGTTTTGCCAAATGAATGTAATGAAGGGAGAGAGGAAAGAAAGGGAGTTAATTTAAATTCCTGGTTTCCCAGGGATTGACTAGAGAAATAGACTGACAGACTATAGAATTAAAGCTTTCAATACAGTAAATCTTTTCAAGCTCCAACCATAACAGAAAGACTAACATTCCAGGGGTAATTTGACAATAAAACAAAATCAAAATTCAGATGTTTAAGGAATGTGTTTTAAAGTAAATGTAAGCTGGACAGGAGTTCCCGTTATGGCTCAGCAGTTAACAAATCTGACTGGCATCCATGAGGATATGGGTTCAATCCTTGGCCTCACTCAGTGGGTTAAGGATCCAGCGTTGCTATGAGCTGTGGTGTAGGTCGCAGACATGGCTTGGATCCTGCATTGCTGTGGCGTAGGCTGGCAGCTACAGCTCTGATTCGACCCCTAGCCTGGGAATCTCCATATGCCACGGGTGCAGCTCTAAAATGAAGAAAGAGAGAGAGAGAGAGAAGGAGAGAAGGAGAGAGAGAGAGAGAGGGAAAGAGGGAAAGAGAGAAAGAGAGAAAGAAGAAAGAGAGAGAGAGAGAGAGAGAGAGAGAAAGAAAGAAAGAAAGAAAGAAAGAAAGAAAGAAAGAAAGAAAGAAAGAAAGAAAGAAAGAAAGGAAGGAAGGAAGGAAGGAAGGAAGGAAGGAAGGAAGGAAGGAAGGAAGGAAGGAAGGAAGGAAGGAAGGAAGGAGGGAGGGAAGGGAGGAAGGAAAGAAAAGGAAAATGTAAGTTGGATAAAGAGGAAATGAGGCTAGACAGCTTGATGAATAATGAAAAGCGATAGGATCAATGGACTCAGGATCCCAGCAAAGTACAGCTGGTAGGGTGTGGACATGAGAGTGAGTAGAAGACTAGCAGTGGTAAGACTGTTCTAATTCCTTTCAACTCTTGCATTTTTTCCTCTGTTCTCACTATGATTATCTCCAGCTTTTTCTCCGTGTAAATAATTTTATTTTCAGCTGGGTGTACTCTGTTCTTTGTTGCCCCTAATTTATGTATAAGCTTTGTAATGACGTTGGTTGCGTTCCTAATTTGTTCCCTTAGCTCTGAAATTTCCTTCTGCACCTCAGGCTGTTGTTTTGTACCATTCTATCCTTAAATTCTTATTTTTTATATTCCTTTCTTAATAATAATTCCAGTTCCTATTCTTTTATGACCCAACCACTCACAGAAATATGACCTGAACTATTCAGCTGTACTTTGCCCAGTAGGTTCCCACTTCCTTCCCTCCTTCACCCTCTCCTTCCCTTCCTTTTCTTCTTCTACTCTTCCTCCCTTGCTCCTTCTTCCCTTCCTCCTTCTTCTTCCTTCCCTCCCCTTTCCTGCCTTCCCTCCCTATTCTCAGTCTATCTAGCACCATGGCTTTTTTTGCTTGTTTTACACTAGTTTAAGGTAGCTCTAACCAAACCTCTCTTTGCTCTGACAGAATATAAGTCAGTTCTCATTGACATCATTTGTAGCTCATCTGAGCCCGAATGGTTTTCTCCTCTAAGCTACAGGTTAGAGTCATTACTGTATTAGATTCATTTTTCTATAGGCAGTGGTGCAAGGGCAAGAGGGGAAAACTCTGCTGGGGCTCTGGGCAACTTAAAGACATGAGTTCTTCTCTTTCTTCAGAGATTTTCTTAATATCCTGTCTGAGAATTCACATCACATAGTTGTGGGCGCTAGTCCCCTAAAAATATTCCCATGGGTCTAGGGTGCTCAGAGTCTTCAAATTATTGATCGATTTATTTGAAGCTCTGGAAAATGTAAAACTCTGGTAGCCTGTCTTTTCTCTATCGAGACCCTGTAATGTTAGGGGTGTCTCTTGACTTTTTTCCTAAAATGCCTATCCACTTCCTCGGTTTGTTTCTACATCAACTTGGGAATATTTGTAAGAATTTTCAGGATTTTGTAGACCTACCATCTCTCCTTGTGCTTCCTCTGGAAGATGGAAGTGGGCTAAAAGTGTTGCTAAGCCTAGCCATGCTGGAATCGTCTGATTCTTTCTTTGGCTACCAGGTTTTCACAGTTAGAGAGTGAGAGTGTAACTACTTTCTTATTTGATTGCTGCTGGTGAACCTACTGCTCATTTCAACTGTATCTGCTGTTCAAGGGAAAGAGATTTTTGTGATCCTCTTTCGCACTACTGTCTAGCCAGGGAGCACCAAAAATAAAGCATCTGTCCTCATGGAGCTCACATTCTAGCGAAGGAACTCATACATTAAATAAAGAAGTGAAGAGAAAAGTTTCCAAGTATTTCAACAGAAGTAAAATGCAGAGAAAAGAGCATCTTCTGTTACTCCCTGGATCTACTGTTCATAAGGAATAATACACAAAGGGCACATTTAAAGCAGTTCCTTTGGTTGGATGCACTGAAGTTTTAAGTGAGGCTGCTCGTAAGTGATGTAATATTTAATGGAAACTGTTATTTGGGATAATCATGGGAGCAATGACAGGGCTGACACTCTACACCAGATCTGCAAACTGGCTCTCCACAGGTGGAGGGAGGCGAGCCCTCACTTACAGTGTTTGAAAATTTCTGTGGTATACATATGTACACCATGAACTCAAATGACTAACATTTTTAGACTACGCCCAAAGCATGTGAAAGTTCCTGGGCCAGGGATTGAACTCGTGCCACAACAGCAACGGAAGGCACAGCAGCAGTGACACTGAATCCTTAACCTTCTATATAGGCCAAAAGGGAACTCCAACTACTAACAACTTAATAATCAGCTCAGAAGTCCTGAGTATTTATCAAGGAGCTCTTGTAAGCCAATACGAAACAGCTTTCAGACTATGACCATGAAGGCTGCTGCTTCAGAACCCAAGCTCCAGTTCTTACTTCCATAGTGCCTTTGAACAAGTTATTTAGATTTGTTCAGAGTCTGCATATCTTCATCTTTATAAAAGGATTAATGATACCTAACTGATATCATTGTAAAATCGTCCCAATTCGTCAAGGATATATATTGGGGGTCTATCGTGAGCTGAGTGCTGAATGAGAGATTTTCGAGAAGCTGCACAACAACTGAAGACAGGCTTCTTCACTCAGTCTCTATGTAACTCAGTGGTGATTTTGCAATTTCCTTCTCTTGTGCCCTCTTTGTCATACACATACAGGTCCATGTTAAGCCACCTCAATTTCCAGTGGCGGAAACTCAGCCTCCTGCTTTAGTCCTGACTTCCTTGGGGACTTCAGACAAATTATTCTGGCTCTTGGCCCCACCACTTCCCCATTTGGAAGGGGAAGCTCATTCTCAGCATTCACACCCACAGACCACACAGGGAAACTTTTCAACATAGGTGGGATTAAAGACAAAAGTTCACCTCCCTCCATAGCCACTGGTCTATTATTATATGTGACCTTTCTGCAAAGTCTCCCAAATAGGGAAACTTGCAAAAGGCAACCAAGAGGACTGCAGAGAAATGTGTCTTGACAGGTGTGGCCTCATGGAGGACAAGCTCAATCTGTGCCTCGAGGCAATAAATCTCCTTCTTAGAAGGAAGAAAGCACTAGGACCCCACAGACCTGGCATATAAAAAGGCCCTGGTTTTCTCATTGGTAACCTGGATATAATAATTATACACACTTCACAGTATTATATAAAACATTAATTGAGAGCATGTATGTAAAATAGTATGATACCAGGTACCCACAATGTTCATAAAGGTCAGCTAAAATTATAAAATATAGATTTTTATCACCAAAGCTATCTTTCTAGTCTTTGAGATGCTTAACCTATGACTTCTTAAAACATTTGCCCTAAGTAAATCACAAACTCACTATTTCAGGACTTATTTAAATATGTTGCTTTTTAATTTATCCAAAAAAAAAAAAAACCTGTGATCCTTTATGGCATTTCACCCAATAGGAATTTTTCTGTATGGCTTTGATTTACATGTCAGTTTTGACTATTTTAAAAAGGCTTTATTCAAGACTGATTTGTGCAACACTTATTTCCAGCTTTTTTGAGAAATCTTTGAATCTCATTTCTATTATTTCTCTCTTTATTTCTACAATGAAGACTGAGAATAAACTAGCACTATGATGACCATGGGGAGAGTTCTCTGGGAAGGCTGGATCCATTTATTCATTCCATTCACATCTGTTTAGTACATGTCTTATAATTATGTGCCAAGACTACCCTAGGATCTGAGGCCACAGAGAAAAGAAACAGTCTCTTGCCTCAAGGACCCCAGAGACTAAGCAGAGATACAGACAGTCCAACTGGTAATAAACATATGATGCGAAAATGCTAGATATAAGAATTCTATGATGCTACAAAGCCTGTGGGTCAGGGTAGGCTAAAGTGGGTAAGGAGAAGATAGAGGAGATTTTTGTTGCTTGAAAGCAGTAACTGAGTGACTGAGTTATAGCAGTTAGGAGAGGAGACAGAGAAGTCCCAGGCAGAGGGAACGACAGCTGCACAGGTGTCAAAACATGAGAGAGACTGACCGGCTCAGAGAACCATATGCAGTTTGATTTATTGGAAATAAGGAACAAGGAGAGGAAATTCCAGAGAAGATGTCTCATGAGCCAGGTCATCCAGATATTGCATCCTGATGTCCACAGGGAGTGATCAAAGGACCTTAATCAGGGGAGTGAACAGACCAGATTTGTGCTTTAAGAGGTCACTGTGGTGGTGATATGGAAAAGACTTAAAAGAGAAGGAAGCCTGGGAGTTCCCATCATGCCTCAGCAGTAACGAACCTGACTAGCATCAATGAGGACACAGGTTAGACACCTGGCCTCACTAAGTGGGCTAAGGATCCAACGCTGCTATGAGCTATGAGCGGTGGTATAGGTCGCACATGCAGCTCAAATCCCGTTGTTGTGGCTGTGGTGTGGTATAAGCCAGTGGCTACAGCTCCAATTCGACCCCTAGCCTGGGAACTTTCATATGCCATGGGTGAGGCACTAAAAAAAAAAAAAAAGTCTTAGGTTGAAATGTCTGTAAAATGTCCAGACCAGATGGAATTGCTTAAGAGTACAGTACAGAGTTCTCACTAGCACAGTGGGTTAAGAATCTGACTGCAGCAGCTTGGATCGTTGTAGAGGCATGGATCAATCCCTGGCCTAGTTCAGTGGGTTAAAGGATCCAGCATTGCCGCAGCTGTCACATAGGCTGCAGCTGTGGCTCAGATTCAGTCCCTGGCCCAGGAATTTCCATGCGCCACAAAATAAAATTATGCAGCCATAAAATAAAAAAATCTTTGCAAACAAAGTGACCAACAAAGGATTAATCTCCAAAATATACAAACATCTCAGGCAGCTTTATATTATAAACCAAGCAATCCAATTAAAAACAGGTCAGTAGATCTAAATAGACATTTCTCCAAAGAAGACATATGGCCAAAAAGCACATAAAAAGATACTCAACATCACTAATTATTAAGGAAACGCAAATGAAAACTACAATGAGTTGTCACCTCACACCAGCCATCCTTAACAAGTCTACAGATAACAACAAATGCTGGAAAAGATATGGAGAAAAGGGAAGCCTCCTACACTGCTGGTGGGAATGTAAGCTGATGCAGCCACTATGAGAAAAGTATGGAGGGCCCTTAAAAAACTAAAAGTAGAACTACCATATGATCTGGCAACCCCATTCCTAGGCATCTATCTAGAGAAAACCATAATTTGAAAAGATACATGCACCCCGATATTCACTGCAGAAGTATTTTCAATAGCCAAGACATGGAAACAACCTAAATGTCCATCAGAGAACTGGATAAATAAGATGTGGTACATATATACAATGAAATATTACAGCCATAAAAAAGAAGGAAATAATGCCATTTGCAGCAACATGAAAGGACTTAGAAAGTATCATACTAAATGAATTAAGTCACAGAGAGAAAGCTGAATATCATATGAGATCACTAATATGTGGAATCTAATAGAAATGATACAATAGAACTTACAAAGCAGAAAGAGACTCAAAGATTGCAAAACCAAACTTAAGTTTACCAAAAGGGCAACATGGTGGGGCACGGGATAAATTACTGGGGTTGGGATATATACACACTATTATATATACATAGATGGGTAATGGGGGACCTATTGTATAGCACAGGGAAATTTACTCAGTACTGTGTGGTAACCTATATGGGAAAAATCTGAAAAGGAACTGATATATGTGTATATGCATAACTGATTTACCTTGCTGGATGCCTGAAATTAATACAACTTTGTAGGTCAACTATAATCCAGTAACATTTTTTTAAAAAAGAGTGGTGCACTATATCTAGCTTGAAGAGACCAACCTAGCAGGATACAGCTGATAGTCAAGGTCACACACATAAGTAAAGAGTGAGTAGAATGAGAAGAAAACAAAGGGTCAAGAAAGGGAAACATAAACACTAAAAAAGAAAGAAGTGAAAAGAAAAAAAAAACAAAGAGATAGAAAGGAAATAATAAGAGCTGAGACTTCTCTTGTGACACCAAGGGTTAAGGATCCAGCATTGTCACTACAGTGGCTTGGGTTGCTGCCATAGGCACAGGTTCAACCCCTGGCCTGGGAACTTCCACATGTCATGGGCATGGCAAAAAAAAAAAAAAAAAAGGTTGGAAATCGCATTAATACTCAAAGTTTTAAGACTCCGTTTAGGTACCACCTTCTCCAGAAAATCTTCTCTGTCTCTCCCCACCTAACCACACTAACTTCTTTTCCTTTCTGCTCTTAAGCAGAGTCATACGCCAGCATCCATGACATTCTACTGAAACAGCATTTACCTGCCTCCCACTACCCACGCTCCAGCCTTTGAAGCTCTCCAGGGCAGATCTCCAGGAGCTCTTACTCATCTCCACATCTCTGTACCCAGGGTGACTTCCGGTACTGTATCTGGTCCATTAATAGGTCCTTGTTCAACAAAATTGAAATCAAAGGCAGAAAAACACTCAAATAAGAGGAGATAATTCTATGATCTACTTCCAAGAAGCCAACTCAAAACACAGTATTTACAAACAAGACAGTCAGCTGGCAAATTCGTGGCAAGAGAACACAGTGGACTAAGTGAGAGGTCACCAAACAAACCACCAGGAAGTGGGTTGAGACAGTGGAGAAAGGAAAAGCAGATTTCTTTTTCAAGAAGTTTTACAGTGAAGCATCATGTTATCTCATGTAACATATGGTCGGGAAAGGATTTTTCACCAGAGTTGCTCTTCATTTAGCAATAAAGTTTTCAAAAATGAGTTAAAGTTGTTAAGGGAGGAATAGGTGTAGTAGAAACAGAAAGGTCAAGGGGAAGGTTTTTTTTTTAAGTTAGAAGATAGTTGTGATTACATACCAACGGGAAACAGAAACACACAGAAGAGAATAAAGACACAGGAGCCAGAGGCACTGCCGATCTGATCAACTGATATTCTGAGAAAGTAAAAGGAAAGGTCTCGAACACAGGATGGATGAATGAAGGTAGAAGGAAACCCACTGTTCTCACAGAAAAAAGGGGGAATGAGGAGAATAAAGGCTTCAGATTCAGGTCTGTGAGTCAGGAGAAAGAGGGGGAGAAGCTCAGGAAGGAATGCCTACTGACATCTACAGCCCTGGTTAAATCCTTCATGGTGTCATCTGCTGAGAGTTCGGGGTGCCGCTAAGGAAGCATTAGGAGACTGGGTAGTTTCTAGGGACAAGCCAGAGGTTACTAACTGGAAATTACTGGAGCAACGCAAAAGATCCTGCTGGCCGGAAGCTGTCAACAGTTGACTACTCCCTCTCTGGGCTCCTGTTGCTGGAGTTCTACATGTCTGCATAACACCTATATGAATAAAAGAGTTGACTTGGGGGGGGGGGTGTGGTTGGGAGGGGCAATGGGCAGGAATCTTCTGTATGTAACTGGTTTATAAAAATTATACATATAAGGGAAAGAACACTTTTCCACATTTTTTTACCCACATTCTAGAATCTATATAGAAATACATAATGGATTATCCTTTTAAAATCCAAGTATCCAAAGATCCAAGTACTTACCACCTATAAGTTCTTTTTGTCATATTTTCACCCTTTGGTTTAACAAATAAATATGATGTGGTGGTTACCAGGGGCTTGCTTGGGAGTGGGGGAAATGGAGAGATCCTGGTCAAAAGGTAAAAACTTCCAGATATAAGATTAACAAGCTCTGGAATCTAACGTACAGCATGGTGGTTATGGCTAATAATAACGTATTATATACTTGGAAGTTGCCAAAAGAGTAGATCTTAAATGTTTCCACCCCCAACCCCACCTCCCACCCCACCCCCAAAAAACACAAAATGGTAATTATGTGACAGGATGCAGGTGTTAGCTAATGCTAAGGTAGTAGTCATTTTGCAAAGCATAAGTCAAATCAACAAACACATGTATACCTGAAACTTACACAATGCTGTGTGACAACTATGTATCACAATAAAGCCAAAAAGAAAAGAAAAAGAAATACATTATCACCGAAGCCACTCTCACTTCTTCCCCAGAATGCGCCAGATTCTTAGACTACCCTCCATGTTTTCATAATTCATCACCATGGTATGGTAAACAATAATGATATGTACTTGATACTATAGTTTCTGGTAAAAGAATATTATAAGGAATATGTATAGCAGTGTTTGGAATGTTTTGTTTAATAAATGGCCTCTTACTGCACATATTCAACAATTTGCTGTTTCCACTTTATTTCTGAGATGTAACATGTTAGCACATGTAACTGTAAAATTACATTTAATATTATAGTTTTTTTTTTTTTAAATGGCTGCACCTGTGACATATGGAAGTTCCCAGGCTAGGGTTCAAATTGAAGCCACAGTTGCCAGGCTATGCCACAGTCACAGCAACATCAGATCCAAGCCATATTTGTGACCTACGCTGCAGCTGTGGCAGTGCTGGATCCTTAATCCACTGAGAGAGGCCAGGGAGGAAAGTTTTAATTAAACTTTCTTAATTTAAATGAGCAGTTTTTACATACTGGTTTATTAATTAAAACAAGAGAAGGATGACTAACATAGTTTATTTCTTTCAGTACAAACCTAATTCTCTATTACATATATTTGAACAGGAGTTCCCACTGAGGCACAGCGGGAACGAATCCAATTAGGAACAATGAGGTTGGGGGTTCAATCCCTGGACTCCCTCAGTGGGTTAAGGATCCAGCATTGCCGTGAGCTGTGGTTAGGTTGCAGACGCAACTTGGATCTGGCATTGCTGTGGCTGTTGCGTAGGCCAGCAGCTACAGCTATGATTCGATCCCTATCCTGGGAACCTCCATATGCAGCGGGTGCGGCCCTAAAAAGACAAAAGACAAAAGACAAAAAAAAAACTTGAACGTACGTAGTTTCTTAAAACAAACAGACATTGTCTCAAGTTTACAAGTCAATAGTTTTTGGACAATAACTATTAAACAAATGTCTGCATATTAAGGAAAGTTCTTGGCTCTTTTAAGTAAACTTTTGTAGACACAATTCTATGATAACAAAAGAAGTATAAATTAATTTTAAAATACGATTATGAGAATGTAAATATTATTCAAGCTTCTGTGTTATCTTTCTAATCTTAACAGAGAATAGTGGCTAAACCAGTGTTTTGGATTCTCAAAAGTACTTATATCAATATACTTCAGTGAAGTTTATTTTTCACTGCAACGTGTAGTCTATAGTTTCAACTATATTAACTGAGGCTGATTCAAAGTATTTGGGGCTAATTATTTCATATAATATATAGCATTAAAGAATCTATATGTGAAATTCATCTCCACATAGCACCAATTCATTTTAATTTTTTCTTGTTTATGGCCACCTAGGGCATATGGAAGTTCCCGGGCTAGGGGTCAAATTGGAGCCACAACTGCCTGCCTACACCACAGCCGCAGTTCCAGATCTGAACCACATTTGTGACCTACACCAGGGCTTGTGGCATAGCTGGATCCTTAACCCACTGAGCAAGGTCAGGGATCAAACCCGCATCCTCATGGAGACTAGTCAGATTCTTAATCCACTGAGCCACAACAGGACCTCCCATTTCAATTCCTCACAGCATTCCATTTTATGAGATCCCACAGTTTTATCTACTCCCTGGTGAAAGAATTAGGTTATTTCCAGTTTTTTCATTATCACAAGCAACACAACATTCATGCCCACACCTCTGTGCACACATGCAAGAGTTTTTCTAGGTTCCTCATAGGCAGAACTGTGGGGTCACAGAGAATGTGTGTCTTTACTTTGATAGGACATGAGGATTAAATCCTTACTAGATATCATCAAACTGTATCAGCTCATTCCCTCACCACCTGTGTGTGAGCCTTCTGTCTTGTTTCTTCACATTCCCACTCACATTTAGAATTATCAGACTTTTAAGCTTCCACCAATCTGCTGGGTATGAATCCATGTCTTCATTTCCCTGGTTAGTGATGAGACAACACTTTTCATATGCTTACTGGCCATACTGGTTTCCTTTTTTGTGAACTGCCTTCATATCCTTTGCAATTTTTCTCAGGTTTTGTCTTTTTTCAAAGGTTTGTAAAAATTCTTAATATAGTCTGGATGTAAATTCTTTTGCAGTTTTCTGTGTTGCAAAGACTGTCTTTCAACCTGAGGATTTAGTTCTACCATTTTAACTTGTGTTTATCATTCTCTTTTTTCTCCTAATTCTCGTATGTTTTCTCCTATCTTGCCTTCTGTTTATCTATAACATCTTCATATATGTTAATTTTTCCCTGTGTTTTTAACCACAGAAACAGTTTTTGTTCTTTTATTAGTCACCCTTAATTTTGTGATCTACAGAGTTAGCTATGATATCTTTCTAAAAAAGGCCGGAGGACTGGTTCTCCAAGTGTGGCCCCCAGGCCAGCAGCCTCAGCATCACCTGGTAATTGTTAGAAATGCATATTCTCAGGTCCCAAAACAGACTTAATCAAAAACTCTGGGTATGGGACCCACAACCTGTGTGATCCAAGTGATTCTGATAGACACCAAAGTGTGAGAAGCACTGGGCTAAAATTACATAACATCTCTATCCACCTCCTAAACAACTAAAGTCTTCTTTTCCTATCCAATGAAAAGAACTTGACTCCTGGGAGTTCTCATCCTGGTGCAGCGGAAACTAATCTAACTAGGAACCATGAGGTTGCAGGTTCGATCCCTGGCCTCGCTCAGTGGGTTAAGGATCTGGCATTGCCATGAGCTGTGTGTAGGTTGCAGACACGGCTCGGATCCTGCATTGCTGTGGCTGTGGCGTAGGCCAGCAGCTGTAGCTCCGAGTGGACCCCTAGCCTGGGAACCTCCATATGCCTCGGATTCAGCCCTAAAAAAGCAAAAAGAAAAAAGAAAAAAAGAACTTGACTCCCATTTCTTCCTCTTCCTTGATATTCTTATCTAGAATTTTGAGTGTGTGTGTATGTGTACACTGCCAATTGTTAATTAAACCATAACAGCATTTGAAGAACATCAGCTTCTCTTGTTTTTTGCATTTTGATCCTTGGAAAGGCTCTTAAGTGGTAAATTTTTCTAATGATGTTTGAAACCACCCTTATAGATCCTAATTTTTTCAGCTGTAGTTTATTTGGATTTCAAATTCAATGTTTTCAGTTATTTGCTATCAGCACCTTGAAAACATTACTCTCTTGTACTCTAGCATCTGTTGTAGATGAGAGAAGTCTGTTGTTCATCTCTGGTTATTCGTTAACAGGAATTCTGTTTTTCTCTCTTGCAGCGTTTAAGACTTTTCTCTTTATGCCTGGAGTTCTGCAGTATTACCGTCTTTGGTATACATGTGCATTTATTTCTGTTCTTCTTTTTCATTATTCTTTGTGCTCTTTAAAATGTAAAGATGTGTGAATTTCTTTAACTCTGAAATATCTTCAGTTGCTATTTTTGAATATTTTTCTCACCATTCCATTTTTCTTTTGAACCTTCTGTTGGGTGTATGCTGAAGCCTCTCAATCTGTATTTTCTAAGACTCTGCTGCTTTTCAATATTTTTCTCATATTCTCTTTATGTTATGTTTTTGGGGAATTTCTAATACAACTGTCCAGAGCACTATTTTTTCTTCAACTGTGTCAGCCTAGAACTGATCCAATATTTTGTGTTTGTTATTCCACTGATGACATTTTTCATGTACAAGATTTTTTTTTTTTGGCAACATTTGTGCCATGTGGAAGTTCCTGGGCCAGAGAACTGAGCCACTGCGGTGACAACCCCAGATTCTTTACTAGCTGCACCACAAGATTTTTATTTCATATGTATTTTTTGTTTCATTTCTGCTTGTTATTGTTTAGTTCCTTCTTATTCTTTATTAAAAAAATTTCTTCTTTCACTTCTGGCTCTGAGGATCCTAAACACACATATTTAAGGACTTTTCCAAATTAATGTATTATTTTAATTGTACCTAAAGTAATTTATCTCAAATTGTTGGCTGTCCTTCTTAGACTAGATTTCTTCATATGTTTTAGAGTTTGCAGTTCAAACTCATTTTGGTAAAACGTCTTTTTTTTTCCTTCCTTTCCAGTCAGTCTCCCAGGTCTAGCAGTGATGTGCAACAGTCTCTCTTCCTTCAAGCTCCTGATAGTACTGCAGATATTAAAGATATGCCACTGTGGTGGGGCCTACCTCATTTTCAGGTTGTGAATGTGTACAGTATCTTTCGTTCCTGGGCACAAAATTCACAGAAGTAACAGCCCTAAGGAGCTCTCCAATCTCCTATCTTAACCAGGAGAGCCCTACTCAAGGCCCATGCTTTCAGACATACACCTCAGCATGGTCCAGCACTAACCCCGAATAACAGCT
Organism: Phacochoerus africanus; assembly: GCF_016906955.1. Classification (NCBI taxonomy): domain Eukaryota; kingdom Metazoa; phylum Chordata; class Mammalia; order Artiodactyla; family Suidae; genus Phacochoerus; species Phacochoerus africanus. Next base: position 227,046,104 of record NC_062545.1, read on the forward strand.
TTGTTGTTCTGTTGTGCTTCTGGTATGGGGAAATATTATTCTCTTGTTAAATTAATACATCTATTACTTTCATTTTCTCTTTTTAAACTGCTATACGTTTTGATCAAAGGTAGAGCTTCAAAAGGTAAATTTATAATGCCTCCTTGATATGCAAGGTCTGACAAGGAACCCGCTTTGTTATATTTTAGGACCCAGGAAAGTATACAGAATGATGTGGACTTCCATTTTCTGGTCCAGCATGTAAAGCAGTTGAAAGTCACCATACCACTAACAACAAGTAAAATGCTGAAAAAACTGAAAATCAGTAATTCTTCTTGTATTCATCAGAGAAATGAAGTCACAAGGCAAAGTGCTACCCCCAAGTTGGAAAGTGTGACAAGTGGATACAAAGAATCATAACTTACCAGAGCAAAAACCTCCACAGAAACCAACACCAGGGTGGGAAAACCTAACCATAATTGAAAAAGTATTGTCAAGTCTGAGAGTTAAAATTCCAGGGGCACCCAGGAGTTCCCATCATGGCTCAGAGGTTAACGAATCCGACTAGGAACCATGAGGTTGCAGGTTCGATCCCTGGCCTTGCTCAGTGGGTTAAGGATCCGGAGTTGCCGTGAGCTGTGGTGTAGGCTGCAGACATGGCTCGGATCCCATGTTGCTGTGTCTCTGGTGTAGGCTGGCAGCTACAGCTCCGATTGGACCCCTAGCCTGGGAACCTCCATATGCCGCGAGAGCGGACCTAGAAAAGGTAAAAAGACAAAAAAAAAAAAAAAATTCCAGGGGTACCCAGCCATCAGAAGGGCCTGGCAGGTTCCAATGGTGAATACTGGAGAAAAAAATCTCTCATGCTTCCAGAGAGAAGAAAAGGAATTACTATTTTGAAATACTCTAGAGAATTCTTTTTTTTTTCCAGCTTGTGGGATCTAAGTTCCCAGACCAGGGATTGAACCTAGGCTGCAGTGGTGAAGGTGCCGACTGCTAACCACTAGACCACCAGGGAATTCCCAAAAGTGCTTTTCTTAATAAGGCCTGCCCTTGAGAGAAACTGTTTTACCAGAGCCTAACTTGATGACATTTAATGAGAACTTAACAAATCAAGAGAAGGGAACTATCCAACTACAGTCCACTCTGGCCATCCTGTCCCACCTATGTAGGAGAGTTGGGGGGTTGAGAAGCACCTGTGAAGTTCACAGTCCAGAGGCATAGGTTCACTAAGAGACTAAGACTTAATCATCAGACTATAAAATACTTCCCCTTTCCCCAACACTTTACCACAATATCACTAAAGTCTTATTTACTGTAGTTCCTCTTACCCAATACATCACAACTGGCTTTCAACAACAAAAAAGCACAAGGCATACTAAAAGGCAAAATCAGTTTAAAGAGGTAGAACAAGCATCAGAACCAGACTCAGATATGGCAGGAATAGACCTATTATTAGACCCATTATTATGAAACCAGGAATTTAAAACAACTATAATTAATATGCTAAGGGCTCTAATGGAAAAAAAATAACCTGAAAACATCTAAGAATAGATGAGTAGTGTAAGCAGAGAGATGGAACTTCTAAGAAAGAATTAAAAAGAAAAGCTAGCAATCAGAAACACTGTAAAAGAAATGGAGAAAGCCTTCAATAAATTTGTTAGTTGATTGGACAGGGTTGAGGAAAACATCTCTAAGCTTGAGCCTATGTCAATAGGAACTTCAAAATCTGAAAGCTAAGAAAGCAAATATCGAAGAAAAACAAAGAACATAATATCCAAGGGCTATGGAACAACTATAAAATATATAACACAAGTACAATGGGAATATCAGAAGAAGAATAATGGGTAATAATGAAGTTTGCATGTATTTGACCAATGAAATTTCATCTTCTAAGAAGTTCTTTTAAAGATAAGTACTCTTGCTGTAATTCTCTGTGAATTTTCTAAGTTATATGCCACATAAGAAAAACAACTTTGGAGTCACATCTCACATGCAACAGGGATCAATGCAGAGACCATGAAGACCATAAAGTAGTCTGAGTAAGCTGTAGACAAGTGTCAGCAAATGCTCAGGACACACACCATGGTTGATGGAGGTAATGAACTGCTGTACCTCATGTCCCTTCTCAACACAATGTACTGAGCAGTCACTTCCAGGTTTCTGGAGTCAGCATGCAAAATGAACAGAATTCACCAACATTTTCTAAGGTGTTTCTGTGGCAATTTCCTTCTATAAAGCATTAATTGGTGAGAAAAGAAAATAATAATAAGGTCAGATTAACTTTAAAATACTGAATCAAAATTATACAGGGTTTTTTATGTTTTTTTTTTTTTGCTTTTTGGGGTTTTTTTTTTTTTTTTTTTTTGGTCAGACTTAACAATATATATCATATATTTCTATTCCAAACTTCCTAAGACAGGAACACTCATAGAATTAGTGTTCCCTGAAACATACTTTGAGAAATACAGCTCCAGGAACATTCATGCACACATTTTTAGGGGAAGGTAGAAAAGTTTAGAGGTAGAGCAAAGACTGGCAAAGTTTCTCCATAAAAGGCCAGATGGTAAATAGTTTGGACATTTCAGGCCAAATGGCTCTGTCACAACTACTCACCTCTGCTGTAGTAGGAAAAAACCAGTCCTAGTCAACACTGAGTATCGATGTATTCCAATAAAACTTTATTTAGAAAAGAGGTCTTGGAGTTGCTGTTGTGGCTCAGTGGTTAATGAACCCGACTAGTATCCATGAGGACACAGGTTCAATCCCTGGCCTTGCTCAGTGGGTTGGGGATCCAGTGTTGCCATGTAGGTTGCAGATACAGCTCGGATCTGGCGTTGCTGTGGCTGTAGGCCAGCAGCTGTAGCTCCGATTAGACCCCTGGCCTGGGAACCTCCATATGCCACAAGTGAGGCCCTAAAAAGATGAAAGACCAAAAAAATAAATAAATAAAGGAAAAGAGGTCTGTGGTTATAGCTTACTAACCCCCTGATGTAGAGGAAAATGATGATGCTTTGCCACAAAACATTCTTTCATTCAGCAAATACTCAGTGTCTACAAGGACTGTTCTGAGTCCAAAAATATTTTTGAATGCCTGAGTAGATAAATCTATGTGTGAGGGTGAGACCACAGTGTACAGACTACACTACAGAGTACACTACAGAGTACTGGAACCTTCACAGTTTACACTTATATATGGTTTTTCACTAGACTATTTTTAAAATCAGTATTTTTAGTATCACCATTGCACAAAGGAGGATGCTGAGGTCTTCTTTAGGTGGCTGAGCCAGAGATGACATCTAGGAGTGGTAGGTGCATTGGCATACCCTCTGTATGGCATTTCTAAGTCACTTTTACTTCCAGTGTCAACTTGACATTGCCCCAGCTTATAGTGTAAGTCTTCCCACTAGTGAATCACAATAAAAACATCATGAAATATTAACTAATTAACTTTTGCCTTTGGCAATGGAAATACATCCACTCCTGCAGTGTTATATGTTCCAGAATGGGAAAGATTCTTGAATTGCTCAAAGAAACTGATTGTATGTTTTTCCACATCCAACTCACTAGTCCTTTAATTGAACTCAAAACCTGGCCAGTAGCAAGGAAAGATAAAGGCACCCTCTGTTTTTTTAGTGTTTTGTTTTGAAATCCTGATGGAAAAGCTTTATTTATATCTGGCTAGCCTGCAAAACTTTCCAAACAAAGGCTTCAGAGCTTGGTTCTTTTCCAGGTTCTGCTGATTCCTGTAAATCAAGTTAACCTCAGACATGTTTGGGCTTTGTTCAAATCACCAGAAGTCTCTACTTCCACGCCTGTTTCCAATGCCAGCTGTTTAGACTACAGCATTCAGAAATCTGCTTCTCCCAGTTACACTCTGCCCTTCCCTAGGAAAAGAGAACCCAAGAAAATTCAAGCATTTAGCATCTGACTACAGAAGAAGGAAAGAGGAAGAAATTTACAGTGAGAAATCAGTGCCTCTCATTAACTTTCTCAAGCTCTCTCTATTCTCTTTTCTAATTGAAACCTTTTTGAATATATGCTTGGAGTTAGCTGGGATCTAACAAAGGAAAACACTGATGTCCCCATAGCAGTATACACAAAGTTGCTGATGTGAAACAATTAATATTGTGTCCAGATACATGCTCCTTGAAATTCTTTAGGTTTTGGCTGCCCTGCTGGCCACAGACCCAGCCACTGGAATGTTTAATAGAGCAAATGTTGCCGAAGCCATTTGTTTCTCTTCCTAGAATCCCTATGGAAATTCTCCTATGAAACAGATTAGAGAGTCAGCATGAACACAGAGCCTCCTTTTAAACAATTGACTTCCACTCTCCCACCCCCAGCCATACCAAATGAAAGCAAAAAATGTTCTCAGATTGCACAAGTGAAATTTGGACCTCAAAGGGACTTATAACAGCTAGAAAAAGTGGGGCCATTCTTCACTGAGTTCAAATGTCAAATCTATATGAAAGCAAATCTCTGGGATTCCTGTTCAGCTGGCATCATTCAGTATAACCAGTTCCCAAATAAATGTACTGCTACTACATCCACCAATGGGGACTGCTGCCACTCATAAACTTTAGCAGATTTAACTAACCCCAGAGCTCTACAGAGTGGGAAATAAGTTATTAGTTATTTCCACAGACCAAACCAACCTTGACCCGACAAGGGACAAAAACACAAGAAAACCAAAGAACTGACAAGAGGCAGGTGTGACTAATAGAAGGCAGAATACAGAGACAGGGAGAGGGTTTATTCCTGGGAAGGTGTAATAGACAGTAAAGAACACTTAACGAGTATTTAGAATCATACCTTCTGTTAAATTCATTAAACAAGAAGTCCAGGAGTTCCCGTCGTGGTGCAGTGGTTAACGAATCCGACTAGGAACCATGAGGTTGCGGGTTCGGTCCCTGCCCTTGCTCAGTGGGTTAACGATCCGGCATTGCCGTGAGCTATGGTGTAGGTTGCAGACGCGGCTCGGATCCTGCGTTGCTGTGGCTCTGGCGTAGGCCGGTGGCTACAGCTCCGATTGGACCCCTAGCCTGGGAACCTCCATATGCACGGGAACGGCCCAAGAAATAGCAACAACAACAACAACAAAAAAAGACCAAAAAAAAAAAAAAGAAGTCCAAGGGGGTTCTAACGCTGGGGTGGCCCTCATAAGCAAACCAAACTTTAAGCCTATATACACCTCAAGGTTACAAAATCAAAACACTAATAACAACCAAATCACCAATCAGGCTTTAGGCTATAGTCAAACAACAATTTCCTTACTATGCTTCCACCTTTTCTCTAAAAAGCCTCGCCCCAGCTCCTGTCAATGGAGCATTTCTAAACACTTCTGGTTGGCATTGCTCAATTTAAATAAATTTTTGCTCAAATAATTTCTTAAAATTTTCAATATGCCTCAGTTGATCTTTAACAGTTCTTATGTCAGAAGAGGGGACTGAAGGAGCAACCTCACCCCCACTCTACCCCCCAGTGTCTAGGAGTAATGGGCAATGAGGAAGAGATACCTGTTGAGTCCCTTGAGCTCACTTGCTTTTCTCACTGCCTCTGGAGGTAGTAGATAAACCCCTCTCAGATCCTAGCTCCACACTTTTCATTATGAGCTTTCAGATTTTATTTGACCATTTCTTTTTCCAGAGTGGCTGTGACTTAGAAATCAGACTGGATCTGGGGTCACAATGAAACTGAGCGGGCCCTTTTAAGGACAAGCCCCTCCATGTCCTCAGCTTCTTATTTGGCCATCCCTGAGTTCGAAAAAGCAGACTCAAACAAAGATTAGAAAAGAGAGGAGGGAATTCCTGTCGTGGCGCAATGGTTAACGAATCCGACTAGGAACCACGAGGTTGCGGGTTCGATCCCTGCCCTTGGTCAGTGGGTTAACGATCCGGCGTTGCTGTGAACTGTGGTGTAGGTTGCAGACGCGGCTCGGATCCCATGTTGCTGTGGCTCTGGCATAGGCCGGTGGCTACAGCTCCGATTAGCCTGGGAACCTCCCATATGCCGCGGGAGCAGCCCAAGAAATGGCAAAAAAGACAAAAAAGGAAAAAAGAAAGAAAAGAAAAGAGAGGGAATGCAGAAACAAAGGAAAAGCAATCAAGCAAGAAAAATAATAACAGCTTAAACAACAGCTCAGCAATAAAACAGAGTCACAGGACTCACAGTTCTTCCTCAAGGGATGTACATAACAATCTGACCCATATCTTTGAGTTGTTCTGCAGAAAGCAAGACCCTGCCCCCACCCTGCCGCCACCCAGGTGGAGGATGTTGACTACATGCTGACCACAAACACAGAGACCCTAGACTGATTAGAACCAGAATGGTGATGACTAAGACTCTTGAAACATCACCTGTTACCTCACCAACAACCAATAAGAAAGTCCATGACTTGATCACACATCTTGTGACCCTGACCCCCTAATGCTGCCTTTAAAAACCCCTGCCTGAAAGTCATGAGTTTTGGTCTTTTCAGCATGAGATGCCTGTTCTCCTTGCTTGGCACCCTGCACTCAATGCTGTACTTTCCTTCACCACAAATCACCAGGTTGCTTTGCTGCACATCCACAGAGCAGATCCAAATTCAGTTTGGTAACAAAAATGGCTCTGGATCTTGGGAGGGTCACACCTTTAGCACTTCTTTAGGGAATGTGTCTTTCATTCATGAGAAAGTTCAGCAATGCCAGGTATATTTATTGTTTGTTCTAGCTGAAATCTGACAAAATATTCAAAAGAATTTTTTTTAATTGGCTCTAGGGTCAGAAGTTAGTCAGATTCAAAGATGAAAGGAAGCTTTCCTAGGCCTTCTCCCCTAAACTAAACGAAACTGTATACCCAGAAAGAAAGAAAAAAGGACAAACAGCTCTAAACCAAGAACACAGGAATCTTTTGATTTCCATCTTAAAGATCTCCCTGATATAAAAAGGCAAATTAAAAATAATATAGTTGAGGAGTTCCCTTGTAGCATAGCAGGTTAAGGATCTGGTGTTGTCACTGCAGCTGCTCCGGTCACTGCTACAGCCCAGGTCCAACTGCTAGCCTAGGAACTTCCACATGCCATAGGCGTGGTTGAAAAAAATAAAAAAATAATGTAGTTGAATGAATGGGTCAGTCTTGCTGTCATTCAAGTTGTAATTCAATTCTTTGAGGGATTAAAAACATCTGTACCTGCCTTACAAAGCAAATCTTTACAACAACATAAATGTAGCTCTAGAAACAATTCCAAGCCCTCTTATCCCTTTTACTAATTCTCAAACTTCCCCTGTTCACCTCAAAATGCTTGCAAGGCATTGTAAAATTCTGCATTTAAGAATCACAAGTCCTTCTTGGAGGAAACTGCATTCTTTCCCTGTGCCTCTGAGATGTAAATATTCTATGCAGTCTTCTCCAGGAACTGTGGACCGTCTCCTTGAAATGCAAACTTAAAGAGGTAATTCTTATCAGAAAGAAAGAAAAAAAGGGGGAAAGACTATTTGAAAACTAGACAAATAAAAAATCTTAAAGAAAGCTAAAAGCTCTCTGTGTTCATCTGACTGTATGTTTATGCATGTCTTTGTACATAAGTTATGGATGTGTAATATTTTTCTACCTCTGGATGGTATCGCCAAAATTAATTTGGAGGGGGGTGCTGGGGAGCACATTTGTGGCACATGGAAGTTACTGGGCCAGAGCTCTAACCCTCACCTCAGCATCAACCTGAGCTGCTACAGAGACATAGCCAGATCTTTAGTCTACTGCGCCACAGCAAGGAATTCCTCAAAATTAATTTTTAAAGAGCTCTATTTAAATGGTTTAAGGTCAAAAATACTATACAGATTAAGTATACTCTCAGAAATGTAAACATTAACCCAAACATTTTCCAACTGCATGTTATCTAGGATAATATTCAGTAAACAAAAGCTAGTTTAAGTTTGCTGGTTTAATTAAAACAAGCATGTCTTCAGAATTAACAGCATTTAATTTAACGCAGACATGCAACTTTTATCCTATCTAGCTTTACAAGTTAAATAAATTGGCCCTTACAAAACTTGCCAGCAAGAAAATAACTTTTAGAAGATGATGACTAGCTCTTTTACATCGGTTGAATTTTCACAGCTAATCTAAACATGATTGTTATGAACAAGTGAATCAAACATGTTAAGTGGAGTAAAAATTTATAGATAAACTTTTCAACAATGATGAGATTTTATAAAATGTCTACTTAAAAACAGTTTTTAAAGTCTTTGGGTAACTTGGAACCTTAGTTTCACCAAGTTATGTGATGGAAATTAAGTCATTTTCAAATAAGATAAAATACTGAAACATTAATCAATATATGTTAATCTATTTCTGGCTCTCTATTACAGAAAAAAGTGATTATAATCAAGTTTGAGGTTTGTAAATTTCATTTACCTATTTCTGTAAAAATTTAATTTATATGTTTCACTACATAATTCCAAGGAACACTTTTTTTTTCCAAATTTAATTTTGGATTTTCTTACAATCCAAGGAGTTGCATTCACAATCCCTATCAGTGAAGCAGTGTCGTGACTGAATTGTCATTGCTTATACATGCCCCATTGCTCGTAACTGTTCATATGAATGTCATCACCTCTACTGAGTTATGTGCAATCTGGTACTACAGCGCTTTATTTAACTGTTGTTTAAGTATTTTCAAAAATCTTTCTCTATGATTTGCCATTGAAACAAAATGTTTAGAGATACAGAGAGGCACAAAAACACAGCAGAGGGATATAAATTTGATACGAGTGAAACAGTCTACTGTGTATGCAGAAAGACATGAAAACCGAGCAGAAGATAATCCTTGTAGGAAAAAATGATCATGCTTCCATATATTCCTTTTTTTTTTTTTTTTTTTTGGTGGTGGTGGTGTCTTTTTTGTCTCTTTAGGGCCGCACCCGTGGCATATGGAGGTTCCCAGGCTAGTGGTCAAACTGGAGCTGCAGCTGGAGTCTATGTCACAGCCACAGGAACACTGGATCCAAGCAGCATCAGCAACCTACACAGCAGCTTTCCTCAATGCCAGATCCTTAACTCACTGAACTAGGTTAGAGGTGGAACCCACATCCTCACAGACACCGTGTCAGGCCCTTAACCTGCTGAGCCACAACGGGAACTGACTGTATTTTCTTACAAAGGCATAACCAAGTGCTTTACAGGAACTAAGAAAAAAAGTCTGCAAATAGGTAATGTAACATTTCATTACTGAGAAATGTGCACAGGACTACCTATCACAAACCAGTGAATGTCAGTGGAGGCAAGAGAAATTGCCTGACTCTCAGAAAAGCTGAGAGACATTACAAAACAATAACTGGCTTCTGGGCCAATTCATAAGGAGTTGTTACTTCTTTCTTAGTGGTACATAAAGTAATGGTGAACTTGCCATTAATAGAATCCTAAATATATCTTTTTCATCAGGGTTAAGTATTAAGTAAACCTTGATAAGAGTTTGGAGTAATATGTATTGCACTTAGGACTCACACACATAAATTTCATCTTCTTCAAGACCCGCAGGCCCGCAAACCCTCAGAGCCATAAAACACACGTCCAATCTTGGAAACCATCTGAAGTGACATTCTGCAAGGCATATGTATGCTTAGCCAGCTACTTGGGGGATTGTGTGTCACCTTTCCTACCTTCAAGCCTAGAAAGCTTCTAGAAAACAGGTCCAGGTCATCAATCGGGTTTGCTCACTTAATGGAGGAGACGAGCAGAACATATCCAGCCCACAGGCTAGCCTAAAACACAGCCTGGAAGAGCATTAGGTGCTACGAGTGAATGCTCCAATCTCACAAATCAATAAATCACTCTTATTCCTGGGCAGAAGGTGGAGTATCGGATGGAGAAAGAGGATGGAACTGGAAATGTTACTTTAACGCGGTTCCCTCTTGAGAAGTGGAGCACATGTCTGGCGTTAATTTTCTAGAGCTACTATTAAAAGTTACCATTAACTTAGTGGCTTAAAACAACAGAAATCTGGCACCCACCGTGGGTCGGGCAAAGCTGAGCATGCAGCTTCAGCTCCAGAGCAAGCCGAGCTCTCAAGGCAGGAGAGCAGCGAGGACAAGGAAGCCCAGGCCCGGTCCCTCCACCACACCAAGGCCTGGCCACTGGTGCCCTGCTGGCAGAAGGCGCTGCTCCAGCTCAAAGGGCTGCAGAAGGAGCCGGAGGAGGGCTTCCAGGGTGACCCTGGGACAAGCGACTAGTACAACTAGCAAGTGGCTATCTTCCAGCCAAACACCTAGTACGAAGGCGGCTACTTGAGAGCATGCCTTAAGCCCCCCGTCTGTCTTACTTCCCTCAGCCTTTTGGCTCTTGACCAAGATTTAGGACGAGACAGGGACTTACGCGTTTGCACGCTCCACACCCTGCGCCCCGCGCCCCGCGCCAATCCCGGGCTGGCGGCTGCCCCTCGAGCGCTGGAACCCGGCCCCGCCCCCGCAGCCTTGCGACCACCCTCCTGTGCATCAGCCCCACACCTCACCAGCCGTCCTGAGGTGGAGGCAGTGGAAAGAGGGCAAAGCCAAGGTCCCCCGAGTACACAAGCATCATTCCAAAAGCAGGTCCTGGGACCAAGATGGACGACAAGCGTCGCTGCGCCAAGGTGCCCATCACGTGGTGGGCGAGCGCTGCGTGAAAACCGAGGCGCCGGCGCAGGAGGTTAGGACCCCCTGGACCTGCAGCACTGCAACCCGGAGGATGGCAAGGCCTGGCCCAAGGCTGTTTACGGGAGGACGAGGATGACTCCGCAACCAGGAGTACCGACTCTGAATAAACTTACAAATTTTACCAAAGGAAAAACCACAAACAGAACAAAACAAACAAAAAACAGAAAGAACAGTTCTGGAGGCCAGAAGTCTAAAATCAAGGTGCGAGTTCCCTTGTGACGCAGCCAGTTAAGGATCCAGAAGCTGGGTCGCTGGGGTTGGGGGGAACTTCCACGTGCAGGGGCGGGCCAAAAAGAAAAAATAAGTTAAAAAATAAAATAACATTTTAAAAGGTGTTGTCAGCATCGATATCTTATGGAAGCTCTATGAATCCCTTACCTCTTTTATATTTTTGATGGTTAATGCAGTCCTTAGCATTCTTTGACATATTTGCATAACTCTTGCCTCTGCCTCCATCTTCACCTGGCTTCCCCCTGTATCTCTGTGTCAAATCTCCCTTTGCTTTCTCTTTGGATACCAGTCATTGGGTTTATACACTATCCTAAATCTGGGATTATCTCATCCCAAAATCCTTATTTTAATTACATGTGCAAAGATCCTATTTCCAAATGTCACATTCATAGGTACTAAAGGTTAAGACTTGAACAGATCTTTGGGGAAATACTAAACAATCTTTATGAAAGCTTGAGAACAAGGATTTTCCTCCTACTTCTCCTTTATTCCAGGAACTGTGCCAGGCACCAAAAATCCATAAATGAGGAGTATCAGTGCAGTCCCTGTCCTCGTGCCTAGAGTCCATTCTTCACCTTTCACACTGCCAAGGCCCTATTTGAATGGTCTCCTAATTTTTCTCCCAGCCTCCAGTCTAACTGATCTGAAATACAACAAAACACAGCAAAACCCTATACTAACCAAAACAGGTAAGGTGATACGGCAATAACTATTGTACCTCAGTGTCTCATAACAACAAAGTTTTGTGTATTTTTCATATCTGTGACAAAGAGCTAAAAGTCATCCTTACTCAAAGAGGCTCATGCTTCCATAATACTTAAGGCAAGAAAAGGCTCAATGGCATATCAGATAGTGTCTCTTAAAATTCCTACACAGAAGGGGCACACATTAGCATTGGTCAAAGTAAGTTGTGTGGTCACGCCTAGCTTCAAATTTAGGCGGAGAAGTACAATCCTAATATAGGCGTAGAAGAGGAAGAACTAAAAATATTTGATGACTATCTCAAATAATTACCCCAATCATTTTACTGCATAGGTATTTTTCAATGGCTACATCTCACCTGCAGACTGACATTTACAATCCTTAACATGGCATTCCAGGCTCTATAGAATGATTCTGATCTCACCTTTCAGCTTCATTTCTCCCTCCTTCATTCTCTAGCTACACTAAATTTACTCAAAATTCCCTGTCATGCTGTACGTTCTCTAGCCTCCAAGCCTTTGTTCATGCTTCCCTTTACCTGGAACAACTTTTGCGTTTATCCTTTCTCCAAGTTTTTTCCTGAAGTTTACTTTTTCTTTGAAGCTCTTTCCTTAGGTAGAATTAATCCCTACATCTGTAATTACATTTTATTTATTTATTTTTTTAAGGCCACACCCACGAAATGTGGAGGTTCCCAGGCTAGGGGTTCAATTGGAGCTGTGGTCAAAGGCCTACACCAGAGCCAAATCAATGCTGGATCTGATCAGCGTCTGCAACCTACACCCCAGCTCATGGCAACGCCGGATACTTAATCCACTGAGTGAGGCCAGGGATCGAACCCACATCCTCATGGGTACTAGTTGGGTTCGTTAACTGCTGAGCCACAACGGGAACTCCCACATTTTATTTTTATTTATTTCATTCCTTCATTGATTTATTTACTCAAGAAGTAAACTATATGCCAGGTACTGTGCTACAATAAAAGCTCACACACTTGTGTAACAGGGGAGAAAAAAAAGTAAAAGATAATTACAATACAGAATTACACATGCTACTACAGAAAAAGTATGAGGTGCTATGGGAGCCCCTGGCACAGTGACAGTTTCCCAGAGGATAAAATGGTTAAAATGAGATCAGGGTGGTTAGCCAAGCAAAAGAGTGGAGAAAGATCTGGGTATAGAGAAAAGCATGTATGAAGCTCAAGAAGGCAGAACACGTGGTGAGTTTGGAGAACTGAAAATATGTACTTAGGAAATACAGGGGAAATATGTGGCATACACTGTAAAGCAAATTGAAAACTGAACCATAGTTTCTGAACTGGAGAACAAGAGATTGGCTATTTCCTAATTTCATGATTCAGCAGGGGAACTAATTCTTTAATTTGACTTCCTTGATCTGTCAATTTTTCTAAGTGGGATATTTCTCTTTGTCCCTTGATTCTATCTCCTATCATTACTTGTTTCCTTCTTTTTTCCCTAGGCATTTTCTTGCTTAATATTTTATGAGTATTCTATTAATAGTTCAATGTTAATATTGTTACATCAACTTTTTTTGGTTAATATATAATTTTCTCCCCTTTGTTTTTTTGTTTGTTTGTTTTTTGCTTTTTAGGCCCGCACCCACGGCATATGGAGGTTCCCAGGCTAGGGGTCAAATCGGAGCTGTAGCCGCCGGCCCACACCACAGCCACAGCAACGCAGGATCCGAGCCCAGTCTTCGACCTACACCACAGCCCACGGCAACACCGGATCCTTAACCCACTGAGCAAGGCAAGGGATCGAACCCGCAACCTCATGGTTCCTAGTCGGGTTCGTTAACCACTGCACCACGATGGGAACTCCTTTACTCTTTCTTTAGATAGATCTTTTAAACTTTCTTTTCACTTTCCAAGTTATGCATTTTGTGCTTGTTTTTTAGCATTTTATCATGACAAGGGCAAATTAATCAGGACTGTTTTCTACTGAAAAAGACAAGGACCTTAGCACATAGTAACTTCCTCTGCCTCATAACTTCCAAGCTATTATGTAATATTTTATTTCTAGTCTGTTTTAAAACACAAACACAAATCCTGTTATGCTTGTTACCTTATGGAAAGTACTTTTTAGAATTATACTCTGTGTTTTACTGTTTCCTTTGTTCCTTATCCCTTCTTGTACTCCATAGCTTCACTCCACAATCGCTTTTCTTTTTCCTGAAGTATAGTCCCCACAGCTAGAGTACCATCCTCAGACCTGGGTATTGATCCCTGATGTGTGACCTAGCACTTTAGAGAGTCCCAACAGTGCCCATCTTTAAGAGCTAAAGAATCCAGGAGCCCAAGTAGACAAATGCACCTCTTGTCTTCCTCTGGACCATGTTCCAAAGATTCAGGATCCCGCAATTTCCTGCTTGGATTTCACATATTAGGGGCAGACTTCCAGTATAGGTTTCTGGTTGCTACCTTAGTTCCTGCTCTTTGATGCCAGCTCCTTTCTAGTTTCCAACATGTATAAATTTTCCTGTATTCATTTTGAGTTCATCTGTTTGTGTATGTAAATATGAAAATTATGGTATTTAGCAAATCTATATGTTTCGAGTAGAAGGATTGCTGGGAACAAGGGGACATTGGATTTTGCACGGGCTAAATGCACTCCATTAACTTTAATTTTATATGTAAATGAAATGTAAAATTAAGTGAAATAAAATTATTTGAATCATTAAAATAAAATTAAGTTACTCTATTTTACATAATCCTCTTCTTGTGACCCAAGTCATACCTTGGACTAGGTAAGATTAACTCTATGTATCTACAGCAAATGACTTTATCTTTCTGAGCTACAATTTCTCTTTTTAAAAAGGAGATTGATGTGGGCAGCACATAGTGACCTTCTTTCAAAGAGTACAGCAGGGGAAAAGGGAGAGGGGGGAAGAACAACTTTACAGTTGAGAAAGCTGACATTCACTACTTCTACCTGGTGACCGAGGTTAACATCCAAGGTTAACATCAACAGGCACTTTTGATACAATGTGATAAGAATGGTACCTCTACAGTCTTCTCCAAAACCCAATCTAATCATGAGAAAAATAGCAGACTTCAATGAGTGACATTCTACAAAATACCTGACCAGTACAACTCCAAACTTTCAGAGTCATCCAGGGAGAAAAAAAAAAAAAAAAAAAAGTCTGAGAAAAACTGCTACAACTTGAAAGAACCTAAGGAGACATGCCTAATAAATCTAATGTAGTATCCTAGATGGGATTCTAGAACAGATAAAGGAATTAGTCAAAAACTAAAATAATCTGAATAAAAACATGAATAAAAAATGAACTTTATTTAACATGTTAGTTCATTAGTTGTAACAGATATACCATACTAATAATATGAGAAACTAGATGTGGGGTATATGGGAACTCCCTTCACAATTTTTCCATAAATCTAAAAGTAGTCTAAAATTAAAAGTTCATCTAAAAAGACTTTTTTTTTTTAATGGCCACACCCATGCCATATGGAAGGTCCTAGGCCAGGGATTGTATCCAAGCCTCAGCTGTGTCAAAGCCAGATCCTTTTAACCTACTCACTGTGCTAGGCCAGGGATCAAAACTGCACCTCCACTACTACAAAACTTCACTTTAATAGCCCCCTTAAAGTCTGCCTTATCATCTTTAACAAGCACCCTGAATATTTTTTTCTTTAACACCACACTCACCAGTGCAATGCTCTCTTTGTAGTCCTCACCAAAATCATGATATTGGTACAATGAATAAACCCTCAGGTACATGAGAGCAAAACACACATACACACAAGGAGAACAGGATTTGTTTAAAATAGCATTATCTCATTAAACAAACTCAGAAATTCAATGTCTAGATAGAATGTACTGGCTCTGACTTAAGCCAATTTAAGTGTAGAAATAGTTAATGGGAAAAGTTAAGGAAAATCAGGGTAGAATCATTCTTTCTCTTTACTTTACTTCCAATGTTACCAATCTTTCAGTCTTTTAGTGGTTACTTTTATGCTTCATATTAATCATTTACCTTCTGTAAACAAATCAAATAAAGGATCAAATAAAATTTAAACTCTCACGTTATTTCAGTCAAATAAGTAGCAACAACATAGGTATTAAGTTTATAATTTAGAAGTAGACTGCCCAAAATACCTAACAATCATACTAGTCAACAGATTTTAAATATATTTTAGATATTACAATAAAAATTTACAGCTGAAATAAAAAAATTAACATTTCAAGGAACTGGGAACAAGACAAAGTTTAGATCATTGATATAATAAAATCATACTCCCGCCAACAAAAAAATTAATTATTAGAATTTGTAATTGACCTTTTTCCTCTGGATAAAATTGCACAGGAAGCCCCTAATCCTCATGAGTTCTGATCTTGTTTACAGGTCATCTATCCACTTGGATTTTTACTTAACCTTGCTGGCATATGTTTTCAATATAAAGCTACAACAAAGGAAAGCTGTAATTACCAAATCTCTTCCTTTCAGCTATTGAAATAAGGTGATTTACAGAAATGCAAGATATCATAAACAAAGGGGATTTTCCAGTGCTCATAGAGCACAGCTTCCAGGAAGATGTTGGAATAAATACACTTTCTTGTGGCCAAGAGCCTGGGCCTGGAATCCAAATGGATTATATGTTTCAGAGCCAGGTAGGGTTACTCATCTGGGTTCCATGTTCTGAGAACATTGCTTAGGCAGGAGGGAAATCACTGTATTATCCATAACTTTCCTGAAGACGGTCAGAAGGGACTCCATTCAAATACAAGTATTCATATCCTGCAGATGGTCTGCACTCCACTACCCAATGACTAATTATCCAGTTTGTGAATTTTCCGGATTTGTAACTTCCGCTAATCTTCCATGGCATCAGCCCAAATGTAGGTGAGGTAAGCAGGAGGGCAAAATTGCCTTAAAAACCAAGCAAATCAGATAAGCAAAACTTCCAGTAACATATTACTTTTAGCATTATAGGCACTAATGGGCAGGTATTAAAATGGTCTTGTGTCCTGAGAGGAAATTTGTTTTAGACATGAGGACCAACCTGACTTTGACTAAGTTTACCAAGAGCTGAGTGTTGAGCAATGATGGGGAGTGAAATGTGCAGAGACAGCTGGGACCATGGTCTTACCTAGGGTGACAAGGCCACAGCAATGGACCCTGGGCAGTGAGGAGGAGGTGGAGGTGTGACTATAAAGAAACAGGGTGTGGGAACGTAGAAAGTTTTGTTCCACGTCCTCTAACTCAGCTTCAGTTTGTCACGTAAACCTTTACTCTGACCCATGTCACTGCCTGTTAGCATTTTTCCCACTTGGTAAGAAGGGAGAGTGAAAACGTAAGTGGTTAAAGTACTTAGGTAATCAGAAACGAACTGTTTGCATTCCATGCTAGTTTACAATAAAAGGGATTAGAAGAGGCCAACCATTAACTGCAGTTTGCCCTCACAAGAATGGAGAGCAGGAAACTGCACACACACAAGCTGCAGAACAGGGTGCAGCCACATGTTTTCACTTCATAGTTGTCTTTCCTCATTTCATAGCTCTGGTCCATGCACAGCTGGTTTGCTGAGTTACAGTGCTTGTGCAAGGGCTTAAATGCAAACCTCATTCAGATACTCAAATCAGTTCATTATACAAGCACTGCCTGGCCTAAAGGCCTGTTTTCTAGATACAAACAAATGAGTACAAGGAATTGTGTTAAAACTAGGGCAAGCGCTTTCATGGGGTGTTTTCAGTGGCTCCCAAACTTGGCATTATCTCTGAAGTTTGTTTAAAAAGTACAGATTTTCTAATCCTTAACCCTCAAAAAAACAACTAAATTAGAATACATGGTGTAAACAGATAAGGTAGGGTGTCCTTGGAGAGAGAGAACCAGGCATGGATTCTTTTTGGTTTTGGTTTTTCTTTTTCGGGCCACACCCACAGCACATTGAAGTTTCCAGGCAAGGGGTCAAATCAGAGCTGCAGCTGCCAGCCTACACCACAGCCACAGCAATGCCAGATCTGAGCCGCATCTTCAACCTACATCACAGCTTGCGTCAATGCAGGATCTATAACCCACTGAGCAAGGCCAGGGATAGAACCCATATCCTCATAGATACTGTAATGGGTTCGTTACACGCTGAGCCACAACAGGAACACCCAGGCTTGGCTTTTGGACATAAAAGAAGCCATTTTTGGCCTAAGCCGTGTTACCTGAGCCTGTCAACGATGTTTGCCTTGGAACAAAGTCTCAGTAGTAACGATCTTAAGGTAACAAAAGAATAAATTAATACCAGGCAAGAGAAGTAACAATAGCAAAGGGGCTTGGGACTCCGCATGTTCATCAAGTACATCAGGTGATTCTGAAGAAGGTTTTCCACTTAACTTTCTATTTTCAAAATTCTCAAGCCTTAGGAAGTTCCCAAGAACAGTACAATGAACACCCACATACTCTTCACCAAGATCAAAGATCAGCAAACTCTTTCAGTAAAGTAACACAGTCCAGGCATAGCTCAAAGATACTGTAGGCTTGGTGCCAGCCACAGTCACAAACCAAATAACCCAATAAGGCAAGTCACACAAATTTCTGGTTTCCCAGGGCATATAAAAGTTAGGTTTACACTACACTGTAGGCTACTAAGTATGCAACAGCACTATGTCTAAAAAACAATGTATGTTCCTTAATTTAAAAACTTTATTGCTGGGAGTTCCCGTCGTGGTGCAGTGGTTAACGAATCCGACTAGGAACCATGAGGTTGCGGGTTCGGTCCCTGCCCTTGCTCAGTGGGTTAACGATCCGGCGTTGCCGTGAGCTGTGGTGTGGGTTGCAGACACTGCTCGGATCCCGCGTTGCTGTGCCTCTGGCGTAGGCCGGAGACTACAGCTCCGATTGGACCCCTAGCCTGGGAACCTCCATATGCCGTGGGAGTGGCCCAAGAAATAGCAAAAAGACAAAATAAAATAAAATAAAATAAAATAAAATAAAATAAAACAACTTTATTGCTGGAAAAAAGCTAATCAATACCTGAGCTTTCAGTGAGTCCTCCTCTTGCAGTGGTAACATCAAAGATCTCACTGATCACAGAGGACAATGACAAATATAATAATGAAAAGGTGACGAATATTGCAAGAATTACTAAAATGTGGAACAGAGTGAGTAAAGGCCGCCAGATAGATGGCACTGGCAGACTTGCTCCACACAGCACTGCCAAAAACCTTCAATTTGGGCATTCAAAAATCCCCTATTTGGGAAATGCAATAAAGCAAAGAACAAGAGAACAAAATATGTCTGCAAATAATTCCAGCTTTGCAGGCCACACAGTCTCTGTGGCAACCACTCCAATCTGTCACTGCCAGATGCAAGCCAGTCAATATGCAAGCAAATGAGCAGGCCTGTCCTCCATTAAACTTTATTGATGGACATTGAAATTTAAAGTTGACATGATTTTTACATCCTAAAATATTGCTCTTCTTTTGACTTTTTCCAAAGTGTTATATTAAAGATGTGAAATTATTCTTTGCTCAAAATTAGCTCAAAACCAGACAGGGGAACAGGTTTGTCCTACAGGTCAGTTTGCCAACCCCTGGCATCAATTTTAATTATGAAGTCTAAGCTTTTCTAAGGAGGAACGTTATTGCTTTCCAAATCTAGACTAATCACAATATCCATCTTAGAAATATTTTAAAAGCAAATCTATGAAGTTGTTGTCTGACCCACTATGTGTTGGATTTTCAGATATAATGTTTTCACATCTTGCTATGGCTGCTATTTTTGGATGCTCTGTGGGGCAAAGTTCCTCACTTAGAAAACTTCATGGTTCAATCATCAACCTCTAATTTTATCACATAAAAATAAAGTGGTTTGTGCCCTTCCCTACAACACCTGCCCTAATGGGCATTCTTTTTTCAGCTTCTCTCTCATATTGAAGATAATTTGGGGTAAAAGACCCCCAACCTTCCAAATGATGCCAAGAGTCCAGCCAGATGTGAATAGCATTTTGTTAACTTGTGGCAAATGACTAGAGATGCATTTTCTTGATTTTTTTTTTCCTCCCTGACCTTTTGTTGAAAATGAGCTCCAATCTAGAATGTCACTCACATTTCCAAAAGACTGGGTTATTAACAGGTTAAAACTAAGCACCATGATAGAAATCTGTTACCCAAATATTCCCATTCACGGTCTTTACTACTAGGAGAATTTCTCAAGTTATTAAACATGATTTCATAAGTATCTGAAAGCCAAACAAGAATTCTAGAGGGTAGACTCCAACACTCCATCATGAAGTCAACAATCATTGTCATGCTGCAATCTCAGTACTTACCTATTAGGATTGACTGGAAAAAAACAAACAAACAAAAAACACTTAAATTAAGCAAATTCCTGCTTATGGAAATGCCTTTCAACTGGACTTATCCAAACATTACCTCATCCCTTACAGAATGAAAGCCTAGTTATCTGAAGCATTCAGACTTCAATCCATCACCTCATTGCCCACCCCTCCTCCAAACCAAATAATCCATCTAATGGCAGGAGGATATGTTCTCCTCTGATGGAGCTGGAGACAGAGGAGTCATAAATACCTCCCCACTCCCCTACTCCAGGTATAAACATTAGCTTAGCGGCTGCTTTGGAGTCATATTCTACAAAACCATGAGTCTGCCTTTCATCTTCTCACAAACACTCTCTTCCAGCCTCTGAAGATAACATATGGCAGGCCAACTCAGGTGGAGAGGCTGAAATCTCACAGGAAAAAGACTTAGAACCCAAGTCTGTCAACATAGGAGACGGTACTGTGTTTCTCATCAGCTGGCTGATTTGTAGAAGCCACATTTCTGGAGCTCAACCAATTGCCTCACCTGATGGAAAATGCTTACGAACTTATAAATCACCTTTGAATATATTTTCTCAGTAGAAATAAAACAGATTGCCAGCTCCTAATTTCCTGAAATGTGTATATCAGCTTCAATAGCCAATTTAACAATTTGAGGTGATCAAAGACTAAGTCACTGTATTTGAAAGATCTGTTAAAAGGAGACAATAGTGAAATGCTTTGTTTATGGCTTAAAGTTCTGTAATACAGGAATCCCAAATAAATATAGTAGATACTTGTAATTTTGTTTTCATCCCCCTAAAAAAAAAAAAAATCATAGATTGAAGTTGAACAGTGGGACTATTATGTTACTGCAGTGGTTCCTAAATCTGGCTACATGTTATAAGCATTACCCAGAGAGCTTTGAAAAAAAAAATCCATGCCCAGGCTGCACCCCACACCAATTAAATCTGAATGTAGGGGCTGAAGGGTGAGGGCTAGGGCCTCATAGTTTTTAAAGCTCCCCAGGTGACTCCAAACTGCAGCCAAGGTTGAGAACCTCTGTACTGGAGAGGTTCTGGCCTTCTGAAGCTTACTTTAATCTTACAAAATCTACTTCATGGATGAGTTTCCCTTCCCACTCATAGCTTCTTACAGCTGGGATATGAAATGAAAAATGACTGACCAATTGACTGCTTGCCAGATAAACAGAGTCATACACATATATAAAAAATACATGCACACATATTTTTATTTATTTAACTTAGGCCCTGATCATTAACATATAAATCAGAAAAACTGAGTGCCTTAGAACTTACATATCCTCTCCAAATCTTTAAAGATCCAAATTCTAAAAAACACACATAAAAGATATTTGTCGTAAAAAACACACACACACAAACTTTAATAACCTTGAGGAACCATGATCCAATAATATATTTAATAGGTAAGATCTCATTCATCAATATACAAAAAAAAAAAAAACCCAAAACCCAAAAAACCTAAACTATGATATTAAGACATGTGCCCTTAGCAAGAGCACTTACAGTTAGAAAGGTTTATCGGTAGCACTTTGAGGTAGCATATTTTGTAAAGTAAGTCACAGAGCTGCTCTGCAGTTTCTCTTGGACACAAAAGGACAGGCCATTAACCACTGCTCTTGTAGAGAAAAGTGAATTTGTCTGTTCTCATTGCCAAAGTCAGCCTGAACATACTCTGTCCTATCTCACTGTGGTCATCCCTCCACTACACTTCATGCACTGTGGGTTTAGGAAAAGGTAAAGGCATTTCAATGCTTCTTTCCTCTTGGTGTGGTGACATCTCAGGCTGTTGCAGCAATCTCCTTCTACCATATGCAATCCTCACTAGCAGGCGATGCATGCACCCGGTGGGGAGAAAAATAGGGAATTGCAGGGTCTTTTTGTATTGGCTCTAACAACTGAAGAGTTTCAGACTCTAAGGCTATATAAAAAGGTTTGTTTCTTTATATTCCCTCCATGATTTGGCTCTCCTTTTTTTCTTCCCGAGTGCAGTATTTTGGGGTATCATTAAACTTTCTGCAGTTATCCTGCCAGGTGAGTGAGCAGAAAAACTTGGGGAAAAAAAAATCCACACACAAAAGCAACAACAAAGAAGCTGGGTGTAGGAGCAACTCCAAGAAGAGACTTCCTTTGTGCAAGTTGAAACAACATAAGTTTAGGAAAAAGGCCTGATTCTCTCTTTAAAAAATGTAAATATTTAGTTCAGCTCTGCATTTTAAATACAAATGTACAGTCAAAACAGGCTAAGGATTAAAGCTGCAAAAATGGTCCCACCAACCTCAGACCCTGGTGCAGGTCAAATTTTTGCCCAATGGTCACAGATTAAAGGCATGTCTAACCCCTAAAAGCCCTTTGTCCCAATATACTTCCTGTTTGAAAGATGAACCCTTAGAAGGAATCAAGATACAAATGAATAAAAATAGCACATGTCCAGGCAAAAAAGGGCATGAGCTGGGCCTGAGTTGCCACTTAAAACTCTATCATTCATTATCATATAAAACCCTCAAAGGCTGTCCAGAACCAGGGCCCAGGGCATTAGAGAATATGCCAGCCACCCAGGTCAATTGCTGACCCAAAGTCAACGACACAACTGAGCATTAGACTTCAAGTATCCAAGGTGCTACAAGAGCTGGTCCTCCCAAGGACTCAGGCTGATTTTCAAAGCCCCCACCTCCCCACACAACATCCCAGTATTCAAAAGGTGAAGCACTGCTTATGGTCACTACAAAACACAGGGGTGGGAGGTAAGGAATAACTGCTCTCTGAATTATACCAGCCTAACAAATACAAATAAATTCTTGAACATTGTGTACAACTAGAAGGTGCGTGAGCTGGTATTCAAGCAATCACATCACTTTTAAACTCTTTTCTCCCCTTTCTGAATCAAACAGGGAAATGGTTCCATTGGGTTAACAGTGTCATTCTAAAATGCCATAAATTAAATAAGTTAGTTCACATTTTTTCCCCCCAGCACTTAAGTTACAGTCAATCTCTAATGTGCTCTTGAAGTTTGCTTCAACAGCTCCAGGTCTCTTCGGCGGACAGTGCCAGCCCTGCGACAACCATATTCGTCCAGCTGCAAAGGTATAAATTGTTCGAGCAGCCCGAGGCCCTGTCCAGCAGGACTGGTAAATAGCTTAGTCCATGACGGTTTAAAGTTTCCACTGAATCCCAAAAATATGGTACTCCCTAAAAAAATAAAAAATAAAAAAAAAGTTCAATTTGTACCTCTACTAGTTGCAGTCAAGTTTTTTGGGAGGTGAGACAAAGGTGAGAGAAATAAAAGATGGCTATGAAATAGAAAAACAAACAAATGTAACTATACTTCCTATGTTAGACAATGAACTCTTACCACCCACGTCTTACCCCAAATAACAAACCACATCCCAACACACTTCCTCTAACACTGTCTCCTGATTTAGAAATTATCTTCATGATACCCACCCCAGCCAAACAAGCCTATGAAAACAGTCTGGTAGCCACACTCCACCATAAGAAGGCTGATGGTGCTGGCCTCCTAAGAGCTTCAGAGAAGAATACAAATACAAACCATTGTTATAAAGATGGGCTGGTTTGGCTAATCCCAGAGGTACTAATGAATCTGAAATATTCAACTGTGCTATCTCTCCTCGTGTGCTCAACAGGACAACTGACCTGTAAAAGTTAGAAAATCAGAGCAAATATCAATAATTAAGCATGTATTTATTGAGTACCTTTCTGAACCAAATATAATAAAGGGCAGAACTCAAAAATCAAGGAAAAAAACATCCCACATGCTTTTTCATTCCTGCTGTTGCAAGTGCCCACTTTCCTGCCCCACCTAGAACTTGAGTGGCTATTACAAGGGGTCTCTAAATGTAGAGGAAATCAAAGGCATTTAGATCAGTTCACTTTGGTCAGCTGACTGAGTGAATGGCTTGGGACACAGCTCTTTCATGAAACAAACTATTTTAATAGGAGAGCTTAGTTTTGTTACCTTCAGATGCTCTATTTATCTATTTATGTTCTGCTATCTATTTATTAAATAAATGGATAAATACCAATTCTAAAAAAACAAAATCTGTTCCCCATGATTTGGTTTAAACTGTCATTTTTATTATAACAACACATATATTCAGATCTGTTTGTGGATTCTCTACTGATCTCCCTCTCCTCTGCCAATACTATGGCAGCTTAGTTACTACGGCTTCATGGTTTATTTTAATATCAGATAAAATAAGCTCCTTGTATTATTGGAATTTGTTTAGAAATTTTTTATTATTTTCCCACATTTAATCTTCCAGATGAACTTCATTAGTAACTGTCAAATACAAGAGAAAAGTAACCTATCGGGACACTGACGGAAATGTGTTAAGTTTACACTTTAATTTAGATACAGTGACATGTTTACAGTATTAATTCTTCCATCTAGAGACAGGGAAAGTCTCTCCTTTTATTCAATTCTTACTGTATATCCTTTAGTAAAGTATTTATTTGTTTAATGTGGGTCTTGATATTTCTAGTTAGAGTCTTAAGTGTTAGGTTGGCATGGGTTCTTTGTTGAAGTCTTTCCAAAGCAGTGGTGACAATTCAGAGTCAGATCAGAGGTCTGATTCATAGCAATCCTGCAGGTCTGACCTTCTTCAGTGGGTCAGAACTACTACGCTAGTTCCATGAGATCACTTACAGTTTCCCCGTTACCCACTCCCATCCCAACATCCCCGGTTTCCCTGGAAGGCATTGCAAGTTGCCCCATAACTTCTTAACACTTTGTTGTCAGATGCAACATGCAGAATAGTATTCCTAAGTGTACAGCACACTAATTTTTTGCAAACTAAACACACTCAAGTAACCAGGATCCAGATCAAGAAACAGAGTGCCACCTGTATCTCAAAATACTATGTCTCCTTTCTATGTGACTTTTTCATAAATTGGTTTTAATTCTTAAATCTATAAGGTGCCTTGCAAGGCAACTGTGTTGCCCTCAACATTTGGGGTGATACTCATATCTAGACTGGTTTAAGTGGAGTGAGTGTGTGTATTCTCAATAGCAGGAAAAATCTTTAGGAGCATAAGAGATCAACTGATGATGATTCAAAAGCTAGACCAGCCTTTGCTCCCTGAGAATCCTTGTCCCTCCTTTGGCGGCTTTACAGAATGAAGGCCTGTGTGTAAACCTATGTCTGCAGCTAAAACAAGAGGGCAGAAAAGAGACTAAATTCATCTTCTTGGCTCCAGGCAGGATCTGCCCAACACAAAAAAAGAAAAGTTTCTCTCCTGTACACCTTTGTTCTGAGACCAACAAAGAAAAATGAATCAGGGCTCTTAAAAGAGAAACTGTACACTCATCCACTTAAAAATCAATTTACTTCACTCCCCCCCACTACACACACACACACACACACACACATGCCACAAATAGAAAAAGATAAAAAGAATAAAACAAAGAGAGAAAGAAAGGAAAGGGAAAAAAATGAAAAATAATTTTTAATTTAAAAAAGAAAAAAAATCAATTTACTCATTTCTAGTCACTTCCCAGTGACTTAGGTAATGACCTCCTATACCAGTCATAGCACAATGCTGTCCAAGGGCTCATCAGTGGGACAGATGGCTGCAAAGGCAAAAGTGACTATAAAATTGTTTTAAAATGGTGATGAGCCTTCTGAGCAAGTTGGGGACAGTGGAGGTCAACTTAATACTAAAAAGTGGAATAAAATTGTTCCCAAATTTATTTTAAGCTTTTCTCCTTCCAAGAGCCTTCCCATCATCTGCAAACCCTTCTAACATCTGAGTGCTCACTTATCAATGATAGATAAGCAGCTTAGACCACACAGGCATCAACCTGAGACTGGGAAGGAATGACTATCTTTCAAGAGTCCTAAATGTCTAGAGTAAAAGGGCAGGCAGACAAACCAGAGCTCAGAGTTAACTGGGTGTCATCTTTAAGCTACCTTATCCCTCTTTCAGAGCAAGCTTCACTTACCTTGGAGGGATACTTGTTTTGAAGTACTCTTCCATGCGACTGGCGTCCTTGAGAGAGAAAAGTTTTTTTTCCATCAAGCGGAAAGGAACACTGCAGGCATCCACAATCAGGAGGAAGATGCCCGCCCCTTGGAAGGTGAAGTCGGTGCCGTTGATCTGAGAATACAAGAGTGTCTTCTGCTGTCATCATCATTTCAGTATCTCCAGGATGACTTGTCTTTCCAGCCCCTTTTCCTCTGTCTTCTAAACCCGTGAATCAGATTATAACTCCAAAATTCAGACTGCATATTCCATGTACTCTTCTTCTGCCAACCTTTGAAACTGGGCCTATGTTGTAGGCTTTTGCCTTGACTGATCTTTATTGATTGAATAAGAAGCTCCAACCAAGGCATTTTAGATAGATATCACTCCTTAACCCACATAAACCCCCAGGAGAGTTTAGGTTTGGAACATCAGAGGAGCCAGCCTGCTTCATCTCCTTTGTTCCATATATAGTTCTCCTTTAAAATCAAAATGAAAAAATAGTAATTTTACCAGGATTTAAGCCACAGGGTACTACTATATCTTGTTCACAATTACTGTGAGCTGAAATTTCCAGTCATCCTCTTTAAATTAATGACTTGAGACCTTTTCAAGAAAAAGGAATTCGAGATACATCCATATATCATTAATTCCTTCACCAAAAAGGAAGGAAAAAAATTTATGAAGCTGAAAAATGATTTACAAGTAATTTAAACCATAGGTACTATTTCTGTTTAAAATGTGTAAAACTACAAACTATGTTAAAAGTTAACAAAGGAGAGACGCTCTCATCATTACACCTGTCCTTGCTTGGAGAAGTTATATTGAAATTCTAATTGCTAATGATTTCACAGGAATTCAAAATGACTTCCTGTCTGTATTTAAGTTGCTCTAGTCCAGAGAGTAATTCTAAAAGTGCCTGATGTAAAGTGCCATTTTATATTTAGAAAGACTGAGAGTGATTCTCTTATTTTAAAAAATCTGGGGCGTTCCCATTATGGCACAGTGGTTAACGAATCCAACTAGGAACCATGAGGTTGCGGGTTCGGTCCCTGCCCTTGCTCAGTGGGTTAACGATCCAGCATTGCCGTGAGCTGTGGTGTAGGTTGCAGATGCGGCTCGGATCCTGTGTTGCTCTGGCTCTGGCGTAGGCCTGTGGCTGCAGCTCCAATTCGACCCCTAGCCTGGGAACCTCCATATGCCGCAGGAGCGGCCCAAGAAATAGCAAAAAGACAAAAAATAAAAAATAATAAAAAATAAAAAATATGCACACTTAAAACTGAGATACATTTGAAAAAATGTATGTATAATAAATAATCCTTAACACACTCAAACTGTCCTCTTGAAAAATACCCCCCAAAACCTGTTGCTTAAAAGGAAACACAAAACATTTGATATAAACTAAAGCAAGGCCATGTCCAGCAAAGACTTCAGAAAAAGTAGAGGAGGTAAATGTGACAAAACACAATCCTCTGTGACCTCCTCTAGGGTTCCAAGCACCCAATGTGCAGCAGTGGAATCAAACAATGTCTTCTTTAAGGAGTTCCCTTCATGGCTCAGCCGTTAACGAATCCAACTAGGATCCATGAGGTTGCAGGGATCCCTGGCCTTGCTCAGTGGGTTAAAGATCCAGCATTGCCAGGAGCTGTGGTATAGGTCGCAGACATGGCTCGGATCCTGCATTGCTGTGGCTGTGGTGTAGGCCAGCAGCTGCACCTCCGATTCAACCCCTAGCCTGGGAACTTCCATATGCTGCAGGTGCGGCTCTAGAACGAAAGAAAAAACAAAAATAAAACCAAGATCTTTAATTATCTAGTGAGCTGGTAATGCAGAGAGACTCAGCAGCTACTTGCTTCCCTTTGCAACAGACACCCACCAGCATGCTAGCAGGCTGGGATCAAGTTCTTCATGCAGCTGACTGCCTTAAGATGTTGAGCTAACAATCTTCCTACCAATAAAACTACATCACAAACATACTACAAGATGGAGAAGTGCTAACACAGGGCAGCAGATATAAATATATACTTGAGAAAATCTTTTAGTTACATTTAATAGGGATCTTCCCTCCTCCCTTGCTCCCTTCCTTTTTGTATTTTTTTTTTTTTTTTTAAGAGCCACAGCTGTGGCATATGGAAGTTCCCAGGCTAGGGTTGAATTGGAGCTGCAGGTGCTGGCCTATACCACAGCCACAGCAACATGGGATCCAAGCAGAGTCTGTGACCTACACCACAGCTTACAGCAATGCCAGATCCTTAATCCACTGAGCAAGGCCAGGGATCAAACCTGCACTTTCATGATACTCATCAGGTTTGTTACCACTGAGCTACAACTGGAACTCCATCCCTCCTTTTCTAATTGTGGTTAAGAACACTAATATGAGATCCACTCTCTTAAACATTTTAAAAGTGAATAATTCATTATTATTGACTCTAGGGACAATGCTGTACAGCATATTTTGAGAGTTTACACATTTTACTCAACTGAATCTTTATGCCTATTCATTAATAACTCCCCATTTCACCCTCTTCCCTTAAATAGGGATGTTTTTAATTCAGAATTGTTAAAAAGTTCTTAATGCAGAGTTAAGTTCTGGAGATGGATGGTGATGGTTGCATAATAATTAGAATGTATTTCATACCACTGAACTACACACTTAAAAGGTTAGGCTGATCAATTTTATGTTATGTGTATCTTAACACAATAAAAGAGACAGGGAAAGAAAAATAAAAAAGATTACAAAATTAATTACAAAATTAATATTTAATTTTGTCCACTTAAATGTAAATATGTGAGTGAATGTGTTGTCCACCACTTTAAAAACCAAGCTCCTGGGAGTTCCCGTTGTGGCGCAGTGGTTAACGAATCCGACTAGGAACCATGAGGTTGCAGGTTCGGTCCCTGCCCTTGCTCAGTGGATTAACGATCCAGCGTTGCAGTGAGCTGTGGTATAGGTTGTAGACGCGGCTTGGATCCAGCATTGCTGTGTCTCTGGCTTAGGCCAGCAGCTACAGCTCCGATTCGACCCCTGGCCTGGGAACCTCCATATGCCGCGGGAGCGGCCCAAAGAAATAGCAAAAAAAGACCAAAAAAAAAAAAAAACCAAGCTCCTAAGGAGACCCCTTGAGACTTAGCACAGGCCCTGGCTGGATATCACTTGGAGACAAAGAGGCCTCCTACTCAAAGTGCTCTTTATATAGAGGTTCTTAGGTCAGGTCAATTTTGGACAGGTCACATGCCTAGAGCTGATTACCACTGACTAGTTTGGCTCTTAGCCCAAATTCCAGTATTGACACTGAGTCTAAGCCTTATTTATACTTCCATTAACGTATTTAAAAAGACAACTAACACTTCATATCTTCATTTTCCTCATCTGAAAAAGTGGCAGCCAGAAAACTTTAATATTAAAAAGCCAAGGAGGGGAATTCCTGTCATGGCTCAGTGGTTAACGAATCTGACTAGGAACCATGAGGTCGCAGGTTCGATTCCTGCCCTTGCTCAGTGGGTTAAGGATCCTGTGTTGCTGTGGTATAGGTTGCAGACTCGGCTCGGATCCTGTGTTGCTGTAGCTCTGGCACAGGCCAGCGGCTACAGCTCCGATTCGACTCCTAGCCTGGGAACCTCCGTGGGAGCCGCCCAAGAAATGGCAAAAATACAAAAATAAATAAATAAATAGCCAAGGAGATTTTCAAAAACCAAGGTAAACACAAATTTTCCACATATTGATGATGGCAATGTTTTCTGGCCATGCCCATGGCATGTGGAAGTTCCCAGACCAGGGGTTGAACTGGTGCCACGGCATTGACTTGAGTCACTGCAGTGACACCAGTCCTTAACACACTGTACCATAAGGGAACTCCATAGGACAATTTTTTTTTTTAAAACCAAAAATGCCCTTCTCCTACACAAATGAAATCTGGGTCACCTGAACAATTTTAACACTCACCTAAAAGTAATCAATAGTCAACTGAGAAAAGATTTTTTTTTTGTCTTTTTTTGCTATTTCTTTGGGCCGCTCCCGCGGCATATGGAGGTTCCCAGTCTAGGGGTCAAATCGGAGCTGTAGCCACTGGCCTACGCCAGAGCCACAGCAACACGGGATCCGAGCTGCATCTGCAACCTACACCACAGCTCACGGCAAAGCCGGATCATTAACCCACTGAGCAAGCGCAGGGACCGAACCCACAACCTCATGGTTCCTAGTTGGATTCGTTAACCACTGCACCACGACGGGAACTCCTGAGAAAAGATTTTTAATAAATCTATTTAATGTATTTAAAAATGCAAATGTTTAGGAGGTATTTATATCTCCATTGTATTGCTTGCCACCAATAATAAAAATGTGATTATAAACAAATGAATATTGCCAGAAAGAATTCACATTACCAGGATAAAATATAGACATGAGAAGCTATGAGAGCATACACGCCAGATGGTACTTACAGAAATAATAGACAGGTCTCCATTCTGAGTCTGTGCTTGACTGGGTGACCAGAATTGCACAGGGAGGTAGCTTTTATGAGGATCACTGGTAAACACCACCTAGATGGGAAAGAAGTTCCATATCTATGTCAACTGCATCTTCTTCCAAAATACTCAATTATACCAAAGCCAGTAAGTGGTTTTCTTTCTTTTCTGAACTTTCAGTACATATTTCATGACATGAAATTCCATCTTTTGATACAGGCTTCTCATATTAATGAGAAGTGTATACTGCTCATTTTCTGGAAGCAATCCCAGTTTTTTTTTTTTGTTTTTGTTTTTTGTTTGTTTTTAATTTTGTGTGTGTGTGTGTGTGTGTGTGTGTGTGTCTTTTTAGGGCCAAACCCACGGCATATGGAGATTCCCAGGCTAGGGGTCCAATTGAAGCTGCAGCTGCCGGCCTATGCCAGAGCCACAGCAATGTGGGATCTGAGCCATGTCTATGACCTACACCACAGCTCACGGCAACGCCAGATCCTTAACCCACTGAGCAAGGCCAGGGATCAAACCTGCATTCTCATGGATGTTAGTCAGATTCATTATCCACTGAGCCACAACGGGAACTCTTTTCTTTTTAAAATCTATTCTTTTTCAGATTTTTTTTCCATTATAGTTTATTACCCAATATGGAATATAATTTCCTGTGCTATACAGTAGGTCCTTATTGTTCATCTATTCTATATATAGTATGTATATTTTAATCCCCAAATCCTAATTTATCTCCCCTCATCCCCTGCTATCCTCTTTGGTAACTCTAAGTATGTTTTCTATGTCTATGAATCTATTTTTGTTTTGTAAGTTCCTTTGTATCTTTTTTTTAAGATTCCACATATAAGTGATATTGTATGATATTTGTCTTTCTCTACCTGACTTACTTCACTTAGTATGATAATCTCTAGGTCCACTCAATGACCTGCAAAATGTTCCACAAACAGAGCCATGTCTCAGACACAGGCCCCTATTTCTCTGTTCTATCAAATTCAACCTGCAGGGAACTTCCCTCACTTTCCCACAAATGTTTCACCTCCTCTTCTGCCATCTTGCTTTGCAGATGCTGTTTCCTCCCCAAAAAAACACTGTTCCCATTTTCCTTCTATTCTAAATCACTCCCAACTCCAAGCCCTACCACCCATGTCCTCCCTAAAGGCTCTCTTATTCAAAACTACTCTTAACTCTTCATACAACTTAGTATTTAAAAGTTTATGTCCTTATAAATCCATGCCAACAAGAGCAAATAATCATGGCAAGAACAAATAATTGTGTTATTAAGCATCCAGATGCTGGATATTTCTTTGAAGTCTCAGATCTGAAGCCAAAAATTAATGCGAGTTTTCCTACCTATTCCTAATATACATGTGTTTTTGACATTGAAAACCAAAAGTCCCCTCAAATTTCCAATAAAAATGATGTCCTCAGATGCTTCAAATACTTTGCAACTGCCAACTCAGTCATCAATACATTTTACATAAATAAATTCTGATCAATCTTTCATGCCCAAAGAAAAAAGAATGCTAAACATCAATGCATGGAACCATTTATCAAGATAGGCCCAGAATAGTTCTGAAGACGATTAAATTACTTCATAGTATTTCTTATAATAATTACAAATTACCTGAGGTCTTTCCAGTAACAAAGGACTTCCTAAACAAATTCAAGTTGAGAGTTAGACTGGAAAATTTACTTTCCCACAAAGACTATTTGAAAATTTTCACTTTAATAGTCAAAATATTACATGGGATAGGCAAAGATTCATATAAACTTCTTCATGTATCTGGTTTACTATTTTTTTGGTTGGTTGGTTGGTTTAGCTGAATTGAAAAATAAACACAGCTCAAGGGTATGAGAGACTAAGACTGTGATAGTGAGTTGCCATCAAAAAACTACTTTTCAGGAGTTCCCATCGTGGCACAGTGGTTAATGAATCCGACTGAGAGACATGGGGTTGCAGGTTCGATCCCTGGCCTTGCTCAGTGGGTTAAGGATCTGGCGTTGCCGTGAACTGTGGTGTGGGTTGCAGACATGGCTCAGATCCCATGTTGCTGTGGCTGTGGTATAGGCCAGCTACTACGGCTCCGACTGGACCCCTGGCTTGGGAACCTCCATATGCCTCGGGTAGCGGCCCTAGAAAAGGCAAAAAGATAAAACAAAACAAAACAAAACAAAAAAACCCACTTCTCATATATCATAATAGGAAACAAAATCTCTCTTCCTTTCCCATTTTTACTGCCACCAATGGACAGAAACAAGAAAAATTAGAAATAAAGAACTCGTACGATGGAAGAATTTTTGTTTTCTCAAATCACTTAGAATAAGAAATGAAAAGAAAGATTTAGAGGTCTTCTCCTTATTAAATAGACAGTATGCATTTCTGTGGCAATAAGGACTTTTTTTTTATTTTTTGGCTGCATGCATAGCATGTGGAAGTTCCCAGGCCAGGGCAGAGACCTAAGCCACTGCAGCAACAATGCCAGATCCTTAAGCCACTGCACCACAAGTGAACTCCAATAGGGACTTAAAAAAAAAATCCTCTAGGCCAGTGAAAGTCAAATGTGAACATGGGAGTTCCCTTGTGGCACAGTGGGTTAAGGATCTGGAAGTCACTGCAGCAGCTTGATCCCTGACCTGGGAACTTCTACATGCCACAAGCACAGTCAAAAAAAAAAAAAAAATGTGAACATGTACCAAATCAACTGCAGGGCTTGTTAAAGCACAGACTGCTAAACCCCACCCCTGGAGTTTCCGACTCAGTAGAACTAGGGTGGGACCCAAGATTTAGAACTTTTTCACAAGTTCCCAGGTGATGCTGATGCTACTGGACTGGGGACTACAACTTGAGAACCATTTTCCTTGACTCATATTTGTTTGTATAAAGATTAAATATTAATTCAGGCAATATTAACTCTATACTTTTTCACCTGGAATTGGTCGACTTCTTTCAGAAACCCCATGCCTGATTTTAACTCATTCTTTGGATATACTTTCATTGCCATGTTTTTTCAGGACCTCAAAGGAGACCATCTCATTAAAATATATCATAAGGAACACTTCACTTCTAACCAAAGTCAGTTTGTACTTTTAATTATAGGTAAACATAAGAGTACATGCTTCAAATCAAGAGCGGCTTTTCATCTTAAAGGAAACAATTCTCGTGAATGTATTTTCTGAAAAATTTCACACTGCCAAGAGAAAGTTCCATTTTGTCTGGGTTTTTATCCTTTTAGAGCTGCACCTGCAGCATATGGAAGTTCCCAGGCTAGGGTCGAATCAGAGCTGTAGCTGCCAGCCTATGCCATAGCCACAGCAACGCAGGATCCAAGCCACATCTGCAACCTACACCACAGCTCATGGCAATGCCAGATCCTTAACCCAATGAGCGAGGCCAGGGATCAAACCTGTATCCACTGAGCCACAATGAGAACTCACAAAGTATTTTTTTGGCACCATCTACAAGGTTTTATGGGGGGAAATTAAACCAAGGATTTTACGTGCATAGAGGAAAAAGAAGCAGTTTATCTGACATGAAAGAAGTCAAAAATATACCATACCTAACATACAGTGAAATGTTATACAGTTATTTTTTGTTGTTGTTATGTAGTTAATTTTTTTATTAATTTATTTTTTTTAATTGTTTCTTTCCCAATACAATTTTTTTTCTACTGTACAGCACGGTGACCCAGATACACATACATGTACACATTCTATTTTCTCACATTATCATGCTCCATCATAAGTGACTAGGCATAGTTCCCAGTGCTACACAGCAGGATCTCACTGCTAATCCATACAAAGTATTTTTTGACGTCACTGACATGTAAACCTGACAGCAGTACTGTAATGAATAACAACCACTAAATTCATAATCATTCAGGGTAAACTGATATATCACAGACGGAAGGTATTTTTATTATAAATTTGGACTGGTTTGCTTCTTATTAGCATCACATTCTAAAATGGGCCAAAATTCAGGAGAAAACCAAGCAATATTTATCATTTGGCAGCACAGATGTTTCAGAAAAAGAAATATTCCTGTTGCACAGAAACTTTTTGACTTTTTCTCCTGCACCACACCCTACTTTTACTCC
Organism: Phacochoerus africanus; assembly: GCF_016906955.1. Classification (NCBI taxonomy): domain Eukaryota; kingdom Metazoa; phylum Chordata; class Mammalia; order Artiodactyla; family Suidae; genus Phacochoerus; species Phacochoerus africanus. Next base: position 227,080,560 of record NC_062545.1, read on the forward strand.
TTATTTACCTGACGAGTCCCGCAGCCTTGACAGGGTCCCTTGAGCATGGATGGCATTGGCTTGAGTACTGATGGCTTTCTGTAATACCGGGGATATGCTTTGGCCATGCAGTTACTAATGTCTTTTGAGTCTGTTGTTGCCTGGATCTTGACTCTTTCACATCCCTGAGATGAACAGTAACTGTGACCATCCCTGTGGCTTTTGGCTTTGAGATACAAAAACAGTAACCTGCACAGAACAGAAACCGATCCACTGAATGTTAGACTGACTTGCAAAAACTTACAAAAATTCCTCAAATTAACTCATGCCCCCAAAGGATATTCTTCCAATAAAGTTAACTTTTTTAAAAAAGAAAAATAAATTACACAACTAATAAGGTTGTTTCTTTTTCCTTTCTATCCTCCTATGGTTCTAAGTCAAATGCAATACCACTTTAGAAAATATTTTGATAACTTGACTCAGTCATTATAGACAGTATCAAAATTGATTTCTGGTTTGAATTAGTTCAATAGGTAACCTGGGAGGATGGAATTTGGCTTGATTCAAAAATTCCTTGGAAAACTTTATACTTGCGTTGAGTTTAAGATTCAGTAAATTGCTGTGGTTTATTCTCCTCCTTTCTTTTGGTTTATAAATTATTTTGGTTTAAGGCACAGAATTGGGATAATAAAAACAGCAACTGTGAAACTTGTTTGGTTAAGACCAAGATATGGTCTCAAATCAATTCCTATGATGTTTACTTAGAGCAGATGGGCCTGGGGTCCTTCTGTCTGTACTTTAGCCAAAATTAAATGAAATGAACAGTCCCACCCATTCTGAATTCTCCTCCTACTGCCAAGATGAATGGAAAAGTAAATTCCAGGCAGCAGTCCAATGTGTGTCAGCAAACCTAGACCTTCTAAACCAAAGGAAGTCAAGATTCTAAAAAGGACTTGATCAAATGTGATTGATTACTGGAGTTCAAGAGTTCACATTTTGACATGAGATCAATGAACAATGTAAAATTGAATCATGAGGTGAAAACCAGCCATTATTTCAGTATCCAGTAATTTTAACATATACATAAAGAATGACAGGGACTTGATTAGAAATGGATCTTTTGATATATAATTAAAATCATCAATATAAACAGTTTAAAAGAATTTGAACCTCAAAGGCTGAAAGATTCTAGAAATACCCAAATGAAGAAATATTTCCCACCTTTTTACACAATTAATCATTCATTTGTGATCACTGGACTGTCCTTACAAATTTGGATGTTCCATTTATTTCTGTGGAAAATCAACTGGTAATGTGGAAGTTCTATCGTCTATAGAATAAAAGCCCAACTAGGATGACAAGTTTATCAAAACTTGAAAAAAATCAAAGATAATTATGGCAAGAAAAGACTAAAGCTGATCACACTGGCAACTGGACTGACCCTGGAGGGCAAATGAGTTGCATCTTATCCAAAGGCTAACAAACCACTTGACTGAACCCCAGCCTCTTTCCCTGACAGTCAACCTTACCACTCTTCTCCTTAGTCTGAAATTTTGTCTTTTCCCCAAACATGCCATGCCATGTTCTTCATGCCTCCATGCACCTATGCACAATGTTCTTAGAACACCTTACCCATCTCCTCCTACTTTTCCTCAAGAGTTAAGCCCCAGTGTTACCCTTTTGAGTTGTCACTGCCACCCAAGGCTGAACTTCTGGATTACCTCAAAGGCACTCTATAGGACTTACAGGATTTAAACCTTTTACCCTCTAATTATTTGTTTTACACGCCTGCATCCTTTAATGGACTGTGAATTTGCAGAAGAAATACATCGTATTTACATTAGTATCTTGACAATGGCACAGAATACAAATGTCAGCTTAAGGTATGGATATTGAAGGAGCATGCTACTTTCTGGAACAGTACAGGAGATCAAGCCTACCATAACCCAAAGGCTGAGAGATTGTAATGGGATAAAAGCAAACAAAGCCAACAGGACCCCAGGTGAACAGGATTATAATTTAAAAGTGGAAAGACGAAGCCTAGAGGAAGTTGAAACCAAATATGCCACGGTTACACAGTGATTTTTTTTAAAATCAAGGTCAGCTTGAGAGATAGCCTTAAAGGGAGAGAAAAATGAAATTTCACTACATCATATGGAAATGATCCTCTTAAGAGTTGTTATGGAAAGAATTATTTTAATTTTCATTTGGGCCTATGGGTTCTTTATTGACAAGGATAATTTCTCTCTCTAAATTGCCTTAATAGGTATACAGCAAACATCTTCACTTGATTCCTACTGCCAACTATAATTACAAGCCATCCTAGTTCTCCTCTAAACCTCTAATAGTGATGAGCAGAGAATTACTCACATCAGCTGCTTTCTAAACAGCCGTCACATCACAGCCTATTCTTAGCTACACTGAAGAACTAGTAATTTCACTATTAAGGACAAATAGCAATAATTCTCATTCACCGGTTGCCCCAAATTACCCTGTGCTGGAGTCAAAATAGAATTTCCTTTCAGACTGCTTCCTCTGCAATTCTTCCAGCGAATGCACAGGCTCATAGTCTTCCATTTTGGATAATGAGCCATTATGCCGCTGTAAAAAGCCAAAGGTAACCTGAAAACTTGTGTTGGACGGATAGCAGAGGCCAACTCGAATCCAGTCATTCCTATAAAGGAGAGACAATAAAAACACAAATTCATGTTTGAGTATCTTTTGAATATTAGAACATATATAAATTCTAGCCATGATCTCCTCCTTAAATTTCTGCTATTTATCAAGCCGCTAACAATAAAAGTCCCGAACCCTAACATCCTAACAAATCACCCTTCATATGTGACCTCAATTTCTCTCACTAATATATTTATAGTTTTATGGCTTACAAAAAATCCTTGGCTTCAATAGGACTTCAGGGAATACAAATAGGAGTTGGATAAAATATATATGGCAAGCAGACAAAAAAATTAGGATGGCTGGATATGGGTGTACTAAGTTGGAAAAAAAACACTAATAGCTTGATAGTAAAAGTATATACCAGTAAAATCTTTCCAAAGATTTTTTCCTTCATAAATACATTTCTATATTTTATAATTACATTGGTATAAATTCCTAGTGGTAAAATTGCTAGATTTAACAATTTGTGCATTTTTAAAGTATTTGATGCATTATTACCAGACTGCCATAGTGTTTTTTCCTACCTAATATCCTGAGATACAAAATTAATATTTTTGAAAGCCATTAAAAATATTTTCCCCTCTTTTATCATTTGCTTTGGGGGGTATTCTTTGATTGTGGTAAAATATGTATGTGGTAACTTCATTTTAGCCATTTTAAACCTTACAGTTAGGCATTAAGTACATTCACAAGGTTGTATGTACAACGATTACCACTGCCCACTTAGAGAATTCTTTAGTCATACAAAAGATTTTTTTTTTTTGACCACCTCACAGCATATATGGAGTTCCCAGGCCAGGGGCTGGACCCAAGCTGCAGTTATGACCCATGCTGCAGCTGCAGCAATGCCAGATCCTTAACCCACTGTGCTGGGCCAGGGATCGAACCTGTGTCCCAGTGATCCTTTAGGCCACAGCAGGAATTCCTCTAAAGAATTTTAAAATAATATGCGATAAGGCCTTAAAATTGTTCACACAGGGTTTCATCTAGTAATCCCTCTGAGGAATTAGAAATACACATCAAAAATGTATAAGATGTTTTATTCAGTATCATTTCTAACAGCAAAGGGTAGGGAAGGACAGGAGGAAAACAATCTAAATGTTCATGGAGAATGGAGTTAGTTAAATAAATGTTGGTATATTTATATGCTCAGAGACTACTTGAGGGTGGAGACAGAACCCTACAAATTTTAATAATGCCTCACTTTGATTAGAAAGATTTAGGTTATTGCAATTTTCTTCATATTTTTCTAAATTTTCCTTATTTTGTTTAATGAGTAAGTACAGCTTTTATAACTTTTAAACTATTATTTTCAAAAGTACCACTATGACAAAATCCATGACCTCTCTATAATTATATTAAATTTGGGAAAAAAAATATATATCCTCCTTGTGCCCCTACCCATGATGTAATGTTTATAAACTTTTAGATAATTAAACAAGGAAAGTATGACTGAATTTCAAGCCCATGTGGACTGTTGAAACTTCTCAGCTCAGCCTGTGTTCACTGTCAAATGTTTTCACTTGCTCCGTACCTATTCAAAAGTTATACCTGGTTCAGAACCCTGCATACCATTTGACTGTAAGATCTTGCCTCAGATTCATAACCTGTCAGAAAGAAATTTGGGGGCTGCTGATCACTCTGCCATATCTCCTCCATCCTCTCTGACAATCTTTTGTTCTTTCACTGCAGCTTACCGATGGGCCTGATGACATCAGGCAGGCTTTTAGAAACCACACCCTTGACACATTGTAGACTAAGGCTTAGAGGTGAGGAGGCTGCTACAGGGATCCAGGCAGGAGATGATAATGATAATTTGCAGGACTGGCACATACCTGAACTCATTCACAAGTAGTGAGGGTGGAAAGAAGTGGAAAAAGTGGAGAGATTTGAACAACATTAAGGAGAAAGAAACAACAGGGGTTGGTCACTGATAGGATGGAGAGATGAGGGAAAAGAGTCAAGGATGACTCCTGGGATTGGGAACTTGGTTGACTCAGTAGGTGGGGGTGTGATTTACTGGCAAGGACACAGACAAGGAGCAGCAAGTGTTATAGGAAAACAGTTGTATTCCTATATGCATAACATAACAGTTGTATGTCTTTATTCCTATGTGTTGTATGCCCATTTCTACTAATAACAATTGAGGTGTTTTTTTGGGTTGTTTTTTTTTATCTTTTTGTCTTTTCTAGGGCCGTGCCCGTGGCACATATGGAGGTTCCCAGGCCAGGGGTCTAATCTGAGCTGTAGCCACTGGCCTATGCCAGAGCCACAGCAACTCGGGATCCGAGCCACATCTAAGACCTACACCACAGTTCACGGCAACGCTGGATCCTTAATCTATTGAGCGAGGCCAAGGATTGAGCCTGCAACCTGATGGTTCCTAGTCGATTCGTTAACCACTGAGCCACCACAGGAACTCCAATTGAGTATTTTAAGAGAGTTCTGACAAGTCAAGCTTTCCCACTGGGAAAACAAACCTTCCAGGTACATATCTGAGCAGTTTCACGGAGTCTCATGGGTTAAACATTGCACAGGTCCAAATGACCCTACTGTCGTTTCTGGTCATCTTTTGTCTCCTCCCCTGACCGATGCTCCCATCACACTCAATCCATCATTCCCTGAGCAGAACTAGCCCTTTCCCAACTCTACTGCTTTGGTAACAAAAGTGATCACCTAGTATCACTTCCTCAGGGCATCCTGGCCCAACTCCTGCTCTTATCCTTTGTCCGCTGAAAATAGTACTGGATTATCAATTTACCTAAATTTTGTTCTACCCGAATACTGTGAGCTCCTGAAGGGCAAGTATTTCTCTTAGTCATCTTTTTATCAACTGGCACACAGTAAACACTTGAATAAATTAATGTAAAAAGTAAGCCCTTAATTGCAAGTAATATCATTAGGGCAAACAAGTGAGAAATAAAAAAAGGACAGAAAGATGCTTTCACATGCAGGCAGGGGCGGCAAATAGCTGGCATTCATGAAAAAAATTCTTCCATCTCTTGCCCACTGCTGACATTATTAATCAATCATACCACTCTCTTCTGTCAAAAAATTTTTGGCCTCAAAAATCTTTTTACTTTCTGGGTAACCAAGTGCTCAGTTGCAACACTAAATAAAATTCCTTCCCATTCCAGCTATGGGGAATTAAAGTATTCAGCAGACTATATTAGAATCTACTATTAAATGGCTTTCTGCACACAATACCTTGACTGCAGAGAAAAAGACATACTTTTAAAAGACAGGATTCAATTTATATGACCTCTTAATTCTATCAACATAACATATACAGCATCTCCATGGGAAGAACAAAGTACATGAAATTGGCATTCTTTACTTGCTACAGAGGAGACAGGTTATTATTTTTTTCCACTGAGTTACTACTTGCATAACTATTTGAAATAACAGTAATAGAAGCATACTTGTTGAAGTTTATGAGGTACAGAAAAGCAGTCCTCGGGGCTGGTCCATTCCAGTGGATGGTATAGCCCTTCTCCAGCATGATCACAGGCTGGTACTGTGGAAAGGTTGCCTTCTGGTTAATTCCCCGGAGCACCATAGGGTAGGCTGGATACTCATCTCGTGTGATGGTCATAGTCAGATTCTGAGTGCTCCATGTCTGCACATAGACCTTCAAAAAGTAATTAAGAATAAAAGAGAAGAGAATGAAAATTTTGATAGCTAAACAAAACATTTCTAGCACAAAGCCAAGTGCCTCTACTTTCGAAAGAGACATTCTATGCTCTGTGCCAGACTAAATGAGTAGTAGCCAACTTAATCCTACACTCCACTTGCAGTGAAGCCTGCTTGAACTGAAATGGTAAAAACAGACCATGCCTTCTGCGAGCCAAAATCTTCATCATCTCTTCCACAACAGGCCAGCTTATTCATCAGAATATAAAACCTCTGTGGTTTACACAGCTTGTCAAAGAAACTGCTCAATCTGAAGTACACACATATAAAAAAATTAGTAAATTAATGTGAAAACTGATACTCTCTAGTCATATTTGAAAGACTTTCCTCTGAAACAAGAGATGGAAATTCGAAACATCTTTGAGTTTTTTGGCTTTCAATTTTCGATGACTTACATCAGCCCAAGAAGACATTTTTTCACCCATTAAAAAAAAAAGTTATAAAGCATTCTGTAAAAACTGGAAAAAGCATATTAAGCTGAGGCAAATTTGAAAGTCCTGAATTTATTCCAGTGGCATTTGAGCCCCATGCTGTGCCAAAACAAAATCTTCCCCAAATGTATCCTCCAAAGAACAAATCTCAAAAGAATTTTCTAAAACAAATCAGTGTCCTGAAACAGAATTCTCCAGAAGTATTAGAACATTTGCAGAGTATTGCATTTAATCCACACTACTTCTTTACTATTTCAATATAATACTCCTCTCTATTACACCACTTAAAGATTAAAATAAAGATAGGAAGTATATATTTTGATACTACTGATCATCTTCATTTAAATACATATATTTAATATATTATATATTTATTATTTAAATGTTTATATTTGACTTATATTTCACTATATAAAAGGTTATATAAAGGTTATATATATTTAATATATATATTTATTATTTAAATGTTTATATTTGACTTATATTTCACTATATAAGAGGTTACATTGAGGTTATGTATATAATAGAACACACATGCACACACACATTCACATCCTGCCTTCTTCCAAATCCAAGAAGGATTTGAAGATGTTACATTCTCCTTATGTTACACCTTTCTTCCTGAGCACCTTTATCCCTTGGGTCAGCAAAGAGTAGATATCCCATTAAAATATATTTACAAATGGTTAAATAATGATTATTCTATCTGGAGATTCAGCTGCTTTTATCTTTTGCTAAAAACATACAGTATTATACATTACCCAAGGAACAACAAATAGGTGTACATCTGGGCTCTTGGTCCAAATTCCAAATTCTCAGGAGAAAATTTCTGTCCTACCACTCCTAGAGCCTCCCAGGCAGTATTAGACAACTTATTTCTTTCTTTATCTTCAAATAAAAATAGAATTACCAATTTGCTTTGTAAGATAGAAGTATCAGGTTTACATTCTCAAATACATTAAAAATCCAAAAAATTTACAGACATTTATAATAAAATATAAAGTTTTCATTAGTAAGCACATATTACTTTAAGACAGACAGACACATGCACCTTTGAATGCACATGGCCAGCAATTTAACTAAAATTGTAGCTATTGAAAAATTAAAAGTTTTTATTTATTTATTTATTTTTTGGCCATGTCTGTGGCATGCGGAAGTTCCTGGGCCAGGGATCAAACCCTCATCGAAGCAGCAGCAACCCCAACAGCTGCAGTGACAATGGTGGATACTTAACCCCCTCTGCCACAAAGGAATTCTAAAAGCTTTTTATTTTTGTACTATTTCAGTTCTAGAATTTCCACATCATCCTAGGTATTAATGGGTCAACTTAATTTTAGAGAGCAATTCTGGTTAGGAATAAAATGAATGGAAAAAGAAATCATTTTCAAACACATTCTTTTCTTCTTTATTTTGCTATAATTAATTCTCCATCATTTCCCTGTCCTTCCCAGAACTTAGGCAAATATGACTCCCACATCTCCCATGGGAATGAGAAACCCCACAACAAAGAGTTAACACTGTATTAAAGTAAACCAGAAAAATCTCTCTCATCTTTATCCCTCTTAAGCCCTTTGTCTTGTCTATTGATAAGAATCTTTTTAAAGTTTTTTTTTTTTAATTTAAGAATCATAGCATCCTTTAACAGTCATGATTCAAAACCTGAAAGGTAGTAAAGAAGCCTGCTCCAAGAAGCTCCCACTATAGAAGACTTAGACGGCAGAAACAATATACAACTCAGGGGCTCAAGAAGTTGGAAATCAGGAGTAACAAACACACCCTTGATGGGCAAAGTAGCCAGAGCTCAGCAGAAGGGCTACATCACAGAACTGGTCCTTCGCCAAGAAGAACCCACCCTACAAATCACAGCACTTAGCAACATCAACAAGGGAGCCTTCTTTCCTGCCTTTGAGACTATCAGAGCCCAATTTGCCTTAGAAAATATCTTGCACTTCCTCTAATTCTCCTCACCATGCTCTAAATATTCTTTTCCTTTATTCTTTTAACTCCACTGACATCTATTAATGGTCTATTAAAGAGGATAATTTAATTGTTTAAAATATGGGAATAAAACTCTGCTCTCTTCAAAATTCTGGGTAACTGATACCTATAGTCTGTAATCTTCCGTTCATCCAAATATCACTATTAAAATCATCTTTGTGACTTAGAGCCCCGCTCCTCAAGTAATACTAGTTGCAGCAAGTGCTTCTCTATGTGCCAGGCTATGAGTGAAATGCTTTACCAATACTCACAAACATTCTATCTTCACAAAAGCCACACACTGAGAAGATCTAACACAATCCTTGTTGCACACAAGCAGAAAGTAGTTAATTTACTCATCTCATATTTAAGGAAGTAACAAAGACAGGATTCAAACCCAGGCAGTATGGCTCCAGCATCTGCGCTCTTAACATACTACCACCCAGGAGTTCCCATCGTGATTCAGTGGTTAATGAACCGGACTAGCATCCATGAGGACACGGGTTCAATCCCTGTCCTTGCTCAGTGGGTTAGGGATCTGGCACTGCCATGAACTGTGATGTAGGTTGCAGACGCAGCTCAGATCCCACATTGCTGTGGCTCTGGCACAGGCCAGCAGCTACAGCTCTGATTCGACCCCTAGGCTGGGAACCTCCATATGCCACGGGTATGGCCCTAAAAGGCAAAAACAAAACAAAACATACTACCACCCAAATTGGTCCATTCTCTTATATTGGGCATCCAGTTAATAAATGCACACTAGCTTCATGTCTTTAAAGAAGTGTCTCCCAATCTACATTATCCCCTTCATGTTTTCATAACTATTATACCATAATCCAGAATTTCCTTGGAGTCTACTCATTTAGAATTCCTAGCTCTGTTTCTGAGAACATCTCACTTTCCATGTGACCTACTGGTGTTTTGCCTCACAAGTTAAATTCTGTAATTTGGAGACAAAATCGAGATAGTAACCCTAGAAGCAAAGAATATAAAACCCCTCTCAGGACGCATAGCTGTAGCACAGAAACAAATCCAGCCCAAGACCCAGGAAAATACGAATTCTCACCCCAACTATATCCCAACCATATTTAACCAAGGGAAAGTCATCTTACTTCTCTTGGACTCTCTTTTCCACTTTTGAAGTGGTTTTGAAAGGGGAAATTTTAAATAAAATTCTACGAGTCTATGATTCCTAATGAATTTTCTTTCTTTTTCTAAAAAAAAAGTCATGCTTTGGAAAGTATCAAGTGTCCCAAAGAGCTGAAGAGTACTTCTCACAGAAGCAATGCTGTCAGGAGCCGGGAAGGAATCAGGCATTGCAATGTGCTCTGGCCTACCTGGGCGTAGTTCCCACTGCACACCACTGCATTCCACTTGGTAACGTTAACACAGCTTGGATGGCGGATCAGGTAGTTGTCGATTCTTCCCACATAAGCATCCTTGTATCCTGTCACAGAGCCATCAACATCATGGAATATGGAGTTCTTATCACCATCCAGCTCACAATCTTCAAACCAGGGGCCAGGCTTTCCAAAGAAGACATTGAGAGAGACCTGACAGCAGTGAAAATCAAGAACATCATACAATGAGGGATCCTGCCACGTTAGCCAGCATCCCCCTGCAAGGAGCCAACTTCATATCCATTACAATTTCTTTAAGGTTAAAGCTGAGTGACAGTTGACAGTTGTTCAACTAAAGTTTTTGATTAATTATGACACTCATGGGGAAAAAAAATTCCCAAAGCCTTATAGAGTTCAAGCAGCATGTGTTCAACTTCATCTTTGGTGTTTTCCCTTTTATCAACTTAAAAACTATTACCTGTTTCCCAGACAAAACTAATCTATGGTAAGAGAAACCAGAACAGTTGTGAGAAGGAAAACTATGCAGTCATATGTATTTATTAAAATTTATAAACTTTTTTTCTTTTCGGCTGCCCCCATGGCACATGAAAGTTCCCAGGTCAGGGATTGAATCCAGACCAGACCTGAAACCTAAGCCACAGCTGCAGCAATGACAGATCCTTAAGCTAGGCTGAAGATCAAACCAGTGCCTCCACAGAGACAAGCGAGATAATCAACCCACTGTGCCACAGTGGGAACTTCAAAGCTTATAAACTTTATACTTAAGATCTCTGCATTTCCCTGTATGCAAACTATATCTCAATTAAACAAAAACTTGCTATAAATTCTATCTCCTGAGCTAATCATTTTATCTCACTCCAAATGCTTCAGTTAACTTGTTAATGACTCCTTCCACTAAAAAATAAGTCCAGCTACAAATTGAAACATAGTCCAATTTGGTTAAGCAATCAATGAACTTACTAGAACCTGTTGTGTGTTACTTTCTCCTCAACACAGACCAAGTACAGCTCTTGCTAATTTTCATATCAGGTAACATTAATTCAATGCTTTTGTCGAACATATAGTATACAGCTGCAAAGCTGGCTACAGGTGACATGGTTTATAATCTTTAGCTGCTTCTTACAGTGAAAAATTACTAATGCTATTCAACCCATGCAGATACACCTCTAAAATGAGTGCTTTTATGCACTCATTGCCCTGGCAAGTTTTAAAATCAACCAAACATCTAAATGATAAATAACTCAATGGAAAATCTGTGATGTATGAACAAATGGCTCTAAATTCTCAGTTCTAGGCTCTTTTCTCTTTTTTTCTTATACTTCCTATGGTGAAATCCAAGAGAAGTCTAGGGTATATTATTCATCTTTTTAGGTAGAAAAAATTTGGATGTCCACTCCCTTTACAAATGGTTCCAAAGCATTTTCACCTAGAGAATTCTAGGTTGATGAAACACTAGACTTAAACAGCATGGATTACCTTAGGATGTTAGAACTTTAGAACTCTGCAACCAATGAAACATCTAGAAACGTTTTTTTTTTTTCAGTATGACATGACTGATCATTAAACTCTATGCAGGGAGAAAGCCATGTGGGCTGTAAGCAAAGAGCCAACCTCTATACCGAATGGGCAATCCAAGATTTGCCCTAGCCTAATATCTATGTGGGAACCTAGTCACTAGTGTAGCTCTTCCTCTTGCCCTGGAGTCATGTGGCCTAAAGAGAACTAGCCAACCAAGCTGACAACCCCAATCTGCACCTGCACCTCTGTTCCATGCCTTGGCTATTCAAGAAAATCAGATACAGACTTTGGTAAACTATGTAAGTTCTCAGAGTTTGCCACACGAATGAAAGAACTCAGTCACTTTCAAGTTGTGGCTGCCTGTGGGAGGAGAAAGTAAGACAGTCTTACTCGATGCCACTGTCATCTCAGAAGCTGCAAAATAGGGGGAAACTGGAAGTATATCATCAGATTGTCCAGTATGTTAACAGTAAAGAGGGTACTGATGAAACTATTATGAAAACTGATTCTGTGGGCCACTGTATTGTGAACAATTATTTCTAAGTCTTCTTCGCAATCTTCGTTAAAAACTTCCAACAGTTTATAACAAAAACAATTCATTTCATATACCCCAGTATTCCTCTCCTTTCCCAATCTTTTATCCTCTAGTTCCCCAGACAAGCAAAATACCAGGTAGAACCCAAACCTCTTCATGGTTATACTGAATTTCCCAAAATCCTGTTGTTCTGTTTCTATGAAATTTTACCATTCCCATCCCCATGTCATCACTTTTAAATAAGTCATTTTCCCATTGAAGATATCACTTGAATATCAAAAATACCCCATGTCACAAGGGACTTCTGATCTCACCTTGAAATCTGCGGGACACAGTACATGAAATTAGGGGTTGCTCTTGCATAGAATTTCTCCTCCCACCCATAAAAACTCAGTATGAATCCTTTGTTTGTGATTCTGTCTTTGGAAATGTACCATCCCTACTCTTCCCACCATTGTCACTGTGTAGGAACCATAAGAATATACTTACATGTGGACCAAACTTCACGAGGGAGATATTATTCCTGGGGGTTATCTGCCAGGAATTTTTCATGAGGAAGCCAATAGCACTGGTATACCTATCTGGAGTTGGCACATATTTTTTGAAAGTGCATCTGGTGAGATGAATAGGTCCGTCATAAATCTGAAAGCCTCTAATTGGAAATGTCCTGTTGAAACACAGGATTTTGTTTAATGCACACGGGCCCATCCCTTTAACAGCACTTCACTTACTTATTTGTTTTATAATTACTGTTGAACATCCTACTTGCACTAAGTGCAATTCTAGGATACAATGGTAACCAAACAAGACCTCCAATCAAATGAAACACACTGCAGTGAGAAAGGAGACAGAAAAATAAAGGATAATTACAGATACTGAGTACTTAAAGAAATTAAAAACACAGTAATACAATCGACTGGATGGGAGAGAGATTCTATTACAGAGAGAATGGAGGCCTCTCTGAAGAGGTGAGTTTTGCTTCCTTGAATCAACTCAGTAGAGATCTTTTATCTGATAACTCATATATTTTAGGTTTGGTTCCAAAAGCTCTAGCATAAGGACAAAAGACAGATCTGTGCTTAACAGAGAGAACCTCCTTTCAAGCCACTAAATGATAGCAATAAGGAGACATGATAAAAGTATAAATGTGTAAGCCTGCAAGGCTTAATATGTCAAAGGGGATGGCTAGATTGAGAAATTCCTTTTATTCATTTTACTCCTTTCTGTTCAAGCACAAACTCTTTAACCTACTAATCATGTCATTAACCATAATTAATGTAGAAAACCCATAATATTCTAGATCCCTTAGGTTCTTCCCCTATTAAGTTCTTTAATGGCATTGCAGAGGATTTCTATAGCAACTAATTAGTTTACAACTTGGCAGTGTTTTACAATAAAAACATATATGCTAACAAGAAAATAAAATAGCCTGGTTAAAAATCTATGCCTCTTGATGTATTTCTAAGGATATATATCTCAAAATGTCCTCTCCCACAGAAAAGGTTGTGAAGATACAGTAAAATAAAAAGTGGATCCACTAACCAATTTGGAATCGTTTTGAAAAATCCTCCTTAGCAAAGAAGCAATAGTATCGTGAAATAAAACTGGAGGCCAGTGTAAAATAAAAACAATGGAAATGAACTGGCCACCATGATCCTGCAGCCCATACCCCAACTAATAAAACTTTTTTCTTTAATCTACCTATTAGAAGAGGCAGCTAGAGCCTAACTGTAAAGAGCAGAGCACTGAAGCCAAACTAACTACGTTTGAGTTCCACCTTAGCTTCTTTCAGTAACTTGCTCATTTATAATGCGGGATGATGACAGCACCTACCTCACTGGGCTTTGCAAGGATTAACTGAATAACAAAGTATTTAGAAAAGAGCCTAATACATCAAAAGCATTTAATAAATGTTAGCTATTAAAAATCCATGAAATTCCTTTCCCAGTGGCTTCCATAGTCTGACTACAGAAGTTCTATACAAAGTGTAGCATACAGTAATGACATTTAATATTTCTCAATAAGCGTGGGGAAAGGAGCCAAGCATAGGCTGCCATTTGCCAGAAGCAAGTTAAGCCCTTCTGCCAACCCTCACCACAGGTCCCCCAAAGTCCGTTTGCCTCATCCCCACCGCCTGTCCTAGCCCAATGTCCAGACACAATGTATCGCTTTAAGGGAATCAATGCTTGATGAATTCTAACATTAGCTCTGATGTAAGGTTTTTAAAACACCAGTTTTTCTCTACCCAGTTTTCTCACAAGTAAAATGAGGACAACTCCAAACTGTGTCTCAGAATGGAGGTACATATAATTGGTAATAGTTTTCCCTAAAAGCTCTAAAGAATCTTTCTAGTGCTAAGCACTATTTTAATAACTCTGATTATTTTGACAGAAAACAAGCCAGCTTCTGAGTACCACTATACCCCTTTCAACCTCTGAAACCTCACCGATTATACAGCCATGATTAGCTTTTGAGCCAGCTTTGGCATCTATCAATTCATTTTTTAGGATTCATCTTCAATAGGTAATTTCCTTTTTCCAGTGGCTATTTCTGAAAATTAACATCACATATTGAGGGAAAGCTGACCCAATGTCCATAAGTCTATGGTCTGGCAACTTTGTATAGCTTGAGAAAGAAAAAAAAAAAGATTACCAGCTTATAAAAGACCTTATTAAAGGAATGAGAAACAAGATAGGTTCCTTCATTATAAAATTGGTAATGAAGTCTATAAAGTGTTTAATAATTAATGCTCCAGAATTCCAGAGGATAATACACATAATATAAATAATAAGAACAATAACAATAGTTTTAATAATAATATAATAAGGTGGAAAAGTGTCACAGTGGGAACTAATCCATACAGGATTATTACAGAAACTTTTTTAAGGGCTAGGCTTTCATTTATTCTTTGAATTTAACATTCCCTGATAAAGCAATGCTTACCTGTTCCTGGGTAACGTCCGGGGCTTCTGGTCTACTCCTCCAGTGCCTACATACTTGTTCTGACCACCCTGAAAGCCGTAATTCGTGCTCTCCCCAACAAAGAGAGATTCAGATACCTCTTGGCTGGAACCTTCATCACTTGGGAAGCTTCCATCACTGTTAAAACAAGAACAGTCATTAACCACACATCTCTAGGAAATTTAAACTGACGTTCAAATGAAGGCAAGCTGTAACCTTAAAAACCTAAAAATTTTCAAAGCAGCCAGTAGCTTTTTCGAATATATATCAGTGAGTCACCAAAAAGTGGCTTTAAATTGTCAATATACCTCTTATAAAATTAATATGTGGTTTGAAAATTATATTTAAACAAATTAAATAGAATTTAGGAGTTAGAACCAATTTTTTTTTAATGGATTCACTCACAGCACATGGAAGTTCCCAGGACAGGACTGAATCCAAGCCATAGCTGCAAACCACACCACAGCTGAGGCAATGCTGGACCATTTAACACAATGCACTGGGCCAAGGATTGAACCCAAGCTACTGCAGTGGGATTCTTTATTTATTTATTTATTTATTTATTTGTCTTTTTTGCTATTTCTTGGGCCGTGCCCACGGCATATGGAGGTTCCCAGGCTAGGGGTCCAATCGGAGCTGTAGCCACTGGCCTACGCCAGAGCCACAGCAACACGGGATCCGAGCCGTGTCTGCAGCCTACACCACAGCTCACGGCAACGCCGGATCGTTAACCCACTGAGCAAGCGCAGGGACCGAACCCGCAACCTCATGGTTCCTAGTCGGATTCGCCAACCACTGCGCCACGACGGGAACTCCTGCAGTGGGATTCTTAACCCACTGTGCCACAGGGGGAACTCCAAGAACTAATTATTTTAATCTCAAGCAACAATGTTGCAAATGAGGAGAATGAACTTGTCCTGAACAAGTAGACGACATAAAGCGGCAACAGAAATAAATGTTATCTGGAGAAAAACATATAACATAAAAAGTTCAGACCATTGTGAAATTAGACCAGCTTCTAAGAAAAAAAAAATATTTAATCTGGTCTCAAGTTTTATTTCCTTCCTTTTTATTCGTTTACTTTTTTTTTTTTTTTAATTTAATGGCTATACTGGGGACATATAGAGGTTCCTGGGCCAGGGATTTAATCCAAGCTGCAGCTACCCAGCAGCTATGGCAACTCTGGATCCTTTAACCCACTATGCCAGGCTGGGGACCGAACTCATGCCTCCCCAGCAACTCCAGCTGCTGCAGTCAGATTCTTAACCAGGTGTGCCATAGCGGAAATGCCTTCCCTTACTTTTTAAGATCTTTAATCTAAAGCTCAAGTGTTTTCTTCTACACAAAAAATATGGCTGGCTTAGCATTCTGTGTAATTCCAGCTAGATTAACCTACTACTTTGGTATGATTTAATTAATTAATAAAAATGTAACTTGGGCCCTCTAGTGGCATCAGGAAGTGAGTGCCAATTTTTTTCATGATAGTGAATGATACAACATTTCTATGTGTTATTAAAAAAAAGTCAAAAGTTATTGTACCTTACAGCTTTAAAATAATCAGGTAAGTATTTTAAAAATAATTACAAACCTGGCAAAGGTCAGCCCTATTCCATTATCTGAAAATCTATAAGAAAAAAAGAATGAGGGAACATTTTAATTTATTACATCATGTAAATAGAGGCAATTCTTCAAAATGAAATCCAGGAAGTTTCAATAATGTTTACTCTCTAAGACCACATAAAAGTTTCACTTTCCAATAACCAAAAGTATAAGCTCCAAATGAAGGCACTGGCTTCAAATCTCAGCTTTACTAACTACTAGCTATGTGACCTTGGGCAAGTTACTCAACTGGTCTGTCCCTCAGTTTTCTCACCTACAAGCTGAAATAATAAAATAAGCTTCACCTATATATTGAGATAATAGTATAATATAGGATACTTGAGAGCATTAAAATACTAATTAGTTTCAAATATTTAGAACAGTGTCTGGCAGAGAGTAAGCAATATATGTGTTAGCTATAATTATAATTTTTATCATTATAGTTGGCCCCTGTATTTGCAGGTTTCTCTCTCTTTTTTTTTTTTGGCTGCACTCCAGGGATCAAACCCATGCCACAGCAGCAACCTGAGGCAGAGCAGTGACAATGCTGGATCCTTAACTTGCTGTGCCACCAAGGGAAAATCCCCATGGGTTCTGCATCCATAGATTCAATCAACTGTGGGTCAAAAATATCCTAAAAAAAATTCCAGAAAATTCCAAAAAGCAAAACTTAAATTTGTCCATACTAGCAACTATTTACATAGCATTTACATTATATTTAAGACTATTTGGACAGCATTTACATTGTTCTAGTTATTACAAGTAATCTAGAGGTGATTTAAAGCATATGGAAGGATGTGTGTAAGTTACAGGCAAATACTACACCATTTTATATAAGGAACTTGAGCATCAGGATTTTGGTGACTGGGGTGGGGTCCTGGAATCAATTCCTACATATACTAAAGAACAACTATATTTTAACAATTAGATCATGGTACTCCTTTCAAAACTTTTCAACATTAATACCCAAGCTATTTCTACAGATTGAAAACAATAACAAATTTTGCATGATAAAAGTCAGAGATAATGGTAGAATGTCAGGAAGTTAATGTCACTGCCAGCCAGGAAAAAAAAAAAAAAAAAATTCCAGTCTCTTGAACACTAAAACCTAGCTCAACATACATCAGACTTCTCCTAAAATTATACAAATGGAAAAGACGTGAGATGCTTACTGCCTCAAGTCATGTTAAGACATAAGTCAACAGACTTATTAAGGTGGAATTCAAAATTTTTGTTTTGAATGGCAGTAGAAGAACACCAGGAAACTCTTGAGTTTCCAAGAGGGAGGAAAAAAATCCAGGTAATTTCAAAATCTTTATTTAGCTCTCTGACATAGACCGTATTTGTTATATAAAGTCCCAGTTTCTGTTCAATCTCATCAAAAAACTCTCATGTCACCAGACAAGTTCAGTTCCAATAAAAGCAGCAGAATGAGACTACTCCAAACATTTGCAGTCAGTTAACGCCAGCCTACTTCTTCAGAGCTTGTCCTGCCTGTTAGTAATGATACTGTGATTCTAGAAACCACCACTGTACTTTCAGTCTACTGGGTTTTAAAAATAGCTTTACAAATAAATACATCAGTGTCATCAGATAATAACTCCATAGAGAATACCCACGCTGAATTCTGAACGACAACATCTCCCCCTCTGACCCAAGCTCCGTTGTCATTATTTTTAAAAGCAATAAGCCTGTCAATTAAAGCAGCAACACGTGGCTTTTCAGGGTCTGCATCCTGATGAGGCCGAAACCTTGAGGTTAGAAGAAAAAAAGGACTTTTTAAAAAAATAATGAAAAGGCAATGGAAATCAGCTATTTACAATTATAAGCTTGTGTGAAAAAGCAGGATTAAAATTTGACCAGAACAAAACAAACAAAAAAATCTTAAGATGCAACTTAATTATTTATATTTCAAATATTGAAAAAAAATTACAAGTTTCCAGAGAACTGCTTTCATATTTTAGTTTTTTAAAATCAACTTATAAAATAAACATTGCAGAACAGTCTAAGCAATAAAACCATTTCAAAAACAAATACCTCAGACCAGGAAATATAGCATGTTTTCATAAATTCTTCAGATATATGATATTAATATAAACTTAATAAATTAATCATATGTTTCAACACACATATATATGAACTACAATATGATTTGTGTGCTGGTGAAATGTTTTAGATATAGAGTTAAAACTGGGCTTGATCTCTTTAAAATGCCTAAATTTAAAATAGATTACATTTATGGAATATTATTAGCCATTAAAAAAAGAACGAAATTCTGTCATTTGCAACATAGATGGACATAGAAGGCATTATGTTTAGTGAAATCCACTAAGTCCGACAGAGAAAGACAAATACTTTTTGTTATCACTTATATATGGAATCTAAAAAATAACACAAGTAAATGAATATAATAAAATAGAAAGAGAAACACAGATATAGAAACAAACTAGTGGTTACCAGTAGGGAGAAAGAGGGGCAATATGGAGGTATGGGATTAAGAGATATAAACTATGTATAAAATAAATAAGCAACAAGGATATACTGTACAACACAGGGAAATATAGCCATTATTTTATAACTTTAAATGGAGTATAATCTATAAAATATTGCATCACTGTTATATACCTAAAATTAATATAATATTGTAAATTAAATTATACTTCGATTTAGAAAATAAAGTATCAGACTTAAAAAAAATAGATTATAGATTTCCCTGGTGGCCTAATGGTTAAGGATTCAGCATTGTCACTGCTGTGGCTCAGATTCAACCTCTGGCCCAGGAGATTCTGCATGCCGCAGGCACAGCCAACCCCCTCTCCCAACTGTTAACTATAACAACTCAAATGGTTCCATAAGGTCCCCTAGCTTTATTTATTTATTTATTTTGGCCACAATCACTTCATGAGGAAGTTGCCAGACCAGAGAGTGAACCTTCACCATAGGAGCAACCTGAGCTGCTACAGTGACAATGGTGGATTCTTAACCCACTGCACCAACAGAAGAACTCCAAGGCCACCTAATTTTAAAAAATCATTTCCATCTTAATCTTACAAAGCTGGGGTGGGGGAAGCTAGGTAGCTTTAAAAAAAACCAAATCCTCAGGTTGAGATCTTAATCATATGATCAGGAAACATTTGCACAAATGCTACTATAAAAGTTGCTGGCACATGGTAGGTGCTCATCAAACGTGTATGATGGGAGACCAGCTACACACAGAAAATGGCAAGTGCAAAAATCCTTAGGCATCAATGAACTCGGCACGTTCAAGGAACAACAAGCAGACTGGCTGGTGAGTAAGAAGCAAGAGGGAAAGAATGGAAAGGAAGGCATGTGCCAGGCAAAGATGTGGTTCTTTATTTTAAATGTAATGGGAAAAGTGGTTGCCAGGGGCTGGAGGGAAGAGGAAATGGGGAGGTGATAGAAACTTTAGTTACGTAAGATAAATCGATTATAGAGGTCTACTCTACACTATAGTGTCTACGGCTAAAAATGCTATATTGCATATTTAAAATCTGCTTAGAGTATATCTTATTGTAAGTGAACTTTGCATTAAAAAATTAATTTTAGCAGTTCCCATTGTGGCTCAATGGTTAGCGAATCTGACTAGGAACCATGAGGTTGCAGGTTCGATTCCTGGCCTCAATCAGTGGGTTAAGGATTCGGCGCTGCTGTGAGCTATGGTGTAGGTCCCAGACATGGCTCACGGCTCTGATCCTGCGTTGCTGTGGCTCTGGCATAGGCCAGTGGCTACAGCTCTGATTAGACCCCTAGCTTGGAAACCTCCATATGCCACAGGTGTGGCCCTAAAAAGACAAAAAGACAAAAAAAAAATTTATTTCAAATTTTAAAAAATCTTTAAAAAATGACCATAAAGGAGGTAGAAGGTAACTTGGAAAGGTGATGGATAAGTCTATGACCCTGATGGTTTCTTGGGTGTGTACTTATCTTCAAACTCATCAAGTTCTACACATTATATATGCACAGTTTTTTACATGTCAGTCATACCTCAATAAACTAGGTGGGTAAATAAATGTGATAGAAAGTCATCAGAATGATAGAATCAGGGCAATAACATAACCGGATTTTACTTTTAACTGGTCACTGGCTGCTGCTACTTGGTGAAAGGATTATAGAGAACCAGACTGTAGAGAGACTAAACTAAAAAGTATTATATCCACCCTGAGATTGTATATATGACCCCTTACATGAAATGGCTCTGACCTAAAGGGTAAAAAGTCTGACTCTGAGCCATCACCCACCCTTTTGGCATTATAGTTGCTGCCAAAGAGCTTTGCAGTCATTATATAATATCAAGCAGATGGAAGAGTTCTGGAAAGGGAACTACATAATGTTCTAAAAGAAAGCCAAAAAAAAAGGAAAAAAAGGTACAATAAAACAACATCTGAATTTCTACTGAAGTCATCTCATTTTTGCTGAAATTCCTATCTGCATAAATCAATCACTGACCACTTGCTTGGATACCCTTTATTTTCATCCTCTTTCCCATTTGGTATGTAGAAAATGTAGCTGATTTTTCCTAGTTTTCCATCACCTTCCTTTATGAGCTTTCAGCACATTTCCCAACTCTCCCTTAATTATTCTCTGCTTTACATATAGGCTTTAAATTTTCTAGTGGGTTCGCATGCTCTTTTACTATTTCATTTCATTTCATTTATTTTGCTTTTTAAAGCCACACATGCAGCATATGGAAGTTCCCAAGCTAGAGGTCAAATCAGAGCTACAGCTGCTGGCCTATGCCACAGCAGCAATGCTGGATCCAAACCGCATCTACGACCAACACCACACTCACAGCAACACCAGATCCTTAACCCACTGAGCAAAGCCAGGGATCGAACCTACATCCTCATGGATATTACTCAGGTTCATTACCGCTGAGCTATGACAGGAACTCCTATTATACTATTTTACACGAAATTTCCCAATCTGAAACTGAGAGCTTTCTGGACTTAAAATATCCCATCTTTGGATTCCTGTGATTTCACAACTTGAAGACACAAGGAATGGCTCAACTGATTAACTATTGAGTCAACTTCTCTGATGGACAGACTAAATATCTTCTGGGTCCCATGAGCCTGATGTCTAATTCACAGGCTGGCTTATTACTCATTTGTGTTTGAGTTTTATCACTTTCACTCATGTCTGGACTGAATGAATGCATGTGGGCATACTCTATACATCAGTTTATACAAAATTAAATGCATATACTAGCTGCCAAGTGCCTTGTTACTCGTCTTCTACAATCAGTTCAATAACAACTTCCAAATGGAGTTGAATTCCTTCCAACATGTATGCATTTATAAACTAGTAAGAAAAGTAATGGAGAGCAGAGGAAAGATTACCATTACCACAATATATACACACGTGGTAAAGAACTTCTTAGGCCATTGTTTTATTGTTAAGTATAATTAAACTACCAATAGATTCTGAAATATATTTTCTCATCCATCCATACATACACACAGTTATAATTTTTCTTTTTGGTTTTTTTTTTTGCCTTTTTTAAGGCTGCTCCCTCAGCATATGGAGGTTCCCAGGCTAGGGGTCTAATCGGAGCTATAGATGCCAGCCTATGCCAGAGCCACAGCAACTCGGGAATCTAGGCCGAGTCTGCGACCTACACCACACCTCACAGCAACACTGGATCCTTAACCCACTGAGCGAGGCCAGGGACCGAACACACAACCTCATGGTTCCTAGTCGGATTTGTTAACCATTGCACCACAATGCGAACTCCCTCAGTTATAAATTTTTAAGGTAGTTAAGAGTCAATTGAGCTGTTTAAGGACTTCTTTTTTCTGTTAATACTAACTTAGCAAAGTATATATTATTAGTTCTATCAGTTACAGTAAACTCTTAAAAAGCAGCAGCAATCTTCTAACAAAGATTTATTTGCTTTGTCAATTAACATTCTCTTCTTAGTTTATAATTTCTCCACTTCTCAAAAGGTATCTGATCATTGCTTTACAATATTTCAGGCTCCACCTGATCTTTAATGAGTAATTTTACTAACTTATTTTCCCAGTTTTCTCCTGACCTCATGTCTTTTTACTGTGTCACAAGGATCCCACTTCACTGACCTACAGTGCGGCTCCTATTTCATTCCCCTGTGAACATTATAATGCCTGGTATCCTTTTCTTAAATGACTGTCAACAGAGCCTATTAAATCTAGCACCCTTCCAAATCCTTAAGTTGGTCAATCAACTTGAAGTATAAAGAAATAACAGGTACGGAGTTTCTACTGAACGTGACCTTAATTTTCCATCTTTTCCAGAGAACTGTGTTTCCATTGGAGACATTTAATTTATTTTGGCTCATATACAGCATATTAAAAAAACAAAAACAAAACAAAAAAAACCTTTGTTGAAATGCTGATCCATATCCCAAATGCATTTTGTGGTTACGAAGGAGAGTAACACAGAGCCCAACTATGATAGGAATCTGAGACTATGAACAACTGAACCAGAACTAGCTTGATCATCAAGTTTGAGACATTCCTCTTTGAAATAGATTTAATACAATGTTCCACTTTGACCACTAATAATAAATTATATATCCTTTGGTTTTCAGAGATTATATTAAAACATTTTAGCTTGTTTTTCAATGAATCATATTCTACTTTAGGCCAAATTTGGATCCTTTCTCAACATATCTCTATTCTTTTTCTTTAAGTCTCTTTCTAACATCGATTTAACTGTCAAAAAGGAGAAAAGCATCCATTTCTTTGGCATCTCAATAAGACAAAAAGCCCATCCACAGGATCTAGAATAGCAAAATAAATGTTTTCCTATAACCCTCCTACAAACTTTGAAAACTTCTGTTTAAATGTGTTAGTGGGAAAAAAGTGTACAATGGCTTAACTCAGAAAGCTTCAGTTTGGCAAGATATGGCTTGAGTGTGATTTAAAAGGACTGGTTCTACCTTGCACTGTTATCCAAACAGAGGTATTCCCTTGGGTCAGCAGCACTAGCATTGGTTGTTTTGACACCTTTGTCAATAAATAAGCCAGCCTGAAAAATATAATAATGGACTGAAATGAGTATGAATCCCAAGTTATACTACATACATAATGATTCATGGAAATTAAGTGTTAGCCTATCACATGCACCAAAAAAGGAGGGAGAAGGAATAAACAGCAAAGCAAAGGTATTACAAAAGCAGCTACTTTATGTTTTTATGTTTTACTCATTCTTTCATTTAGCAAACATTTATTTAATGCCCACCAAGCATTATACATCAAGCAGAAAACCATGGTCTTTGCTGTTATGACACATAAACCACAAGGAAGATACACAATTAAATAGACAAGTACAATCCAATATGATAAGCATATAAGAAAGAAAGACAATGTTTTGGCAGCACCTAAGCAAGGCACCAAGATGAAACCTTTTGTGAAAGTGGAAGAGAAAGAATTCAGGAAATAGCTCCTAAAAGAAGTCCTAAAGCTGAAACTAGAAGAATGGGAAGGAATTAATGACACAAAGAAACAGGTCAGGGATGAAATGCAAAAGGGTGGGTGCAAAACAGCTGAAGAACCCAGAAGAAAGTACTCAAGGGAAACATCTGTAAACAAGCCTGGAGATGACAGAAAGCATAGTATACCTGAGAGAAAAAAGCTTAGATGGACTAACATGAAATGTATGGGGGGAGAAAAGGTAAAGAAAGAACACTAAAGAGAAGTAAATGCAAGAAGATACAGAATTAAAACACTAAACAGACAAGATAATGGGACTTTTAATAAAGGCAATGTAATCAACTGCATGTTAAGAAAGAATACTGTAGCTACAAGATGAATAATGGATTGGAAAAGGACAAAAAGGGAAATAAGAGAAAAAATAAGAATTACTGCAGTAATTCAGTGAAGAAATAAAGATGATCCAGACTTGTGGCAATAATAACAGGAAAAAGACGAGAAGTCTTTACAGGTAGGATCAATACCATTTACTTATTAATAAAATATCTAAGGGTGAGGAGAGGGAGCAATAAAGGTTCATAAATTTCTAGTTTGGGCAATGAAGTGGCTAGTGGTTTCAGCCACTGAAACAGAGATATAGAAATGAGTCTAGGGATAAAAATAAGGATTTTCATGTTGAACACATTTCATTTAGTCTCCCTGAGACATCCAAATGGTACTCAGCAGGAAGTCAGAGAGGTTTCGTCCTGAATAGTCAAACTTAAATTAAAACCTAATTATCTATCATTATTTAGGTCTAATTTTTTTAAATTAATAGAGCAGATTGCTACATGTCCTCATGGTGTATGACATTTAAAAAATTAATTAGAATAAAGTGTTTAGGGTGATACCACTTAAAATTAGAAAATTTTAAGGATTTCCACTTGAAGTGCTGCTTTCAATCATTATTAGCCTTAATCAACTATTTGGCTCATAAAAAACATAATTCTGTGCAAAATTTTTTCCTCTTTAAAGTTTTCATCAGGAGTTCCCATCGTGGCTCAGTGGTTAATGAATCCGACTAGGAACCACGAGGTTTCGGGTTCAATCCCTGGCCTTTCTCAGTGGGTTAAGGATTTGGTGTTGCCATGAGCTGTGGCATAGGCCAGCAACTTCAGCTCTGATTAGACCCCTAGCCTGGGAACATCCATATGCCACAGGGGCGGCCCTAGAAAAGACAAAAAAAAAAATAATGGTAAAGTCTTCATAAAATGATTCTAAGCTCTTCAAATCATACCACACTTAGGTTAAGTGTGAATATCATAAACAGAAAGTATTCATTGAACTTTGACATAGAGCACATCAGAGTAAAGAATCTGGGCACTGTATCATATAATGAAAATATCAAGATGCCTTGATGGGAGCTCCTTCTGTGACACGACAGGATCAGCAGTCTCAGGAACACTGTGGGTTAAGGATTCAGCGTTGCCCAACTGCAGCTTAGCTAGTGGCTATGGCTTGTGATCCCTGGCCCGGAAGTGCTATATGCCAAGAAGCGGCAAAAAAAAAAAAAAAAAAAAAGGAGCCAGATGTATTTTTGGTGGGGATGAGCACCAAATATCATGGAAATCAGTGTTCCTAAATTGCCTTTTGTTAACTTGACCTGTATCGTTTAAATTAGATCAAATATTCTTAAACAATACTTCACTATTTTCATAATTAGCATTAAATGTCCAGTAGAAGACCCTAACAGCACTGAGATGAGAGAGAAAATATCTTTTTTAAGCTCCAAAAGAATATTATCTAATTTGCACATCCTTAGAAACATGTGATGATATTAAAGATTGGAAAGAAGATCAAGGGGAAGAAACAAGAGGATGAAGACTCATAGGTCAAGTCCAATATTAAAATCATTCCGATTCCATGTACATGTGTGCTGTGGCATATATTCCTGTGTATGAATAAGTAGAAAGTTGTCCATATACCCTGAAAAGGGCAGGGGAGTGAGTCTGCTTTTTTAATCATAAATTACTTTCTCAGATGACATGTTCTACCTAAAACTAACATTTCTCAGTTGTAATCACAATAGTCCATCCTTCATCCTGTCAATTATAGTTACTGATTGTTAAAACTTAGGAACCTACCTTAAAATTTGAATGGACTCTGTTGTTATAAAATATTCCCAATGGAGTGAGTTCTGGTTTTGCTAAGAGCTGTAATCCACTGGATTCCCCTGTAGGTTCCTTGTGGAATAAATACCATATCCCAGCATCCTACAATTAAAAGGGCAAGATCATTAAAAGCCTCCTATTATAAAACCACTCTATCAAACACCCTCACATAAACTATGCACTTCACAAATAAATTTAATCATTTTGACACAAATTATTTATTGTTTTGGATTCAGAATTAACTCTCAAAGGTTTTGCCTTTATCCAGCACCCTCTATACAGAACAAGCATGAAAAAAAAAGCAAATTTAATTTTGCTTATAAAATTATTTCAAAAGATAGAAATAATTGGCTGATACCCAAATTTATTTAAAAAAAAAAAACTTTTCCATTATTATGTACTATGAAAAGTTATGCAGAATTAGAACCAAACAAGCTTCCCTTCCTTCCATGTGACCAGGACAGCACAGGCTTTTAGCAATACGGGTTTTTGGGGTTTTTTTTTTCTGTTTACCTCCAAAGCTGATCAATAGATGAGTCATACCTATTAAACAACTATCCACCAACACGCAGAGCTCACTGACTTCTTTCAAACCACTCCAATGCCCTTCCTGTCCCGAGGCAAATTTTTGCCAAACAGAAAAAAACCACCATACACATGAATCAGGATGCTGTCTCAGTCTGGGTCCTGTCTGTTCAATTTCAGCATTACTTACCCAAACCAGAGCAGCAGAAAAACTTGAAAATTCTGACACTCAAAAAATCGAAATGAAATGTTTTAATCCCTGGGACAATTTTTTATTTCACAATTTAATTAAAAACTAGCCCAATGTAAATGGAAAGACAACTTCACATTAAGGAATTTTGACTACACAGGTTGTTAAAACTCAAATATATAGTCCAAAAGTATAGTATTGATTCAAATTTAGTTAACATTTATTTGGTGCCTAGTACATGCCAGGTGTACAATAAGAGTATTCTCAAAGAATTCATGGTCTGATGGAAAACACAGAGAGGATGAAAATATGATCCAGGTAATAAGCACTACATTAGTTGTAACAAAGTCCTTTAGGGGCTTAGAGAGATGAACTATGGAAAGCCTATCACCAAAACGAAGGCACTTTTCCATGATGAAATTTTATAGGTGGGTCTTAATAAAACAAATTACTCTGAGAAAATATGTTTGCCACCTCTAATCTTCGGAGCATGAAACAAACTTGGAGGGCTATAGAGAAGGTTCCATACCATAGCCCTATAAGCTGAGGGCAGGGTAAAACCTCCCAAGATGCAGGGGAGTTTGGGGTTGAGAGATGGCAGAAGGAGGATAAGGAGGCAGCAGCTGTTTCCTGTTAAAATACTGTGTGTCAAAACAGGTAAAGGGAACTTTGTAAAAGGCAGTGGAAAGGTACAAGAAGAAAGGGTTTGATTTACTTTGGAAAGAAAACCCTTGCCAAAACATGAGCTTTACCGGAACCATTTTTCTAGAGAGAAAAGAAAGAAAGAATTCACAAAATAAAAAGGAAGACGAGCGTACAAGAGATGGAAAACATAGAGACCTGCTTTCTTCTTTCCTCACATGAGTCCTGGTAGGATTTCTGGCCACCTCATCCTACATTTTTCATGAACTATATGCAATTTTCTTTGATCTTCAACCCATAACTTCTGAAAACAGCTGAAAGGAATCTCTGCCTTGGATGTTCATTTGTAATGTAACACAGATCAGAAGATGATCCTGGGGTAAGGCTTCACATCAAACTCTTGATCATCTTTACCCCAAACTTCATCTTCCAATTAGGAACTCACAACACAAATTCCATAAGGACTCAACAAATATCTGATGAAAAATTAATGAGTAGAAGCTTCAAATGATTAAATGGCCAGGTCTCTGCCCTGTCAAATAAGAATTTTATGTTTTATGTTTTTAAGAAAAATCACAGCTATGAATTCTACCATCACCCAATGATACCTGTTTTCTGGTTATCTTAAAGAAATACTCCCTTCAACTATCTTTTACTTCATCCTGAGAAACAATGCTAGGCATTTCATCCCTTTTTAAAATTTTAATAGCCATTATGTACAATTATGAATATTTAGGTTTTACTACAAAGCTCTTATTTCTGTACTATAGTTTTCAGCACAGATATAATCATAACAGTATTGTGTCTTAAAGATTCATTTTTTACATTATAAATTAGCAGTTCTAAATAAACTCAATTATACATGTAAATTTCTCCAAGCTTAGCCAGGAAATATTTCTGTCATCCCCAAATAGTGCATTTAGTCTCTTAAGTTATTCCTGTGAATGTGCATGTGTATATGAAACAATTCAAGATATATAATAATTTAAGGCACACAGTTGAGTCCTTGCTTTACCAAGGAGATGAAATCCTGAAGTGTATACAATCCCTGCATTTAACAAAAGGACATGACCTTTTGGTCAGGATAATATTATGACCATTTTCATAATATTCTACAGAATAACCCATTCTCATAAGGCTTTCTTTGCTCATTAACATATGAGTGAAACAAGAGAAGTCAGAAAGAATGTACATAATACACTAAAAATGCACTCTGGAAATGACATGATAACCCCAGATATTACCCCACCTTTTCCTCTCCATTTAGCGTCTGTCTTACTACACTCATAAATACTAACTGGCACAAATGATTTAAAAGAAACATAAGAACCATCTCAACCACAGCCTGCTCTCAATGAAACAAGCAGTACCAGAAAGCAAGGTTGTGCTTGAGTTACATTACCACACACTATATTGCATATATAGAAGCCAGAATACTCACAAACATGAATATAAAAAACAGAAGCTCTTTAATTTACCTGTGAGCCTGCAGCTGCATTATTAATCAGATTATTGTTGGGATGAGCAATCCAGAAAGTTGAAACAGCCCTGAAAAGCATTTTTTAGGTGATTTAAACACTTGTTAAGAAAAATCCCACCTACTAACAATCTCCCCTAAAACAACTTTCCCAAAAGCCAACAGGCCTTGACCATTACACATGAGTTTTTCACTCCTCCAATTACTCACATACAGTCAGTAGCAGGCACGGGAACATAATTTCCAAACACCTTTTCCCGCATGGTGGTGCACATGGAGTTATTCCTGTCAGTGGGAAGGAGGGTGCCTGGTTTGGTGAGGAGTCCCAGATTGTGGAACAAAGTGTTTCTCTGTTCAATACCATCTTCCAAAAAGAAACAATGACCGAGTGTGTCAAATCCGATAGTGTCTTTTATCTGCAGAAATATAAATACATAATGTCATTGGTAACGAGATTGGCTATGGTTTAAGCGACAAGTGCTATTCATGAGGCATGCTCAGTACAAAAGCAAAAAGAAGTATTCATCCTAGCTGATGGGGCAGAGTCAAATGTCGGTGTTTACGGATCTCAAAAGAATAGAGAAAAACAGCAGATTTCTCCATAAGAGCAGGGCAGAGGAAGACGTGGTATACTAGCTTGCTTATATAAAATTGAGAAGTTATGAGAATGAAGAAGGGTTAACTGTTTCAATAATATGCATCACCATAACTTGAGGCTACTTACCAGCAAGCCATTTGTCCCGTGCACAGTGATACACCTTGAGAAGCTGTGGTGAATTGACAGGCCATCCACAAATGCTGCATGTCTGTACCCTCCTTTATAATCCACATCGCCACACAAGTGAAAATGAATAGGATACCGCCCCAGGTGCTGCTGACCCATGTGTTTCAATTCCACATAAGAAAGATGGACTGAAGTAAAATTTTTCTTTATCTATAAGACAAGATAACCGAAATCAAACTAATACATAGGCAAATTAGCTTAAGGAAAGCAGCTCAGAATAGCAATATAGCCCCCCTCCAAAATATTTTTAATAGAAAATATCTGAAAGAGACTAGACATTAAAGCCTTTCTTTCACATCCTGTTTTCTTGGCTCTCCAGCACATAATTTAGCAAAGCTTCTTTATATAAGTGAACACTTTGTGGCGTTCCCGTCATGACTCAGTGGTTGACGAATCCAACTAGGAACCATGAGGTTGCGGATTCGATCCCTGGCCTTGCTCAGTGGGTTGAGGATTCGGCGTTGCCGTGAGCTATGGTGTAGGTTGCAGACGTGGCTTGGATCCTGTGTTGCTGTGGCTGCGGTGCAGGCCTGCAGCAACAGTCCCAATTAGACCCCTAGCCTGGGAACCTCCATATGCCACGAGAGTAGCCCCAGAAAAAGGCAGAAAGACCAAAAAAAAAAAATATATATATATATAAGTATATATATATATATATATATATATATGAATACTTTAAAGAGTAGTAAAAACAGCCTCTTATTAGAAATAAAGGAGGAGTTCCCGTGGTGGCGCAGTGGTTAACGAATCCGACTAGGAACCATGAGGTTGCGGGTTCGGTCCCTGCCCTTGCTCAGTGGGTTAACAATCCGGCGTTGCCGTGAGCTGTGGTGTAGGTTGCAGACGTGGCTCGGATCCACCGTTGCTGTGGCTCTGGCGTAGGCCAGTGGCTACAGCTCCGATTAGACCCCTAGCCTGGGAACCTCCATATGCCACGGGAGCGGCCCAAGAAATAGCAAAAAAGAGACAAAAAAAAAAAAGAAAAAAGAAAGAAAGGAAATGTAACCAGGAAAGCTCCAGAAATGATTTCTATATATATGTTTGGGTTTGTTCAGACATTTTGGCCATTTCCAGTTTCATCTGGTTCTTTCATTTATATAATAATCTCCACTATAGTTTGATAAATAATTACTTCTAAATCCTCCCTCAATATTTTAGTTAGCACAAAATGCTGTGTGCTAAAGAACTTCGGTCTTTTTAAAGATTCCTGTGGTTCACAACGTGAACAGTCTCAATATTTATAAACATTAAGATTTTTGATCAGTTTCACTTCAGAAATCAGTATAACAGAAACACAGTTAACAAAACAGCCCACTCGATGCACAAAAACTGATTTCAAGATAACACGTAGATGAAATGCAGCTTAAGAGTCCAATAGATTAGTACATAGAGCAATGCTTAACACACAAGTGCTCAATACTTTAACAGAATAAAAATCTGCATGCAAAAAATATTTTTACAGAAACATATTTTGTACGTGCACATTACTACTGTCTACCCTTTCACAATATTGTGTTTTTTTCAAACCAACTGATTCTTTCAAAACTTGTATCATGCATATGGAGATTATTATTATTTTTTCTGTATAATTTGAATTTCCCAATGTAAACCGATTTAACTTTTCTTTTTCTTTTCTTTTAGGGCTGTACCCTTGGCATATGGAGATTCCCAGGCTAGCTGTTGAATCAGAGCTACAGCTGCCGGCATACACCACAGCAACACCAGATCCGAGCAGTATCTGCGACCTACACCACAGCTCACAGCATCGCCGGATCCTTAACCCACTGAGCGAGGCCAGGGATCAAACCCACAACCTCATGGTTCCTAGTCGGATTCATTTTCACTGTGCCATGACGGGAACTCCCGATTGAATTTTTCATAAGGTAATTCTTAAAAGGTTTACCTATGGGTCAAGATCAACTAAATGAAAACGTAACTTTATCTTTAATCATTGTGGCAGTTCCCATCGCGGCTCAGTGGTTGATGAATCCGACTAGGAATCATGAGGTTGTGGGTTTGATCCCTGGCCTCATTCAGTGGGTTAAGGATCTGGAGTTGCTGTGAGCTGTGGTGTAGGTCACAGACGTGACTCAGATCCCATGTTGCTGTGGCTCTGGCGTAGGCCGGCAGCTACAGCTCCGACCCCTAGCCTGGGAACCTCCATATGCCACAGGTGCAGCCCTAAAAAGACAAAAACAAAATAATAAATTAAAAAAAAAAATCTCATCGCCACTGCATAGATTAATAAAATATGATTTGAATAGCCAAACAGATCTCATCCCAAAACTTGAAAGTTTTTCCAAACAGGTATTTAGCAACCAGGGTTTCAAAGAGTTCATTAAATCCTTTTGCCTACCATGACATGTCCCCCAAAGGTATCATAATCAAAGAACTGGCACTGGTTCTCAGCATAGCATGCCTCTTCCATTTCTCCTCGAATTACAACATTCCGGGTGAGAATTCCAACCTCAGCTCTCATGTCTACACCATCTACAATTTCACCCATGTGCAGGAACTGAGGAGTTTCTAGTCAATGAGGGCAAGGGAAGAAACACATTAAAAGAAAGAAAACATAAAACTTTTGTCAAAAAGACAGTCCTCTTTATCCTGTAACTCCAAGACATCATCAAATTTATTGTTTGGTTCAGTTCTTCAATACCTCACAACCAAAGAATCCCAGGAAACAAAGATGTTAAGGATTATCTAGTCTAAACACCCATTAAATACCTTAATGTTCACTACCAACTATCAAACCCATACATAGAGAGCTTGCACTTCCCTGAAGGAGCCGCACATGGAAGTTTTCAGGCCAGGGACTGAATCCAAGCTACAGCTGTGGCAATTCTGACTATGCTGGGGCTGAGGATCCATCTGCAACACCACAGCTACCTGAGCCACTGCAGTCGGGTTCTTAACCTACTGGACCACAGCGGGAACTGCTCAGTCCTCTCCTGAAAACACCAATAATCTGGAGTCTAATGAAAGATCCATTCTCTCTCTCTCTCCTGTCCATATCCTCTTGTTCTACTTCCTTGAGGACGCATGGAATTTAAAAAAACTAATGGTTTTGTAGATGTTGATAACAGAGTGTCAAGTTGTTTTTGCTTCTACCTCAAAGCTAAAGTAACCTGCATTTTAACATTAACAGTACAGAAATTACTATCTTTTCCTTCCTACTTCTTAATATTATATTACGCACTTCTAAATTCCCACCTTTATTGGAAGCTTAGAAACACTTTAATAATAAGCTTTTATCTGATGTTCTTATTATATAAACTCAGGAAGGAAAAATACAAATTAAATCAAGGAGTTGAAATCATGAAGATTTATTACCATGTAGATTTGTTAACAAGAATGGGAATTTCCAAAAAAAATTAATGCCAGATAATATCATGGGGTTTTTTTAGTTTTTGGTTTTTTGTTTATACCCTGTATTGTCAAGAAGGAAAACTACAACAATGAATGAAGCAGAAAAAAAAAGCCAAGTGAGCCAATCCCATTTTTTTAAGCAAAAAGTTTTCCTTTAAACTTCAAAGCTCTAAATTACTCATTGAGTGAGTACTTATTAAATAGATTACTGTAAATTCTTTTGTTTTGTATCAAAAACATATAATCTTTATTGCAGAAGCAAGGAAAGCAATGTAATGAGTGAAATGCACAATGAATCCCATAATGGAAGCAATGACAGAACAAGCTTTGCCTATTAACAGGTTCAAAATAGTATCTGGTAAATGTCAGTCATTCTTTCTAAATTCATTCATTCATCCAGCTTATAGTAAGAATCTCCTTGTACACTGGCTTCTCTCAAAAAATACATTATTCAAGGAGTTCCCATTGTGGCTCAGCAGTTAGCAAACACGACTAGCATCCATGAGGAAACGAGTTCAATCCCTGGCCTCACTCAGTGGGTTAAGGATCCGGCGTTGCCATGAGCTGTGGTGTAAGTTGCAGATGCGGTGAGGATCTGTTGTTGCTGTGGCTCTGGCGTAGGCCGGTGGCTACAACTCCAATTCAACCCCTAGCCTGGGAACCTCCATATGCTGCAAGTAGGGCCGGAAAAAGACAAAACAAACAAACAAAATATACATTATTCAAGATTATGATTGATAGGTGTAGTTTTATAAAAATACCTTTTTAGTTTCATTTTAAATATTAGTGAGACCTATATTTTGCCAAGAAAGTAGACACTCAAAAACCATGAGTTTCATTCTTTTAATTAAATAAAAGAAACACTTTCTCTTAAAATGAATCTAGTTTACTATTATTTAATAGTGGGAAATTAATAGGAAAGAAGTTGGAAAGGATTTTGGAAAAAAAATCAATCTATCTAGTGTGTATACTTTTTTCTTTAACATAGAAACAGGCAAAAAACACTGATTTGCCTGCTACGTATCATTAACAGCAACATTATTGCTGAGTTACTACTTTTATCTAATATCCTCTGGGATTCTAGTGTTCAAAGCACCCCACTGCTAAGACCTTCAATATTGATAATGATGACTTAACTGGGGGAAAAAGAATTCTAGGAATCAAATTTCAAGAAGAGTGTTCCCATAAAGCATCCTGAGCAGTCTGATACCTTTGACTTTGACCTGGAAGCGGCTGCACTCAGGACAGGGGAGAAGGGTGAACTCCTCTGCTTGGTACATGGAATAGTCTGTGCTTGCGACCACAATCTGGTCTCCGGGTTTCCAGCTACTAACATCATCCAGCAGATGAAGCTTCACTCCATCCACAACCTCTACTCGGAAACCTGAAAGAGAAACACCTAAACCAAAAAAGCAAGAAAGGGTGATTTTTTTTTTTTTTCTAAAATCAACAAGTTAAGATAAACACAAATCAGCAAATGTTTACTAATGTGAACCACATATCAATCATTCTGCAGATACGCCTATAAAAAGATGAGAGGAGTTTCCATTGTGGGTCAGTGGTTAATGAATCCGACTAGGAACCATGAGGTTTCGGGTTCGATCCATGGCCTTGCTCATTGGGTTAAGGATCCAGTGTTGCTGTGAGCTGTGGTGTAGGTTGCAGACACTGCTCAGAACTGGTGTTGCTATGGTTCTGGCGTAGGCCGGCAGCTATAGCTCCGATTAGACCTCTAGCCTGGGAACCTCCATATGCCGTGGGGGTGGCCCTAGAAAAGGCAAAAAGACAAAAAAAAATATAGATAACTCCAGGGAAGAGAGCCCCATGTATCTCTAACAGTGATAGAACATAAGAGGTCACTTCAATAAGACTAATTACTTTAAAATTTTGAAGAAGGCTCTTCATCTCCAAACCTCTTGTGTCAGGGCTAAAACCGTAATACTGCTTCCACACTATCCTAAAATGTAACAAGAACATGTCACACTCAGGTAGAAGCTGCCAAACACAGCACAGGTCTGTAATGAAGACCCAGTACTTCAATTTAATCCATGCATGGGACTAGAGACAAGACATTAGCACAAATGTAATCTTTTTGTTTTGGGGAGAGCCCAGGGCATATGGAGGTTCCCAGGCTAGGGATCAAATCAGAGCTACAGCTGCTCCAGCCACAGCAACGCCAGATCCAAGCCACGTCTGTGACCTTCACCACGACTCACGGCAATGCCAGATCCTTTAACCCACTGAACAAGGCCAGGGATTGAACCTGCAACCTCATGGTTCCTAGTCAGATTCATTTACGCTGTGCCACAATGGGAACTCCAGCACATATATAATCTTAATATTAAGGATAAAAGCTTGCATTAGGCAATCTCTCATTTCTATGCCTTTGTTCATCCTTTAGTCTTTATCTACAGTGTCCTTCCATCTTAAAACACTTACCAAGATACTATTCACCTTAAAAAGTTCAGGCAAAGCTTTAAGGACTTCCCAATATCCCTACTGAAAGTAACCTTTCTCTGCAGTATTTTTACCCTCTGTATGATTCATATCATTCCAAGCTCACCTCCTTGGAAGCTATACCAGTGAAGGTAGCAAAATCCATCCACCTGCATATTCACTGCTCTGTTTCATAGTGCAGACTCACAGATATCTTCTAAGGGATGAGTGTTCCTACTATTACCTGTAATGTGACCTGAAAGACACATGACACTGCCCCAGTCCACCTTAGCTCCTTCCTGGGATAAGCTGAGTTTTGCAATTCAGGGACTACTAGTCATTGATCTTTCCTCATACCTTCTTTTGAAATTAGAGTTTGTTCCCAATTAGGCAGATAAAAACCAAAAAGTTGGTCCAACATCTCCATAACTTATACCCTTTAACATGCAAACAAGTGTAGAAGCATTTCTTGTTTTAAAAATGTCTGTGATATAACCTGTCATAATCTAAAAGCTGATGTAGTGTAAATTAACGTGGAATAGACAGAAGCTACAAAAAATAGGGAAACCTGGAAAAACATGTTTCAAAGATACGTTTACTACCTATTTCACTATCATCCTTCTAATTAACTGGCCAACTACACAGAGGCTTCTTTGAGATAATGCCTCTGAAAGTAGATGTTAGGGGTTAAAAAACACATTTACTTAAGTTAGGGGAATCGAAAAGAAGGAAATTCAAACAAGGCACAAGAATAATACAAATATCTTTACAGTCTTGAGCCAACTATCCTGATGTAAAACATAACCTGAGCAAGTCTGGAGTTCTGCTTAATTAATTAATTTATTTTTGTCTTTTTAGGGCCGTACCCGCAGCATATGGAGGTTTCCAGGCTAGGGGTCAAATCTGAGCTATAGCCACTGGCCTACACCACAGCCACAGCAATGCCAGATCCTTAACCCACCGAGAGAGGCCAGGAATCGAACCCACAACCTCATGGTTCCCAGTCAGATTTGTTTCCACTGTGCCACAATGGGAACTCCAAGGGGTTCTGCTTCTTTAGACTCTAATCTATCATGCTTTCTTGGTTCTACAAAACAGCAAAGAAGAAAAGAAAAAGAAAAAAGAAATCTAATATATGTAAAGTGTTTTCTTTTTTATAGTATCTGCATCCAGATACTAAAATCTATAATGGAATTTTGTCTAAATAATGATAGCTAACAGTTGTTGGGCTTTCACGTCCAAAATAAACTTTCATCAAAACAGTTCTGAGAGATAGGAAGTATTATGCACATTAGAGATAAAGAAAGCAAAGGTCAGGGAGTTTGAATAACAGCTGAAAAATCACAGATCCCACAAATGAATTCTAATTTGATTCCAGAGTTCAATTTCCTAATATCCATATTATTCCGCCTTCTCAAGAATCAAAGCAGACAGATTAAGAGCAAAAATAAGCAAAAAATTCATGGTAGCAATGATAATCACTAGCCAAAATTTCAGATTCTATGAAAAAGAATCATCTAAAAAAGGGCCACCAAGAAACATTAATTTTTTCATATAAAACTTCAATAATGTTTTTTAAAAAGAATACCAGATAAGTTTTGATCTAAAGGATCATTAGAATTTGTTTCTGCTTTTTGAAAAAAGCTAAATTACATGGAGAAAATATGTGTTATTCAATAATTCCTCACTCTTTTTCTGGCGTTAGAAGAAAATCCTGCCTGAGCTATATCCTATTAGCACTATTAAATTAAAAGTATGAAAGGCAATGAGATCATCCTCCTTGCTTCCTGGAGAGAATTTCCATCACTTCCAAAAAATAAGAGCCACTGAGAACAAGAGACACAAACAATATCCTAAGATAGATAGCTAGAATGCACCCTCTTCCAGAAGAGAGTAGTCATTGCTAATGTGGAAATGAAAACAAAATTTCCCACAAAGGAAATGTTGACTCAAGGTTTGTCAGTAATTATCCTCTGCCTGGAGTTTTATTGGAAGCAGTTTCACTAAACTCTTCATTCAGATCCAAATTCTCGTTCAGAAATGCTTTCATCTACCTATGGTTTCATCTACCAGAGGCAACCATGATATGGTTGAAAGAGCAGTAGTAATCTTGGAAGCAGAAAGCTGAAACTTCAATCCAGCTTCCTCATCCATAGTAGATAGCATTTCCTCACCTCAAACTCAGAAGGCTGCTTAGACGGAACATGTGAAAGTCCCTGCTACATACCAGGAACTCTATTCATCTGTTTTGTTGGGGTTTTTTTGTTTGTTTTTTTTTTGTCTTTTTGCCTTTTGAGGGCCGCTCCCGTGGCATATGGAGGTTCCCAGGCTAGGGGTCTAATTGGAGCTGTAGCCACCGGCCCACGCCAGAGCCACAGCAACACCAGATCTGAGCTGCGTGTGTGACCTACACCATGGCTCATGACAACGCCGGATCCTTAACCCACTGAGCAAGGCCAGGGATCGAACCCGCAACCTCATGGTTCCTAGTCAGATTCGTTAACCACTGAGCCACGACAGGAACTCCTCATTTGCTTGTTTTAAAGCAAAAGACTTTCTGTCTTTAATTATGTGGTTACAAAATACACTGTTATAACCAAGTCATGTTTGCATTATTGTGAAAATAGCTAACCTTTACTGAGTGCTTACTACATGCACTGTGCTGTAAAACCTTCATATTCTTCACACTTGATACTCATAGTAGCCCCATGTGGTAGTTTCCATTATTACCTCCATTTTTCAGATGACGAAACTGAGGGTTAGGAAGTTAGTCACATGCCCATCTTTATATAGTAAGTAAAAGAGCTGGGATATGAACCCAGGCATCCTATCTCCAGAAATCTATTTTAGCAAACATTTGCTATAATGCTGCTCAAAACAGAGGTATGCGCCCAGCCTAAAATAAACCTTTCTAGGTAATTACACATTAATAGAGCATCTCTTAATTACTCATTTCATATTAATTGTGGTACATTACTGAATTGGGAAAGAAAGGTGGTGAGCGAGCACAGACACAGGAGGCTGCCAAACCACTTAGAGCCAAAAAAATCTACTAGCAAAGTTGGTAAGCACAGAAATTCTGCAGTGAACACCCTTAAAAGAAAAAAGTCTGAACATCAGTGTTAGACATAGTAGTTCTTATGAAAGACGGATTTTTGTTTTTTTTTGCTTTTTAGGGCCACACTCCAGGCATGTGGAAGTTCCCCGGGCTAAGGGTCGAATCGCAGCTACAACTGTTGGCCTACACCACAGCCATAGCAACGAGGGATCTAAACCGCTTCTGTGACCTACACCACAGCTCACAGCAAGACCAGATCCTTAACCTTCTGAGCAAGGTCAGGGATCGAACCCACCTCCTCATGGATACTAGTTGGGTTCGTTTCCACTGTGCCAAAATGGGAACTCCTGAAACGTGGGTTATAATAAAAAAAAAAATACATGTTGAAGAAAATACAAAGACCTAAAATAACTTTACAATATGCTGTTTAAGGGGAGAAAAGCAGGTTGAAATGAATAGTAGAGGAGGGAACATACAGAAGATTAAAAATACTAATTACCTCTGAATGATAGAGTTAAAGATTAATTTTAACTTTATACTCTTCTATGTTTTCCAATTTGTCCATAAGGTAAATGTAATAGCTGAATTATCTAGGAAAAATTGCTATGAAAATGAGCAGGAGTTCCTGAAATGGCTCAATGGTTAATGAATCCAACTAAGAACCATGAGATTTCAGGTTTGATCCCTGGCCTCGATCAGTGGGTTAACCATCTGGCGCTGCCGTGAGCTGTGGTGTAGGTGGCAGATGCTGCTCGTTTCTGGTGTTGCTGTGGCTCTGGTGTACGGTGGTGGCTACAGATCTGATTAGACTCCTAGCCTGGTAACCTCCACATGCCATGGGTGTGGCCCTAGAAAAGAGAAAGACAAAAAAATAAAATAAAGAAAATGAGTAGTTTGTTTATATGGCATTGTTCAAAGGTAACATTTGCTGACACGTCTACATAAAGACAAAATCCAAAGCACAAGATCATTTCTCTGTCACAGAACATAACCAGACAGCACACCCTACCACACCCAAATTGGTTCAGCTGGTACCAAATCCATTAAACATACTGTATGACTCAAGAATGAAGAATAAAGTTCAACTGGGGATGCCCAAAGCAGATTGTTTTCTAGTCCAGAAAGAATTCTTCAGTCTAAAAGGTTAAGTACAGTAGGGAAAATATAGGTTTATCTTCTACCAGTTAAAAAAAAATCTAGGGAGTTCCCGTCGTGGCGCAGTGGTTAACGAATCCGACTAGGAACCATGAGGTTGCGGGTTCGGTCCCTGCCCTTGCTCAGTGGGTTAACGATCCAGTGTTGCCGTGAGCTGTGGTGTAGGTTGCAGACGCGGCTCGGATCCCGAGTTGCTGTGGCTCTGGCGTAGGCTGGTGGCTACAGCTCCGATTGGACCCCTAGCCTGGGAACCTCCATATGCCGAGGGAGCGGCCCAAGAAATAGCAAAAAGACAAAAAAAAAAATCTAACCAGACTGTCATTTGAATACAATACCACTTAAAAAAAAAAAGTCACAATACTTACCCATGTCTTACAAAAGTATAAACTAT
This sequence comes from Phacochoerus africanus, assembly GCF_016906955.1. Taxonomy (NCBI): domain Eukaryota; kingdom Metazoa; phylum Chordata; class Mammalia; order Artiodactyla; family Suidae; genus Phacochoerus; species Phacochoerus africanus. Next base: position 227,120,903 of record NC_062545.1, read on the forward strand.
ACTTGCCTACCTTCAATCCACTCACTATAAGCTGTCACAGAGAACTTCTGACCATCCACAGTATAAAATTCTCTTTGGGCAAGAGCCTTCCCTCCACTACTGTGATTTTCATAGTTTCTCACAGATTCATTGCAAGAAATACTTCCACCATCAATGACACCAACCAAAGCCCATGCTTGCCTGGAAGGAAAAAGAGCAGGTGCATTTGATTATTTGTCATAGTACTGACCCCAAATCCCTAACACAGATGTTATGACAAGTGCTGATAATTTTATTTCCTCTTTGCCAATTTCTCCTCTTTTTTTCCTTGAGGTTGCAAGTCCAAACTTAACTGAAATAAGTGACATCATAGAAGGAAATGCACCTGGATTTTCATCCTTGTTTGTCTAGCTCTGTAACAGGTGAAACACCAATGACTATGCCTTCAATGAATCATTAACTTCCTTCCTCAATATACACCCATGTCATTCACATATCATTCTGGGCATAAGCCCATTTCTTTTGGGGTTTTTTTTGGGGGGGGGGGTTATTTATTTATTTATTTTTAATAGTTATTTTAAATGATTATTACCCACTCTCTTTTCCACTCTCATCTCTGCAATGTTCTCAAATCTAGCTACATGGAAGCTTTAAGAATATATCCATGCTTAGACCCAGCCCAGACCGATGCAACCATTGTCTTTACAGGTGGGGCCTGGCATTAGTATGTTTTTAAAGGTCCTGGGATGATATACATGTGCAGCCACACTGGAAAACCACTGAGTTAGAGCAGTGATTCTTTCTTTCCTTTTTTTTTTTTTTTTTTTTTGTCGTTTTAGGGCACGCTCACGGCATATGGAGGTTCCCAGGCTAGGGGTCTAATCAGAGTTATAGCAGCCAGCCTACGCCACATCCACAACAATGCAGGGTCTGAGTCGCATCTGTGACCTACATCACAGCTCATGGCAATGCTGGATCCTCAACTCACTGAGTGAGGCCAGGGATCAAGCCCACAACCTCATGGTTCCTAATCAGATTCGTTTCCACTGTGCCACAATGGGAACTCCGAGCAGTGATTCTTAAACTTTGTAGGCATCAGAATCACCTGGAGGGTTTAAGTGAGATTGCTGGGCCCCACTGTCATTTGTAGGGATCAGATACAACATTGTTTTTTAGTTGCTGAGGCAGTTCTAGTAAAGCCTCATTTGTGTTAGGGCCATAGAATTTGCATTTCTGACAAGTTCCCAGGTAATGCTGATGCTGCTGGTCTGGGAGCCACATTGAGAACTGCTGAGTTAGAGGTCAGAGGTTAGAGCAGTAGGCATCAACCTTGACTGCACGTATTGCCTGGGTGGTGTCCTACCCGTCAGAGATCCTGATGTAAATGATCTAGGGTGGACTCTGGACATGGGTTTTTTTAAGATCTCAGGTGTGCAAGCCAGGCTGCAAATGACTGGGTTATTGGTTTCTTAATATTCTTAAATTAAAGCTAAAGAAGCACTATCCAACAGACCTTAAATTTTTTATGCTTTATATCTTTTTGTTGAATGCAGTACGTTTGAGAAATGCCATTTTATTTCTGTGATAAACATCCCAGGGATTTTGCTCAAAATTGTGCCCCCACCTCCAAAAAAAAAAAAAAACAAAGACAAAAGTCAGAAAATTTGCCTGGTTTAAAACATGAAAAGAAAAATATCAACTTCCTACTATAAGAAAAGAAAATGCTAAAAGTAATCTATGCTAGACAGATGGCTGGATGTTGACGGATCAAAGTTAACCAACACATGACTACAATCCTTACAAATTCCACACCCGCCCCTGCATGGATTAGCTACTCTTTGGCTGACTATGCTTTACAGCTCTATTTATATTCCATGACACAGGACAAAGAATCAAATGAAGAATGTCTCAATTTATTATCTCCTATGTGAGAAGGAAGTGGGGAGGAATATCAGAGGCTTCCTTTATTTACCAGAACTGCCTCAGCAACTATAAAACAATGTTCTATTCTATTGACATTATCTCCAAAATACTCCTACTTCCCTCCTCCACTTGAGGAAAATTTCAATGCGCCAGAACATTATCTTCAAAGGGGCATATTTATGTACACTGGAGATAATGTCGATGCAACGGAACACTGGCAAAAGATCACAACTCTAATTCTTCCATCAAATCAGCAGCAATATTTTAAAGGGAATTTAGAAACAGTAGAGAGAGAAACCCGAAAATGTCAAACAAAATATTCCTACCTAATGATTGCACAAATCTAGAACAATAATGACAGAAAGAAACAACTAAGTCTATAGATTACAGAAATATGTGCATGTGAGCATGAAGTGATGGATAAAAGAACACTGAGAGAAGCACTTTTTATAAGAGAGGTCTGAACTGGACAACCACCCAGATATCCAGCAGTAAATACCTTGTCCTATAGTCATATAATAGAAAATAACCAGTGATGAAAATGAGCCACCTTGCATGCACCAGCATAAGTGATACTTGATTACAAGCATGAGCAAAGAAGCCAGACACAACATATGACATACTGTCTGCTCCTTTGTATATGAAGTTCAAAGACAAGCAAACCTGAACTTCAGTGTTCTCCACCAATCCAGGGGAGTGGTTATCTTTGGTGAGCAGAGGGAGTGGCCAGTGAACAGGAGGGGACAGGACAGGTAGGAGCTTCCAGGCCACTGGCAGCATTCTCTTTCTCGAACTGGGTGGTAGCTACCGTGGTATCACATGGTGATAAGGCATTAAACTCTACATTCTTGTTTTTAGCCCTTTTCTGTACATGTATATTTAATTTTTTAAAAACCCCCAATACCTCTGAGATTTGCACATGCTATTTCCTCCGTCTGGAAAGCCCTCCTTCTCTACGGCTTATGCAGTACACTCCAAACTCCCCTCGGGCCTCTCACCTTTGGGAAGCCTCCACTGATTCCCCAAGGCTGACTGGGGGGCTCCTTCTATTTGTGCTCATATCACAGCCCGCAGCTGCACCAAGAGTCTCAGTGCATGATCATCTATTTAGGTCTCTGTTTATCCATCAGATTAAATGAGGGTTCTGAGATGGTGTTCCTTCATCTAAGCATCTATGGGTACCCAGAACTCAGCATCTCCTAAATATTCCCTGGGTGAGTAAAAAGCATTTTTTTTTTTTAAGTCTTTTTAGGGCCGCACCCACAGCATATGGAGGTTACCAGGCTAGGGGTCTAATTGGAGCTGTAGCTGCCAGCCATAGCCATAGCCACAGCCACAGCAACACAGGATATGAACCTCTTCTGTGACCTACACCACAGTTCACAGCCATGCCAGATCCTTAACCCACTGAGCGAGGCCAGGGATTGAACCTGCATCCTCATGGATACTAGTAAGATTCTTTTCTGCTGAGCCACGATAGGAACTCCTAAAAAGCATTTTTAAAATATTACAGACCCTTTTTCTTCACTGTTTTTAATCTTCTTAACTTTCTCTATGATTTATATAGATAATATTCCATTCCAACATTGACTAAAGGAAAAAATAGCTAGACTGACCAACCATCAAAGGAAAAAATAATAACTAGGTCATTTCAACATGTGAGTTGTGGAATGCTCTCACTTTTCACTGCAGATATTTCTCAACTATACTGTGAATTGTAAGAAGATTTAAAACTTCTGTTTTGTTTTGTTTATGGCCACACCTGAGACATATGGAAGTTCCCAGACTAGGGAGCTACACATACAGGTCTACGCCACAGCCACAGCAACACTAGATCTGAGCCACATCTGTGACCTACACTGCAACTTGCGGCAACGCTGGTTCCTTAACCCACTGTGCAAGGTTATGGATGGAACCCGCATTCTCACGGACATTATGTGAGAATTCTTAACCTGCTGAGCCACAATGGGAACTCCAAAACTTCTGTTTTTTTGTTTGTTCTTTTTTTAAATTAAATGTTGAGCACGCTACTTCCCTAGATCCCAGAATAGCATTGAGAAATAATAATTAGAATATAGCATAAGAACAAATTGTAGAAATGAATCCTACTATCTGGATGAATCTCCCAGCCCGCCAACTTGTGCTTTCTCAAATGTGCAAGGGCCCCCTAGGCTTGTGTCAATTAAACAAGCAGATTCAAATCAGCATGCACAGGATTACAAAAAAAAAAAAAAAAAAAAAAAAAGAAGGGGTTCCCGTCGTGGCGCAGTGGTTAACGAATCCGACTAGGAACCATGAGGTTGCGGGTTCCGTCCCTGCCCTTGCTCAGTGGGTTAACGAGCCGGCGTTGCCGTGAGCTGTGGTGTAGGTTGCAGACGCAGCTCGGATCCCGCGTTGCTGTGGCTCTGGCGTAGGCTGGTGGCTACAGCTCCGATTCAACCCCTCGCCTGGGAACCTCCATATGCCGCGGGGGCGGCCCAAGAAATAGCAGCAACAACAACAACAACAACAACAAAAAAGACAAAAAAATAAGAAGAAGAAGAAAAAGAAAGAGAAGAAGAAGAAAATTGTGCATGCTCCACCCTGCCTCAAATTTTTAAGACAACTTTTATACCTTAACACAGAATTGGACCCTAACCTTTCAACACATGAGGTGCCTCAAGTAGCCTGGGTTTCATATGATCTTCAGAAGATAATAAAAGCTTTCTTTAAACTGCCTGTCTTTCAATACCACATTTCTGTTCTTAACTTTTCACCAGCCTAATGCTAAGGTTCACACAGTGCTTCATAAACAAGAGCCAAGACAAGATCTATATAACCAGCATTCTGTCCTCCAGTCCCGTGTTTCAAAGCAAGAGGCAACCAGACTTCCATATGGCCATTCTGATACCCGAAGTCAGAAAGTAATGTGCTGTGTTTCCTTCTCCACCCTGGCTCTCCTCTCACACAGACACACACTCTAATACATAGCAGGAAGGAAAGTAAAAAGATATGTATGCCCACCTGTAGCCCAGTCCTTGGATCAGCTTACTTCCCAACCGGTTCTGGATCATTTGTATGGTTCCCTGTAAGAGGCTTTTGGCTGCTGAATCTCCGACAGCTATGGCAACAATCCGTCCTGGACTCTGGACTCTCAGGAACTCCTGAAGTCGCCTGCTTTCATTATGATATTCATGGGTATCAAACCTCTCAATTTCCAAAATCTTGGCTGTATCTTGGTCAATAACCCTCACATTGAGGCCCCTGTGAAAATCCTTTTCAAAGGCATAAGAGCCAAAGGTCAAGCCTGAAGCATGCAGAGTTCTCACCAACAACGTCCACGATGTCTTCTGCGCCCCATGTAATTCCAGTGTCCCGCCGGCTTCCACACCAATAAATTTTTTGCCAAATGTTGGCATACTTTCACCTTCATCTGACTTGCCATACAAGGCAATTGTCACTTTGGATTTATAGCGGCATTTTTCTGCTCCAATATGAAGCGCCCCACCATCCTTGATCAGGATGTAACGAGTCCTCAAAGTAATATTTCTGGATCCATCTTTATTGTCCCCAAATACAAGCAGCCCTGCAGGGAATAACACTAAGTAAACCAACTTCTGAAACATCTTTCTGAGGTACAGAGAAATAGATTTCATCTTAACAGGGGGAAAAAAACACTTCTGAAGTTAGGAGAAAAGAATTCACTGAAGTCTGCTTAGAAGACTGAACCTGTTTTCAAAACACAGTAAAGGAAGAAATGGAGAGTTCATATCTCAACACCCTAAAAATGCCCATGTGTATGATTTTCAATCCATTCACTTTAAAGATAAATCATTTCTAGAAAAATATATAGGACCCTCCAAATTTGGATCTCATTTTTACACATATTAACCCAAACTGACTCTCTCATCACTCTCTGTAGTTATAACAAAGATTTAGCTATAAAAGATCACCTTCTAGAAGTATTTCCTTTTCTATAAATCAAGGATCTTTCATGATTTCTAAGGCCCTTCTAGCTCTTGAATTCTACTGTTGTACCTTAGAAACTGTCTCCATACTCAGAGTTACACCACATCCTAAAAACAAAGAACAGTGTTCTGCATAGAGAACATCAAATGTTCCCCTGTGGTAAACAGCATCCTTGCTGTTCCCATAGACAGAGACCATTACTCACCTCCATCTTGAATGACTATGGAATTCACTGTGGCATCTGAGGTCAGACGAAACATATCCCCCTCCTTGACAACAACTTGCTTTGTAGAATCTTGTCCTGGATCCCAGTTCCTGAGACGGGGGTTTTGATCTGGGCAATTCTCTACAAAACAGTGCAACATCGATATCCTATTAACCCAACCACACGCAAAAATATCTTTGGCCAATTCCAAATCGTACCATCATTTACTGCAACCTGCAAGTAAGGGGCTAACATACTTTAATTTCCTTCCATATGGATAGAAATCCCATCCCATCAAGCAGAGATACATCAAATCCTTTACTTCCTCAATATATAAAAATGGCTTCATGGAGTTCTCCTGTGGCACAGCAGGTTAAAGATCAAGTATTGTCACTGCAGCAGCCTGGGTCACTGCTGAGGTGAGAGTTCGACCACTGGCCCCGGAATTTGTGCAGGCTGCAGGCACAGCCGGAAAAAAAAAAAGGTTTCACCACAAAACCAAATTGCTATTATCTAGTTCAAGTCAAAGTCCACAAGGTAAAATGAGAACCAGCTACTCTGGAAATAAATCAACAGTAAGAGGCAACACTAAAAATTGTCCTTGGACCCACTATAGAAAGCTGTTTTAGGGAAGGATAAAATAAGGGGTTGGGATTGACATATACACAATACTATACATGGAATGGATGAGTAACAAGGGCTTACTGTATAGGACTTAGAGGGAAATCTATTTAATACTCTGTAGTGACCTATATGGAAAAAGAATCTGAAAAGGAACAGATATATGTATATGCATAGATGAATCATTTTGTTTTATACCTGAAACTAACACAAAATTGTAAGTTAACTAGAGTCCAATAAATTAAAACTTAAAAAAAATGTTTAAAAGAAAGCTATTTTTAAAAAGAAAGTATGTTCACAACACACTGATAAATAAAAAATGGAAATTGCTAAGCAACATGTGTATTAGGTTTTCTCAAGTTCCTTCCCATGCACTTCTTTCATTCCAAAGGCAGCTACTGGTAAATACCACTATCTTCAATCATGTACACTTTACCAACAGCAAATGGTCAAAGATATGACCTCTCATTTTCAGAGATGAGCAAACTGGAGATTAGAGAAACCAAACCCAAGATTACTCAGCATATTGAATGATATGGAAGAAAGGAGGTTTACTTTCCTTATAGTGTTCCTTTACTAGAATCAGAACTTGCCTCTTGAACAGATGATGAAAATACGAAAGTATTCTGTATTGCCACAGCTATTTTATCCATGAGAGCTTTAGTTTCTGCTATAATTTGTAAGAAGAGAGGGGAAAAAATACCACACCAATTTTACCAACTACTGACCAAGTAGTTACTGAAGATCAATTTATCCATTCTGGACTAGATAAAGTAAAATTTACAAAGTTCATAATTTAGAATGAGCTCACAGCCCTCAGAGCCTATAATCTAGCCTGAGAGAAAAAGCCACCATGTATGAAATAATACTGAAGAATGTGTTAGTTACTTTAGGTGCAAAAGAGCTCAGAGAAAGGAGGGAATGGGGCTAGAGTAACTGAGACAGCTACAATGGTGGAGATCACACTAGACCTAGATCCCCAAGAAGTGGATACTATTTAAATAAAAGGAGTATGAAGGAGAGATAAGGACACTAGTGATGCAAATACCCTTTGCCATCCAAGTCCACTTGGTTGCTCAGTTAGAATAGCAAGGTGCAGCCTATATTTAAACTAAGCAAAAGTAGGAATGGACAAATATGCTTGGGAATCACATGAAGGTAGAAGGTGTGTGTTGGGGGATAATGTGAGAAAAATTAGAAATACTGGGTACGTCACAAAGATACAGTTTTTTATGGAAAGGAAATTTTGATTCCTCATTTTGAACTTACGTCACACTAATGCAAACATTTCTTTCTTTTTTTTTTTTTGTCTTTTTGCCATTTCTTGGGCCACTCCCGCGGCATATGGAGGTTCCCAGGCTAGGGGTCTAATCGGAGATGTAGCTGCCAGCCTACGCCAGAGCCACAGCGATGTGGGATCTGAGCCACATCTGCGACTCACGGCAACGCCGGATCATTAACCCACTGAGCAAGGGCAGGTATCGAACCCGCAACCTCATGGTTCTTAGATTCGTTAACCACTGTGCCACGACAGGAACTCCCGCACACATTTATTTTTAAGCATTCATGTTGGCTTATGCTTTCTCTTTGAAGTGATAATAACCACTACAATTAAAATTAGTGCCACTAATCAAGTCCTTAGCAATTATTTCATGGAATTAATTTTTCTCCTAGCAGTTTCATAATCACTGATTTTTTTTTTTTTTTGCTTTTTTTAGGGCCACACCCATGGCATATGGAGGTTCCCAGGCTAGGGGTGGAATGGAAGCTATAGCTGCCAGTCTATATCACAGCCACAGCAACACCAGATCCAAGCCAAGTCTGCAACCTACCTGACAGCTCACAGCAAAAACCAGATCCTTAATCCACTGAGCAAGGCCAGGGATTGAAACTGCATCCTCATGGATACTAATCAGGTTCATTACTGCTGAACCACAACGGGAACTCCTCTGATATTTAATTCTGACACGTCGGTGACCATCACTACCATACTAAGAATAATCCTTAAACTCTTCTTCCCACCGAAGAAACAAGAAAACTCTTGCATTTTTTTTCTGACTTAATTTTGAGGATTTCTTGAACTTTTTCTTCTATCTCCCTAATTTCCCATAAAACATTTAGCTGGAATGTCTATGATGTTGTATTACAAGCAAATGTAGGCCCACGTAACAAGAACTGTAACCAGCTAGAGAAGGAAATCCAGTTTTTTGAGATCTAGAATCTATTCTAATAATGACACAATTCTTTTTAATCATTTATAATTATTCCCCAAGAAAGCATGCATCATTAGAACCGTCACCAACGATTCCAGTCTGTTTCCTTCTAATAAAGTACACTTAATGAGAAAATCTGTAGTCTGCAGAAAGCATCGAAAAATAGCTTAGCCAGCCCCACCTTCTCAGCTACCTTCTTGCTGAGTACAAGATGCATTATCAAAGTTACATAACAGCAATAACCACAGTAAGGCTGATCTTGAAATACTGCAGCATACCAGGTCTTTCCACTGATATTCTGCCCTTATAATACCAAAATGTGAAACTAAAAAATGTTGACTCAAGGAACCACATCAGCAATTCTATGTCTTTGCTGAAATATGAAAACATCAATTAAAGCCACAGATTTCAATTATGATTTCCCACAGTCTGGCATCCTTTTATTGAAGATTACTTGGAAAGAATGAATCAACAGCCATGAACTTGGTTATTCTGGTGGAAAAAGAGAGAAAGTCAATGCTGTGTCCAATGGAAAGCAATGTTGCAAGCACTTTATGTGGTCTACTGGTTTGGCCAACAAAGATGCTGATATGCGAAGTTCCTTTGTGGCACAGTGAGTTAAGGATCTGGCATTGTCACAGCTGTGGTGCAAGTTGGAAGTACAACGTAGGTTTGATCCCTGGGTTGGGAACTTCTACATGCCGCAGGTGCAGCCAAACAAACAAACAAAAAGATGTTGATATGAACATCTCTCTTACTTCAGGTCTATTTTCTCAGAGGTATTGCTATTACCTCCCCACCAAAAACATAGTCTATAAGATCCCTAAACCACCCATGAAATCTAAACAAACTAATATTTCTAAGTTTTATAAATCATACAATGCTTCCCAAATATTATAGCCATTTAAGGAGGCACTAATTCAATATAAATCTGTTGCAGACTACTAAAAAAATTCAGACCACTACAGTGCCCAATCCAGGGGGCCTGAGTTTTTTCTCTGCTTCTCCCACAGCCCTGAGCCCTTTGATTTTCAGAGGGATGGATGGCATCTATTATGAGGCCATTCTTTGTTGGTACTACATTGAGGGTGACTGACAATTAACTTCCCCAAATCATTCAAAGCATTGCTATATAACCAACTTGAAGAGCAAAGGCCATTTAAGAAATTAAAATCTCCCCTAAATGATATTTAACTATCAAGAAATGAGTGATTTTTAGACAAGTGTATCAAAACTTGCTTTTAGAATTCTCTTTCTGGCCAGTTTCAAATGGCAGAACACAAAACTTAATCATTTTCTTTTTGTTTGTTTTTCAATTAAATGTACTTTATCACTACATTTAGTAATTTTTATTACTAAAAACTTTTGGTGATCTGAAAATCTTACCTACCATGAAAGATGAACTGCACTACCATAAGATTTCAATAAAGCTTATTAAAATTACTATTTTGAAAACAAATGCTTCAAGAAGGACAAAGTAGCAGAACGGAAAGGGAGAGCAATTCTTTAATTTTATTATTTCCAGTGAATTCCTTTAATTGTTCTCACTCATAAGAAGCTACATTTCATATTATCTAGCTACATATTAGTTAACTAAAGCCAAGTTAAGATAATAAAAGATTTTTTAGAATTTTATTCTACTATTTCTTTCCCTTCTTTCTTTTCCTTGAATGTGTTCTGTATGCACACATGCATCTACACACACAAATATATATACACACTTACCATCTGGAGCATATTTTGAGGATATTCCTAAAATGACTGCAAGTGCAACAAAAAATGAAAAGCTAGTAATAGCAAAGCAAATGAAAGTATTTTTGTGCCTCTTCTGCTTTTGGCTTTCTCTCTGGGCTTGCTGTTCCTCAGAAGAGAAAGCAAAGGTGGCCCGGGCTTCCTGTCTGATGGAGGTAAATTTGGCTGAAGCTTGGCTCTTTGGAGGAGGAGGGGGTCGCAGTGGGACAACCTTCCCAGGAACATAGCCAGATGAGCGATGGCTGCTTCCATTCTGAGGTTGTAGGAAAGCAGGGGGGTGTCCCCTGGAATCAGTGGCACGCATGATACACTGTCACTGTGAAAAGAAGAAAGAAAAAAAAACAAAAACCAAGGCTCAGAAATGTGAGAACTATGGCTTTTTTTTCAGTATTTTTCATTGTGGTAAAATATACATAACATAAAACTGACCATTTTAACTTTTTTTTTTTTCCCCTTTTAGGGCCACACCCAAGGCATATGGAGATTCCCAGGCGAGGGGTCGAATTGAAGCTACAGCTGCCAGCCTACACCACAACCACAGCAGCGCAGGATCCAAGCCTCATCTGCAATCTACACCACAGCACACGGCAAAGCCAGATCCTTAACCCACTGAGGAAGACCAGGGAATGAACCCACAGCCTCATGGTACCTAGGCAGATTTGTTTCTGCTGTGCCACAACAGGAACTCCCATTTTAACCATTTTTAAGTATAATTCAGTGGCATTAAGCACATTCATACTGTTGCATACCATCACAACCTTTCATTTCCAGAATATTTACAGAAACTCTACAGCCATTACGCCATTTATTCTCACTTCTCCTTTTTCTCTAGTCCCTAGTAACCACAGTAATGACTTTTTGAAAGTATCAAGTCAGCTTACATCCTGATATAATAAACTGTGTCAACAATCACCTTCACTAATCATCTTCTAATACCATTTTTCCTCCACTCTGAACATTATTTATCGCTAACCTTAATGCCCACCACCACACTCCAAACAATTAAGTCAGAAGCCAAGCATCTGCACCTTCTAAATGCTCAAGTTTTTCTAATGAGCATCCAGGTTGAGAGCCACTGTTCTATGGCAACTGTTCTCAATTCTGCAGAAGAATCACTAGGGAAGCTTTTTAAAAATGTAGATTCCTAGGCTCTCAACCCCAGTGATTCTGGCTCAGCAGAAAGAGGGCCACCAAAGATTTTACATTTTTAAAACATAGCATGGTGATACCGAAGCAGGTAGTTATACATTGAGTATCATTCCTATAAGCTCCTCAAATTGAAGTTAAAATCCATGTGTCAAATGAGGACCACAAGGTGGCCCTAACAAGTTCTAATAGGCAAGCATGCATGTTTGCATGTCTAATTTCTCCACTAGATTTATCTTGTAGTAAAGCAACTTAACTGTTTTTAACATGTTATCATTTGAGCATAGACTATGAATTCATTTAGTGAGAAAGCTTAAAGTCATCTCTTTAATCCTCAAATTTTGTTTAAAAAATAGTAGGCATTCAATTATTATGGTTAAGATGATTTTTAAAAATAGCTAACATTCATAGAAGACTTACTGGTGGTAGGCCTGTTCTAAACATTATGTGTGTTAATTCATCCAATACATTTAATATGACAAATCTATGAGTAAGTGCCATTATCTCCATTTTGCACAGGAGAAAACTGAAGACTACAAAAGTCAATTTAGCTAGTTTACAGAAAACCAGGACTTGAACCCAAGAATTTTGACTCTAGAGTTCAGGCTCTTAAAAGTTACACTAATGTGCCTTTCAAAACAATTAAGAGGCAAAAATTTCAAAGCATCAATTCTGCAAGTTACACAAGGGTGTAACTAGCTCTGTGTTGAGTCTAAAAAGACACCTTAATATTCTTACGACTACTTCATGCAGAAACTTACCAGACTATATACATGGTTCTTTCTTATCTTAGAGGCAGTGACACAAAAAAAGGACAGTCCTTTTTACCTTCTATAATTTTATAATATGCATTTATGGAGTTCCCGTCATGGCTCAGGGGAAACAAATCTGACCAGCATCCATGAGGATGCAGGTTTCGACCCCTGGCCTCACTCAGTGGGTTAAGGATCTTGTTGTGATGTAAGTTGTAGATGCAGTTCAGATCTGGTGTTGCTGTGGCCGTGGTGTAGGCCGGCAGCTAGAGCCCTGATTCAAGCCCTAGCCTGGGAACCTCCATATGTCGTGGGTGCGGCCCTAAAATAAAAAGAGACAACAAAATACGCATTTATAAGTTTTTTGAATAAAAGAGTAAGTTTTGAATGAAACTTTACTCTGTAACTTTGCCAAATGAAAGAAAGAGGGGGAGTCTAGGAGGCAAGGAAAGAGAAAAAGAAGGAGGAAGGAAGGAGGGAGGGGAGAGAAAGAAAGAAAGAAAGAAACAAACAAACAAAGGAAGGATGGAGGGAAGTAGAAGCTGGGGAAGAAGTGCTATGTACTTTAATGTTCTTATTGCAACAACTGTGGGTAAATAAGAAACATAATGTTCATTACTTCCCTCCTTAACAACTGCAGCATCTCAGAGTCACCTGACTTCATTCAATAATCTTATAATTAATCCCCCTCATTTCCGCCAAAACAACTAAAAGGGTACCTCCAAACTGCTCTAAACTACAGCAAATATGTTAAACACAAAACATAACCAATAAAGAAGCCACAAAATAAGTGTTCCCAGCACCTAAATGACCTGGGAATTAATGAGAACAGAAAGGGCATCTACTCGGGAACTGATGCTGATTTTACATGGGGCAAAGAACATTCTCAGAATCAGTGTGTCTGTCAAAAACACTCAGGGGTTTGATTTCTGAACAAAAGTAATTATTTAGATGAAGCTTAAGCTCCATGATAAAGAGAAAACAACATGATTCAAGGTGCTATAGATGAAACTGCCGCATGTGCCAAGCAGCAGAATGAAATAATGGACACATCCTGCTGGAACAAATGAGAGAGTATAACAAAGACCCCTTTATGATCATCTATTAACAAAGAAAGGACTAAACTAGATATTCTAGAGTGCCAGGCTCACCAGAGTGAGAGGGAAATCATACTATAATCCCCTCTGAAAGAGAGCGGGAATCTTTTGTTTGAGGCTGCAATCATCTGATACTTCATTGTTTCAGGGTGAGAAAGGTTGTTATTACTTAACAGGCTGGAGGCCGCTTTTGTGGGAGATAATGTCTCCAGATGTACCCACAACAAAATAAAAGGCACTGAGAGGTGAAATGAAGTCACCATCCCACTGGGTAAAATTCTTGTCTTCACAGTCACAAAATAGTAGCCTAACATGAAAATTCAGATGGCATCTGCCACAAACATGGTCAATAAATCAAAAATAACCATGGTTGTGTTTTCCCCATGAACCTTCTGCAAAACCATATTTTCTTTATATTCTATTAGCTCTATTTCACTGAAAAAACATGAAAATGCATAAACAGCAAATACAAGTATTATTTTCCCAAGTAATACATTGTTGCAACTATCCACTACAATAAATTCACAAGAAAATAATCATATTATATGCAGATATTCCTCTCAATTTTTTATGATTTTTGAATCTATATGATACAAATACACTGTCTTAGGACTTCACTTTACATTTATGAGTTTGCTTTAGGAGTAGTATTATGAATCAATTACTTTAAAATATATTGATTGCCAGGCATAGATTTAAATTATTCATGGGAAAAACTGACATTCACTCATTCAATAAGCAATTGTGGGAATGGTGGTAGGGGGCTATGGGGGATCAAGACAAAAGATTTAACACATTCCCAAGAAACGCAACTTCTAAATTCAGTTTTTAATCACTTGCTTCAAAGAAAAGTGAAACTGACCAAGGAAATAGATTTCCAGGTTGTTTAATCTGTAAGGTTAACACTTGTAGCATTAGTTTCAGTTTGGTGTTCTGAGAACAAAAGAGAGCCCTAAATAGAGGAAAGAGGATGAAGACTCTCCTCTGGTTTTCAAAACTTTAAGGCCAGCAGTAGGTACCATTTTAAAATTTTTACTACAGACTGAAGTTTTTACTTAACACAGTGGTTTTCGTTTTCCTTTTTTTTTTTTTTTTTCTTTTTTTTTTAGGGCCGCACTCAAGGCATATATGGAGGTTTCCAGGCTAGGGGTCCAACAGGAGCTACAGCTGCCAGCCTACGCCACAGCCACAGCAACTTGGGATCCGAGCTGCATCTTTGACCTACACTGCAACGCCAGAACTGTAACCCACTGAGTGAGGCCAGGGATCAAACCCACAACCTCATGGTTACTAGTTGGATTCGTTTCTGCTGTGCCACAACAGGAACTCCAATACACTGTTAATTTGTTTACATTATCTGTCCTTTTTAAAAGGTTTTGTTTTTAGAGGGAAGCACATAGTATACAGAAGGAACACACTAGTGTTTTGAGATATATATAAATGTATACACACACGCACACACACATGTGTGTTTTGTTTTGTTGTTGTTGTTTTTTAATGGCTGCACCTACAGCATATGGAAGTTCCCAGGCCAGGGGTCGAACTGGAGCTGCAGCTGCAGGCCTCTGCCATAGCCATAGCCATATTGGACCCAAGCTGCATCTGTGACCCATGTCATAGCTTGTAACAACACTAGATCCTTAACTCACTGAGCAAGGCCAGGGATGGAACCTACATCCTCACAAAGACAATGGCAGGTCCTTAACCTGCTGAACAAAGAAAGGATCTCCTTTTTTTTTTTCCTTTGTTTGTGCCCATGGCATGTTGAAGTTCCCAGGCTAGGAATCAAACCCTCACCACAGCAGTGACCCAAGGGGCTGCAGTAGACGCCGGATCCTCAACTTACTATGCCACAAGAGAGAATCCCAAGTTATAGTTTAAGAGTTATTACAAACTGTGCTAAACCACTAAACACAGACAGATAATCCAAAATGAGGGATAAAGTGTCATTCATATTGAATTTGGAAATACATTCTACAGAAGTTTTAAAGCATTATTTTTGCTTTTTAGATGTTTCTTGAAATAATTATCTTGTGAGTATGTATGTCCTGGATGATTTAAAAAAAAACTAGTAGCCCAGATGATTTAGTAATAATTAAAAAATAAAATTACACAATAAAAAATTAACAAGAAATTTAGGCAAAATTTAAAATAATGAAAGGAATTACTAAAAATATAAAAACATGATATAAACTTAAAGACATACATGCCAAAAAAAGGATATACATGCAAATGCTGAAAAAAGGGAAGTATTCAAAACCCAGTATTTTTGTCAAATTTTCAGTTGCCCTCAGAGAAAAAAAAACTTAAAATTTTGCTTTTTTTTTCTTTTTTGCCACTCCACAGCACATGGAGTTCCCAGGCCAGGCCAGGGATCATATCTGAGCCACAGTTGTGACCTAGGCCGAAGCTGTGGCAACACCAGATCCTTAGCCCACTGTGCTGGGGTGGGGATTGAACCTGCATCCCAGCACTCCAAAGATGTCCCTGATCCCATTACACCACAGTGGCTATTATTTTAGTCCTGAGGTTATTTTAAATAAAATTCTTCTCTTGGATAAAAAGAGTGTGTAACTTCGAATGGTAACTGTGAGAGGGATTTACAGTTGGTAGGAGCATTCAATTAATTTATTTGATTATAAATTTAATAAGTAATCACACAAAGTAACTTATTTTGAAATGTCAATAACATTAAAGGAGATCATAGTTGTTGGGTTTTTTTTTTTTAAAAAAAAAAGAGAGACATGATTTTAAGAAAATTGAGATATTCTCATATAAAATATTCAAATACTGTGCTATCTCATCCACAAAGCCTTCTCAGGACTCCACAATAAGTTTCCTGCCTGTTCTTCCCTATAGTATATTTAAAATTCTAATTGAAGAGTTCTCTTGTGGTACAGTAGGTTATGGATCCAGTGTTGTCACTGCAGCAGCTCAGGTCACTGTTGAGGCATGGGTGTGAACCCATGGAATTTCCACATGCCATGGGACCAGCCAAAAAACAAAACAAAACAAAACAAAACCCTCCTATTGAATCTCCTTGTTTTCTGCCTTATATTTCAGTTAATGTACATATATGTTCATCTCCTGCAACTGACCAGAAGCCTCTTGAGAGCAAGGACAACATCTTATCCATTCTGGCATCCTAATAGGACCTTACACATAGTAGGAGCTCTATAAGTGCTTACTGAACCTAGAACTTACTGCTTCTCCCCTCCCCACTCCATCTCACACACACTCACACACACACACACACACACACACACACACACACACTCCAGATTCCCAAATTGGAATCTCCTATTTACTCCTTTTTCAACATCCTTGAGGCTCTGCGAAATTTGTCTAATCTCTATATTAGTGGCTCTACTTTGGGAAAATTGAGAATATTTACTACAAGCAAAAAAAGTCAATGCATTAATTTTTACAATATACAATCCTAATATGCAATCTAGTAGGTGAATAAAAGGTATTATTAACAACTGCAAATAGGAATTCTAAAAATAAAGAACAGCAAACCATCTAGACAAGTTTAACCTCTCACTATATTTTGTCAGTTTTAATCACACACTATGAGATGTAGTAGGTACACAGGAAAAAGGAAACATTCAATTCTTTATACTGTTATGCTGGCAGCCAATATATGCTGTGATCAAAGGACAAGTCTTCTCAATACAGAGATAGCAGCAATTAATCCAAGACTCTCTAACAGCTCTATAAAAGAGATGCGTTTTCATTTTCTTTCTACTGCTGAGATGCTCAAACAGAAGACTAATTGCCTACCATAAGTGCTCATCATTTACACAGTGGTTGGGGACACTTACCCTGTAGTCCACAAGATTACCCAGCCCCTCCAACCTAGTGCAGAGGGGTCCCATAGCCCAGTGATATGCCATAAATACCGGCCCCCATCATACTGAACACCTAATGAAAATGCAATACTTCTGACTCACTTAAGTTCTTTCAAATCCTGCCTAACTTGATATGAAAACTTATTTTTGAATGGAAAATTCATGTTTATAGGAACAGTCAGTAAGCTGGCATGATCTTGTCAAGTTTATCCTTCTTTGATCAAGGACATAATTCTTGAAACACTAGCCAATCTAAAAGTCAGTTCTACAAGTTATAGTCTTTACTTTCCAAGAATTTCAGTACAACTGGCCAAAATCTGCCTGAGGAAACTTTTAATTTTATTAAGCTCTTGCTTGGCAGGTCTTTGTAACACACTGACTGGTATGCACATTGACTGGTCACAGCAAAAAGTAAAATATTTCAAGAAAGAGGGGTGTTCATGAATTATCATGAAAACAAATGATTAATGTTTATAATTACTGGTAACTGTGACCTATTAAAAATTTTAATCACCTTCTAAACAGCCTTGAATTTTCAATTAATGGTTCCAACCGCCAATCTCTCCAATCAACCTCCAATCAAAAGACAATTTCTTTTGTCTAGAAAAAGACAAAGAGTAACATCAAATGAAAGAATAAGGAACTGAGGCACTTTAATTCTATTCTTCTACCTTCATTCTCCACGGTTAATTTAGGCATATATGATGAATGATATACTCAAAAGTTAAGCTGCTATTATATACAAATGCTAATATACACTTGACTTTTAGTTTGGCACCATTTATCATTCATACAATGTCCTCCCACAAAAGGAAATAACTCTCCCAATACACACTAACTCTGTTACACTACAATATAGAAAAATTATAAGGAATATTTCAAATGTATAGTCATAAAAAGACTAAATATACTAAAAAAAAAACTTTTTTTTTTTACCACTAAGGATTTGAGTTGGAATCATTATTTAAAGTTAGAAGATTTTTTTTTTTCCTGCTTATAAATTCACTTTTCAGTTAGGCCATACTCTCTTTGCTGGAAAACTATAGTCGGGAAACATTAAATCTCTGGAAAACAAAAATTAACTAAAAATACTAAGATTTTGCTTACATGGAAAACAACAAAACAGTATGTGCTCATGGATTTGAATTTAAGGAATTCAGATTGGCAAATTAGCTACAATTTCTCTAAAGTGGATATATCCTCAGCATAATAGATTGGATTCCCCTGTTAAAATACGGATCCCTCAAAACAGAGTATTTATTTATAATATCTAATGTCCAAAATAAACTTTAAAGTAGGAAAGAGTTCACTAGGTTAAGTGGCTTTTAAGAAATAATTCAATTCAATATTTTACTCCTCTCATTTATGCAAGGTATAGAAGGCAGATGTCTGATTTTTTTGCCACCCAATACACTCATTAATTCTGTCTTTTATCCAATCTATTACCATGTCCATGAAAAGCAATGCTTGACCCTAAAGCAAAGATGGCTGATAGAGCGCAAAGGCTGAAGAACATTATCCCAGGCAACAAAAGAGAAGCAAAAGGGGAAAAAATACAGATCTATAGACCAAGAGGGATAGAAAGGGTGACAATGAAGACTATCTAACACTCCGAGCCCAATAAAAAATAAAATTAAAAAAGAGCAAAGTACCTAGGCCACCAGGTAGACATAAAGAACTAAAGGATAAACAAATGGATGTGGGAAAATTAAAATCATTAAAATCAGCTCACTGGGGGGAAAAAAAGGATAAACAAAACTGGAAGATGACTATTCTTTAACTTGGACAATTGGAGAGAGAAGGAGAGGGTCATTTTACCTTTCAGTCTTCTGCTCTTCACTCCTGTTTCCTTTCGATTATTATTCCTCCGACTCCTTTTCCTCCTTAATTCTTTCTACTAAAAAGCTGTTCCCCTTTCTCCTCTCCCTCTCAAGAGTCCTTAGACCATCCCCCTTCGCCCTTGTTTCCCACGGGCTGTGTCCTGCCAGAGAGACTCTGAACCTGCTGACAGTGACGGATGGCTGTACACAGGCACACAATGGCAGACGCAGACATGTCATCAGCCTTGCAGCTGGCCTTCAAAAGAAAGAACCAAAGCCTAAGTCTGACCTGAGGGAGGCTGATTTAATTAGGGTCATAGTAAAGGGCAGAGCTGCTTGTGGGCTGCATTCTTTGCGGATCGTCAGCGACAAAGCTTTAAGCTACTTCTCAAGCAGAAAAATTCCAGCAAGTTACGTTGGTAAAATGTTGAAAGTTGGGAAAAGAAAAGACAACAGAAATGTGTTTGATATGTAAGTATAGACATACCAAAAGTTTATGATGCAGTGATATACAGACATCAAAATGCAATGACAATAGGAAACATATAACGAGTGTGTTTTGACATGCCTTTCAAACTAAGAAATACTCCAGATGAAAAATGAAATACCCAGACTGAAGTAATCCAGGCTACTCAATCTAGCATCAAGCCAAGTTTCTATTAATAGTGGGCCAGGAACAGAATACACATGTATGATTTCCTTTACCTACAACACATAGCCTATTTTTAATACAATATATTTAAGAGAAAAGCCTTATCAAAGAGGGAACATGTTCAGGCTTGGCACTGCTTATGAGCCAGATTTTGCAAGATGATGGGGACCTTGTGGTAAAAAAATATACATGATCTCTACCTTCAAGGAGCTCATAGCCTAGTGTTGGGGTGGGCTGGGTCAGGAGAGAACATGGGTAAACAAGAAATTACAATACAAGTTGGGGTAAAGGCACTGGGCTAGTGTGTCTAAAGAAGCGATAGCCTGAGTTTAGTAAATCCCAAACTTACTTATCCAAACATATACCATTAGACTACTACTCATAGCTTCCTCTGTGTGTGTGAACTAAAACCTACTTCTGCCCTTAAAATGACAACACACTGTCCAACAGCAACCAACATGGGGAGAAAACAACAAACCCATGATGTTTTTCATATTCTCTGGCAGGTGTCATGCAGATGAGTTCCTAGCCAAAATAAAAAACAATCACAGTCCCTGTCCTCCTAAGGCTTGTGAAACCCAGGCCTCCCCAGGCCTCCAGTCTCCTCGACATTCATTAAACTCAAGGGTATCAAGAGTTAAACAAGCAATTTTTCAGCCCCAGAGCAGAGGCTGGACTTTGCACGGCTGGAATAGGGACAGAATACCGTCTACTACAGCAGCAGGACAGGCAAATAGGGGCTGAGTGATGAGCTCAAGTGCTATAAGCACAAAGAAGGAGCAAAAAGAAATACTTTAAGGCTAAAGCCAAGCTCAGATGACATGGTAACCAGGCAGATGAGGAAAGTTATGCATGAGCTGACCATATCCTGTGAAGAGTGGCCATATGGTAAGGACGGTCAGGGTCTAAATCAGCACCAACACTTGGGAAAGCAGCAATTAACATTCATCAAAAGATGTCATTGAGCTCCCTTTTGGTGCAGTGGGTTAAGGATCCAGCATTGTCACTGCAGTAACTCAGATCACTGCCATGGTGCAGCCTGAGAACTTCCACATGCAATGGGCATGGCCGAAAAAAATTTCATGTAGATAAGACGATTCAGGAGTTCCCATCATGGCTCAGCCATTAGTGAACCTGACTATCATCCATGAGGACAGTGGGTTAAAGAGCCAGCATTGCTAAGAGCTGTGGTATAGGTCGCAGACACAGCTCGGATCCCTTGTTGCTGTGGCTCTGGCATAGGCTAGCAGCTACAGCCCCGATTCGCCCCTAGCTCAGAACCTCCATATGCTGTGGGTGCAGTCCTACAAAGACAAAAAGACCAAAAAAATAAATAAATAAAATAAGACAATTCATCTCTCATTTGGCCTTTTCAGCTATACCGTCATATATAGCCTACCTCCTACCAAACTGCTAGTGTCTCAACATTACCAGCACTTCATTCTGTCTGAGTTTGGCACTGGATGGCTAGAGAATGGCTATCACCAAGTATCTATTGAATAATTAAAGCCATATCTTTTGCATTAATGAAATATAATTATTTTTAGCCATGCTCATGGCATGCAGAAGTTTCTGGGCCAAGGATCAAACTGGAGCCACAGAAGTGACAATGCCAAATTCTCAACTGAGAGGCCACCAGGGAACTCCAGTATAATATTTTTTAAATCTGCATACAAAGTTGATTTTGTACTGGTGACACTTTTGGTAATAAAAACAATGTTATGTGGTTTGTTTGTTTTTCTTAACCACAATTTTTTTCTTTCTTGGCCACCGGGGCATATGGAGTTCCCAGGCCAGGGATCAGATCTGAGTTGCAGTATCAACCTGTGACCAGCTACAGCAACGCTAGATCCTTTAACCCACTGTGCTGTGCCACGCCAGGGATCAAACCTGCATCCCAGCACTCCAGAGACGGCATCAATCCCATTGTGCCACAGCAGGAACTTCTTATCCGTAATTTGTAAAGAATGACCCATTTTTCTCATTCTTTCTGAAACAGGAATTAGACATTTGTCCTCGTGATAAACTTAAGCTTCCCACTCCCTAAACTATTGGTAATTAATTTTCCAACCTCACTGTATGTTTAAACACACACACACACAACTTATTCATTCTTTAGGGAAATGAGTCACCATTAACAGAGACCATTATGATAAGAGAAGGCTAACAGTCTCCAAGTACAAGCCAATAGTAATTAGGCAAGAGCCTTCAAATCAATAATTTCACTCTTCAGAGAGACTGAGTAACCAGACATGACCAGGAAATCTAGTTTGCAGTGAATAGGCATATGTTCTGGGATACTTACATCAAACTCAGAGTCAATGAGGACAAATCTTTTCTTGGTTGTTCAATGTGGATTGTCTTAAACCGCAACCCTTTCCAAGCAACAACAAGTTTCCAGTCGCACTTCTATGCAATGTTAAAGTCATTTGTGGAGTTCCCATCGTGGCACAGTGGTTAATGAATCTGACTAGGAACCATGAGGTTGCGGGTTTGATCCCTGGCCTTGCTTAGTGGGTTAAGGATCCAGCATTGCCATGAGCTGTGATGTAGGTCGCAGACGCGGCTCTGGATCCCGAGTTGCTGTGGCTCTGGCGTAGGCCGGAGGCTACAGCTCC
The DNA here is from genome assembly GCF_016906955.1 of Phacochoerus africanus. NCBI lineage: Eukaryota > Metazoa > Chordata > Mammalia > Artiodactyla > Suidae > Phacochoerus > Phacochoerus africanus. The sequence continues at coordinate 227,143,480 of NC_062545.1, forward strand.
GATTAGACCCCTAGCCTGGGAACTTCCATATGCCATGGGAAGTGGCCCTAGAAAAGGCAAAAAGACAAAAAATAATAATAAATAAATAAAAATAAAGTCATTTGTAAAATACATTAAAGGGAACACTACCACAAGCTCTCCTAGGCTAACTTTTCATAAAATAAAATCTCATCAAATATTGCCAAATTTTTACTTATAGTCCAAACTAAGCTAGAGCTCTGATAAAATAAATGTAAAACGTTTATCACTTGTCACTCTGCAATGAAAATAAAAATTTCGTTCAAGTCTGGTTAGTCTAATAACAATCTCAGAGCAGATTTGCCTACTAGATCAAAGGACCGATTTGTTGGGAGACAGCAGTTCTGTGTTTTAAGTCATACACAGCTTTGAGTCTGCTTCATTTTTTGTAAAGAGACATTTTAATAAAGACTCTTTGCCTCATACATCTTTGTATCATTCACAGCAAGTCGCTCAGTGCCTTGTACATCTTAGGAATGCAATAAAATATTTGTTGAACATAGTTTCCTAACAATCAGCGTTAAAGGCTTCCCAAAACAAGTACAGAGAAAACAAAAGAATATGAAAGTCAGTTTCTAATATGCTTTTATCATATGATTCACAACACAAATCTGAATAACGTTTTCAGGAATTTGTTTCTTTTAAAAAATGTGCACTTTGACAATATGTTAAATTGGTACACTATTTCTAGAAAATGCAAGCTAACATTATTTTTACACTTAGTTCCTTATTTGACAAATTTATTACAAGTAGCTCCACCCCACCCTGTGCACCCTATCAAGATGATTCTCGAAACATAAGGTATAGTGTCTGCCTTAAACTTGGGTGCAAGAGGTTTCTAAGTCCACATGCAAATTGTTTCATGCTAAAACATTAAAATAACTAACTTGCTAACAAAGCCAAATAGCAAATTAGAGTATACTGGAGAAAAAAAAAATCCTGGCTGGAAATAGGGACAAAGGGGTTCTTGTCCCTACTCAGCCATTAATTTACTACATGACCTTACCTAATTAGTTAGCCTCTCTGGGTCTCAACTTCCTCGTTTTAATATTATTTTTGAAGCCCATTCAAACTAAGATTCAGCATGTATAATTATCCTAAAGTCTGATTTATAGTCATATCACCATTCCTCCCCCCAAAAAGTCACATTTAACATGGCAGTTTTAAATACCTCAGTATGGATTTCTATCAAAGGCAATTTATTAAAATGTCAAATGAGCTTAAGTCCATTTCAAGTGAAGAATTAAAGGCAAGATATTAAAGCAAGTATTGCTTACAGATTCAAGTTTCACCTAGACAGCAGCTGCTGCTATTGAGAGCACAGCTTTCTTTAACAATGTGGTTGAAAATTATACCTCTTTACAAATGGAGAAAACCATTAAGGGTGATTTTCATGGTCTCAAAAACGCAGATGCATAGCTTTTCTTGTCCTTTTTCCTTTTCTACATTCATCTTGTTAGGATCAAGGAAAGCAGAAGGGCTAGCCTGACTTTGGAAGCAGGAAGAAGAGTATAGAAGTTAGAGCACAGACACAGACAAGCCCCTCTCAACTGATGTACTGTACCAGAGAGCCCATCCTTCTAATTAGTGTTCGCAACCCAAATGCCATGAAAAGATTTCCTGTGGCTGAGATGAAGATGCCTGAACAAGACATGCCATGCTATTATGACAACGACGGAAGACTTGCACTCAAGATGGGATTCAGAACGCTCTGGAAAAGGCCAGTGAAATCTGTAGCTGAGACCAATTAGACTAAGTTACAAATTCTATCTATTTATAGTTTTTAAAAAGAACGTATTTTGGAGTTCCCTGGTGGCTCAGCTGGCTAAGGATTCAACATTGTCACCGAAAGCTGTGAGGGTCACTTCTGTGGCACCAGTTCGATTCCTGGCCCAGGAACTTTCGCATGTCATGGGTGTGGCCAAAAATAAAATAAAATAATGTATTTTTAAAGCACCAAACAGTACTAGCTTGTATGGTACTTTGTTACGTACACAGCAAATTAAAGTTAATCCTCAAAGGATTCCACTAAGTCATTTTACAAATGAAGAAACCATGTGTGAAGAATCAGGGGATTTGCCAATAGCAAATGGTTAACAATTGTGAGAACCTTGTTTTAAATTCCATTCTGACTTCAAGTCCTCCAATCTTTATATTTCTTTTTTTTGTTTTGTTTTGTTTTTTGTCTTTTGTCTTTTGTCCTTTTAGGGCTGCACCTGCAGCATATGGAGGTTACCAGGCTAGGGGTCTAATCGGAGCTACAGCTGCTGGCCTACGCCAGAGCCACAACACCAGATCTGAGCCGAGTCTGCGACCTACACCACAGCTCACAGCAACACCGGATCCTTAACCCACTGAGCGAGGCCAGGGATCAAACTGGAAACCTCATGGTTCCTAGTCGGATTTGTTTCTGCTGAGCCACAATGGGAACTCTCAATCTTTATATTTCAAAATGGTACCTCTGACAACAGTTTTCAGTCCTTACTATTTTGTCTGATTTAGTAAATTTTGTTTTTCACTAAATGGCTTCCCCATTCCAGGCCCAATCTGATCTTTCCCTGGGTTCTTAAAGCATTCTGTGCATAGTTCTCCAACCAGGACTTCTAATTGTTCATTTCCTTTTGTCCCTGAATAGACTGATTTCTTCAACAGCAGAGATTGTTCTATCTTTCTTTACAGATCAAAGCCACCACACAGATAATCTTTGCTCCTTGTGACCTCCCAAGTTTCAACCACTCTATCCAATTCCCTCTCTCTACCAGAAAGAACATTCCACAAAGGGAGTGGCAATCAGATTGCTTCTAGACAGCCTGACATAGAACAGGTGACTAATAATTGTAAGCTAAAAGGATGGTGGATGGGTGGATAATGTGATACTCAAATATTTTATAGCACTTTACAAGGTATATATTTACATATATACCAGGAGAGTCTAAAATGGTTAATTTGATAATGATCATTTAAATTTTCTCTTTCTGACATGTGATTCTTCATTCCTAATTTCAGAAACTTGCCCAGAGGCACACAGTTCATAAACAGTAACTTTTCAACTTGAGAAATGGCCCAAAAGACTACTTTACTCTCTTGCTTTGTTTCTCTTCGTTTCCAAGTTAGCTATTCGACAACAGGCTTGATTATGTCTATTAGAACATGAATGAGGCGCTGTCCCATTCTGGTTTCCTGTTGTAAAATGTGAGACTTTTGAAAATTTGTCGGTTACAGGCCACATCAAGAAAGGAGACTTTACTCATACAATTAGCTGAAACAAGGGAAATCTAAACAAGTACCATTTAAGAATTTACTGATTTAATTTTCCTGTCCACACACACAGTGTCCACTCCCCTACTTTCGCACTCATCCACAGACTATTAAGTGAAACAGGTGTTGACTCAATTCACTTCTAACCTTACTTTTCTGGGCCTGTAAACATATCCAGGTAAAACAGCATCAAGTGGACTGCACTGAAAACCCCAAGACAAGACTTCCACACACACTGATCCTATAGTGTAGGTATACAGAAAGCTGGAGAAGTGATTTTAATGTAAAGGATAAAGCACCAGAAGGTGCTGCCAATGTTGACTGAGAAGAGGAAGTGCACTATCTTCTGCTTTGCCCTGCAATGCAAACTCAAAAGAGCCCTCTGAATAGCTAATCAAAGGCACAACCAAAGTATGATGCCCAAGTCAATTTTGAAAATAGCAAGTTTTCTTCAAGGGTCAAACATTAAGAGCTCCATTCTAGCCAACCAAAAAGCCATAAGGCTAAATATTTTAGATGCATTTGTTTTGTAAATGGAGTCATTTCCAATAGGTAAGCCTGGCTACTTCGAGGATTCAGGCCTCCTGAGCTCAGGTGAAACCTCCCTCCATCCCCCTTCCTCTAAGTGTTTCTCACTTTGTACAGAAAGGAGCTCAGGAAGATAGCATCTGCATACCCTCGACACATCCAGTTATGCAACATTGCACCACGTTGTCAACACCGAAAGAAGGGGAGTGAATATAAGCCAGTGAGTAGCTCGTGTGCGGAATGAAAGTTCTTAAAATTATTAAGCGCTCTATCCTTAACCCCTACTGCTGATGAAAGGAGACATATATCAAAGTCTGTTTTCCTAACCTAATGAGGAGAATTTAAGTGAGCAGTTTCCGCTCCACAGGAAACCTGGTGACACAAATCAATCCTCTGCAGAGAGCATCCAGGGACATCAGAACCTTGGTTTTATTACAAGGGGGTGTAACAACCAGCATTAACTGCAGCACTTAAGGGTCCTCACAGAGCGGGACCCCCTTTCTTTGCCAAGACTTCTCAACTCTGCAGAGGAAAGCTGGAAGTGGGGGATACAGTGCTAAGCCTTTCCCCAGCTCCAAAGAAAGGTGCATGGGATTTTAACGAGTCGCCTTACCTTAACTAACAGAAATTGGGGGGGGGGACAGCAGGGGGAGCACCAACCCAGGGGAATAGAGACAAAGATCACCCCAAAGGCATAGGCGCGCGCGCACTGAGGCCAAAACTATGCAATGCACATTCCACCAACTTTTCACTGTAGTTGGCTTCCTGTGGGGTTTATTCCCCCAAGCTAACCCTCTCCAGAAAGTTTAAGGCTGTTCACACCGACTTTCAAAGGTCCATTGTTTCCATCCCCGTAAAAGTAATGAAAAGAGAGAGGGAGAGAAAGAAATCAAGACTTGGTTCCCAAAGACCCTTTCTTACGGAGAGGACTTACTCCGGAGGAGTTTTGTTACTCCTAATCCAAAGAGGGGAAGGCGACCCGCGGGGGGAGCGCAGGAGGGTGCTGTGCGGGGCAGGAGGAAGTTTGCCGTTTCTATAGGAATGCCCAAATGCCTGACTGCCAGGAGCCGGAAAGCCGGGAAGGTGCGGAGGACCACGGTGCGCGTCCTCGCAGTGGCCCCCAGCGGCTGCCAGGGAAGCGGGGGGCGGGGAGTGGGGTTAGCCAGTGACCCCATTGCTTCTTACCTTCCCCTCCCCCGCTTAGCGTCGGCTAATTCAGGTGCCTACACAGCAGTCCAAAGCGACGGAGCTGAGCTCCTGGCGTCCCCAAGTCCAGATCTTCTCTCCATGGCCAGAGAGCCCTTCCAGCACCGTCGCCCGCCGCCGCTGCCGCCGCCGCCGCCGCTGCTGCTTTTACGCAACTGGCAGCCGCAGTCTCTGCCTGGAGGTGAAACCCTCTCCTCCCGGGAATGACGCGCACTTCCCTCTGCCTCCGCCTCCTCCTCCTCCAGCCCGGAGCCTCGGGGGCAAGGGCCTCGGCTCGGGCTCTTCCCCGAGCAGCCGCTGTTTCTCCTTTCCGTCCCCTCGGGAAGGAAGAGGAGGAGAATCGTGGCCCGAGCAGCAGGGCCAGAGCGTCCCCGCGACAATGGGGAAGGGGCGGCAGCACGGGTCAGAACTGGGTCCCTGGGAGTCGCGCTTGTCTCTGGTCGGCGGGCGCCGCGGCTCGCTAGGGTCGCGCTCAGCCTCCGCCAGCCAGACAAGCGGCCCGGCTCGGCTGGGCCGAAGGCTGGGGATTGGCCGGGCGGGCGGGGGAGACGAAGAAGGCGGAGGGAGAGGAGGAGACTGCAGCCGGAGGAGGCGGTGGCCGCGCAAGGCTCCTCCCGCTGCTAGAGCTCTGCGCCAGAAGCGGACACTAGGGCTCAGCGCCTCTCGCTGTGGCGCCCAGGAACAGCACCCGACCGCACAGCTGCCAAAGCAAGCCCAACGAACGAGCCTCGCTGTGACTGCAGCTGCTAGAGGTATCCCGCAGCGCGTACCCGGCCTGACGGAACGTGAGCCTGCGCTTCCATTACCTTCGGAGTTCAGGCGGATCCTTCGCACCCATCACCTCCCAGCTGAGCCCTGAACCTCAGCTTCTCAGCTGAGCTTGACTGTACACCTCCATCACCTCCCGGCTGAGCGTGACACTGCACCCCAACACTCACAGCTGAGCCTGACATTTCGCCGCCCATCACTCTAAGGCTGAGGTAGGCATTACAACCCCATCACCTCCCGGCTGAGCCCACATCTGAAGGCTGAACTGGACATGCCCCTTCATCGCTCCTGGCTAAGCCAAGCTCCCCACCAGCATCCCCAAAGGGACTTCCACAACTCGTGAAAAATTTCTGAGTTCGGCCACTGCATCACGGCTGCCCCCACCTGGCCAGTCACAGGCGCTAGTTTCTTGGCCTCTTCTGGACTTAGCTTGCTCTCGGACTCGGGACCGCAACATAGAGCGGTCCCCGCATCCCACTCTCACACCAGAATAAATATACACCTACGTCTCCCCACGCCCCCTGCCGCGCCACTCTGGAGTGGCTGCCACTTGAAGGAGTGGCGCTGAAAGCCACTCCCTGGCCCGCCCCAACACCGAGGGACCTAAGGATGCCTGAGCCGCCGGGGCTACAATAGCCCGGGCAGCCGTCACAACTGGAGTTGCACTCACCCAGGCAAGTCTTGATTCCCGCTGAGGGCGCGGCCGGGACTTGATCAGTCAGACCCATGAGGTTCCAGGCTAGCGACAGCAGCAGGACTGCCAAATCCAGGCTGTCGTCATCTACCACTTAATTCGGAATTGAAAGTTTTGCCGCTAGGGAACTCTTTCAGTGAATACTGTGCAGATTCTCCATCCTTTTAATAAAAACTCAGTCATGTAACCATGGTACACCCAGCAGGCGGGAAGGGGAATTCCCTATTTCGAGGGTTTGGGTTCTGGATTTTATTGGAATATACGTTTCTAAATCTTTGCTGATAAAATTCCCCTGGAGCACTTCGAAAATTTTGGATTCACACACCTCCACCACGTACTGGATTAAGAGGTGCGGGGAATATGAAAGTTTGAGAAACAATGCTAGAGTGCATCTTGGAATTAAATAAAACCTTGAGGGGAAAATGCCTCTAAAATAGCAACTCGGTCTAGTGCTGAGACCTTAATGAAACCACCCAACTCTGGGAGTCACTGTCCCTTCTGGGAGAGGGAGGAAGTTTCTTAAAATAACCCCGATGGTTTTGAATTATAAACTGGGGAGAACAAAAGACTACTTAGTAGTCTTAAGGCAAAATGTCCAGGATCATGCCTTGTAAAGATAGGGCAGGAACTGTGCCACCCTATGTGGTAGGCTAAAAATTAGCCCCCCAAAGATGCCACAGCCTAAGCACTAGAACCTAGAAATGTCCCCTTATACAGAAACAGGATCTTTGCAGATTAAAGATTTGAGTTGAGATTACCCCGGGTCCTCAGAGTGGCCCTAGCTGTAGTCTCATGTATCCTAATAAGGAAGGCAGGGAGGAAAAGGCAATGTGACCATGAAGGCAGGGATTGGAGTGATGTAGTCCCAAATCAAGGAATGCCAGAAGCCACCAGAAGCTGGAAGAGGCAAAGAAGGATTTTTGCCCTAGAGCTTCCAGAGGGAGAGAGTCCTGCTTACACCTTGATTTCAGACTTCTGGCTTCCAGGAGCCTGAGAGAATAAATTTATGTTGTCTTAAGTCACCAAGTTTGGGGTAATGTGTTACAGCAGCCACAGGAAACAAATATATCCTGTGATTTCTGCAGTGCCAACTTTATGTTAAAATGCCCATTTTCTGAATCTTTATTATGTGTCAGGCACTTTGCTTAGAGTTGAGACATTTCATATAACCCTTCCAAAAATTACTATTCCAATTTTAGAGATGAGGACACTGGGACTGAGGAAGTTTAAGGAGCCTGTCAAGTTCACACAGGAGCCTGTTGGAATTAAGTCTGCCAAAAATTCAAACATCAAAAAGAACAATTAAAATTTCACAAACTATTTTAATGAAAGTTTTGGTTTTAAAGAGGACTTCCTTCCATAACCCATATCTATTGCCAAAACCAAAGAAAATGGAAATTGATAGTAGGGAAGGCTTCACCTGTAAGGGGAGGGCAGGGAATGTAGGGGAACTCTCTGTACCTTCTGCTTTTTGTTTGCGAAACTAATACTGCTCTAAACAAAGTCTATTAACAGAAAAGGGGTGGGGAGGGAGATTGAATCTTTGTGTAGCCTGCCTTTGAGAATTGTATAAACTTTTGTTCTTAGATATTAGATATTTATCTAGAACATGAAGAATCAAAGATCCTTTAAAAAAAAAAAAAGAGGCAGATGGTTTTTGGAAACTAACGTGAAAGGAAGTGACAAAGGAGAAAAAACAAAGTGAGAGGTCACCAAATGGAACTGAGGTTGCCACTGATTGGGTTCCCAGGGAAGCAGGCTCTGAGACAGAGTGCAGAGATGGTCATTAAGAAACGCCTGTGGAGGGAGGTACAGGAAGCAGGATGGAACATAGGGAGAAATTGAACTTCAGTGTAAACCCAACAACAGCCTCGGCTGACTTCCCCTAGAGGCTCTGCAGCTAGCATGACCCATGAGAGGTATTGGGCCTACACAGCTGGGGCTTTATATAGCCTTCTGAATCAGTCATTGGACATGGTACATCCTGGGAAGTGGCATGATCTTGGGAAGATGACTCAGCTGCTAAAGCAATCCCTGAGAGGGTCAGCTGTCAACAGCATTCAGAGCTGGGCAGCATGTCTTCCCTTGAAAGCAGATCTGTCTGGTGAACTCCATATCACCCACTTACACGGGATGTGACAACTTCACCATTGTGCTGTCCTATCCATAGAAAGAGGGAAAGCCCCAGGATAAACAGGATGCTCACATGATGTTTATTGATTCCTAGTGGTGGCAGTGCTCACGATCTTTTCTTTTCTTTTCTTTTGTCTTTTTGCCATTTCTTGGGCCGCTCCCGTGGCATATGGAGGGTCCCAGGCTAGGGGTAAATCAGAGCTGTAGATGCCAGCCTACAGCCAGAGCCACAGTAATGCAGGATCCGAGCCGCGTCTGCAACCTACACTGCAGCTCACGGCAACACTGATCCCTAACCCACAGAGCAAGGCCAGGGATCGAACCCACAACCTCATGGTTCCTAGTGGGATTCATTAACCACTAAGCCACAACGGGAACGCCAGTGCTCACAATCTTGAGGCAGGACAGCACACTGGTTAAGACTTGAAGCCCTTTGGTCAGACTGCCTGGATTAGAAGCAAGGCGCATAGCTCACTTGCTATATAACTTTAAACAAGATGCCTCTATGCCTCAGTTTCTTCATTTAAAAATAAGAATAACAGGAGTTCTCTTGTGGTGCAGTGGGTTGAGGATCTGGCATTGCCACTGCAGCAACTTGGCTCACTTCTGTGGTGTGGGTTTGATCCCTGGCCTGGGAACTTCCACATGCCATGGACACAGCAAATAAATAATTAATTAAAAATAAAATAATAAGAATACCTAGCCCAAAGAGAATTAAATATGGCAACGCTCTAAGGCGCTTGGCTGCACACCTCATGAGTACTCAGCAAATTGAATTAAGGGTGCCTCGGGTATCTCTTCTTTAGCCCTCCATGATTTGCTAAATTGGAATCTTATATAAGGTAACACTCGCAACCTGGGGATAGGAAACACTGTGCTCTTGGGATCCAGGTTGTAGGTGAAAGCCATGAGATACATACTATGAGCATTAGCTAAAGGAAACTAGAACTAACTTCCTTCCTGCCCTTCTTCCTTTTTCTTTTATAGCCACACCTGCAGCATATGGAAGTTCCTGGGCTAGGGGTCAAATCAGAGCTGCAGCTGCTGGCCTAGAACACAGCCATAGGAATGCCAGATCCAAGCCACATGTGCAAACTACACTGCAGGTGGCAGCAACACTGGATCCTTAACCCACTGAGCAATGCCAGGGATCAAACCTGCATCCTCAGGGACACTGTCAGGTTCTTAACCTGCTAAGCCACAACAGGAACTCCTAGAACTTTCTTTTTAATGGTGGGAAAAAGCAGCTAGACTCCAAATACATGTTATCCTTGCAAACTTCTCTTGCTCTGTATATGTTTCCCTTTCCCCATCTGTCTTAAGTGCCCATTCTCCCATCCTATAACCTGGTAGTCTCAGCCCTTTATCACATTTGCCACTGTCCTTTCCATCTCCTAAGAACCATGTCAAATATCACCCTTTCTGTGAATATTCTAAGGTCACAAGTCAGGGCCTCCCCTCAGTTCCAATGGCTCTGCACAGACATCTGCTACAACCATTACCATATTGCACTGTGATTATCAAACAGGTCTTGCCCCCAGCCAGTCCCATCCTGCCTGTTTCCTCACAGCTGGTAAACTGGGGACCTGAAGATTCAGAGATTCAAGACGGAACTTTATTCATTTTTAAATCCTCAGGATTTAGCACAGTTGTTCAGTGATACAGCATGCTGAGTAGGTGACAAAGGAGTTCACAAAGTCCTTCAAGAGAGAGCAAAGAACCAAATATCATGATTTGGAAAGAGTTTGTGCATCTCCATGTTCAGCATTTTAGTGCCATTTTTTACTTTGCATTTTCCAGCTCCTAAGCCTTTTAAGACAGAAACTTGCTTATCATCCACTTTTTTTCCTTTCTGTTTTCCCCCAGGCTTACCCCACAGCTGCAGCAATACCGGATCCTTAACCGACTGTACCAGGCCAGGGATTGAACCTGTATCCCTGCTGCTGCAGAGACATCAACAATCCTGGTGGGCCACAGCAGGAACTCCTGAATAGATCATTTGTTGGTTGTTGCTTTTTTTCATTTTTTAAAGTTTTGTTGAAGTATAGTTGATTTGCAATGTTGTGGTAATTTCTACTATACAACAAAGTGACTCAGTTATACATGTGCACACATCCAATCTCTTTCAGATTTTTTCCCACATAGTTCATTTTTAAATCATGTTTTTCTGTTCATATTTGCTCCCAGTTATATTTGGTGGTGGGTGTAGAAATGATCCTCCAGGTGATTAATGCTTCACTAGGAAGGTGTTGATATGCTGTTTGCCATCCTTACATTAAATAAAAGTCTTATAGGAACTTTCCCTCCAATGACCCAGCACAATAACATTGCAGAATGTCAGTATGACCTTTCTCTGCTGTGGTACAGTTGAGTGTCTACAAAACCATCTCTTCTCTATGTCCAGCAAACCTCATTGTCACACTTCATCAGCTTGTTAGAAGGACAATATATTTCCAGTTCAACTCTATGGATAGTTGCTTTATTATTGTTTTGTTTTGTTTTGTTTTTTTGGCTGAACCCACGACACATGGAAGTTCTTGGGCCAAGGATACAACATTTGCCCCAGCAAGTTGCTGCACTGACACTCCCGGATCCTTAACCTACTGCACTACAAGAGAACTCCTAAGCAATTCCGATATACATAAAATTCTGACACAATCATGTCAGAGAAAGGAAAAATTTATTTATTTTAAATTATTTCAAGTTGGAATTATCTTTTGTCTTATTAAATAGCATGACCTTTTACTCTGAAAAAAAGTGATATCCCATCCTGATCCCTATCCAACATCTTCAAATTTTGCACAAAACCTTCTTGTTATATACCCTTAGTATTTTTCTATTTTAAAGGCCTTTACATGCACCTTTATATAGGCAATTTTGCTTTACTACTGACACTCAAATCCAAAAACTAGAAAGGACATCTCATTTCACAATCATTTATTTTCCCTAAGAAGGAGAATGAGTAGCCTGAGGCCAGCAGCTAGAACAAAGTTGCTACTGTAAGAGTTGCTACTATTGTTTTGGATTAAGATTTTTTTTTTTTTTTGTCTTTTCTATGGCCGCTCCCGTGGCATATGGAGTTCCCAGGCTAGGGGTCTAATCGGAGCTGTAGCCACCAGCCTACTCCAGAGCCACAGCATCGCCAGATTCATGCTGCATCTGCGACCTACACCACAGCTCACAGCAACGCCAGATCCTTAACCCACTGAGCGAGGCCAGGGATTGAACCCACAACCTCATGGTTCATAGTCAGATTCATTAACCACTGCACCACAACCGGAACTCCTGGATTAAGATTTTCTAAAACAATGCCTCAGGTATATACAGTATTGCCACCACTATCCTATGTTTGCCTTATGAGGACCATATGATATATGTAAACTGGAAAAAAAAAAAAAAACATGAGAAATGTAGCATCTTTTCATTATATTCACATATAGACTTCTACTGATAGATTTAAACAGTAACTTTGTATAAGAATTGAGAAAACTGGTTATGTACATAGATTTCAATTTGAAATAATACCAATATCCTGAGATCATGCATTATCTCCTGGATTTTATCCCTTCTTTCCTGTTCTTCCCTTCGAGGCAACTGTAAAGAAGCATAAACCCACTCTACTTTGCAAGATTAAGAATCCAGTGAACTCTTCAAAGGAGCATAACTAGAAAGAAAAGGCAAGATTAGGAGCACCTTACCTGCATAAATTTATACCTGTCAAATTCCCCAAAGTATACTGCATAAAGGCTCTCAGTGTTGGAGTTCCCATCATGGCTCAGCAGTTAACAAACCCAACTTAGCATCATGAGGATGTGGGTTTGATCCCTGGCCTCACTCAGTGGGTTAAGGATCCAGCATTGCCATGAAGTGTGATGTAGGTCGAAGACACGGGTGGGATCCAGCATAGCTGTGGCTCTGGCGTAGTCTGGCAGCTACAGCTTACCAGGAGAGGCCACTGGCAAAATTTTTGCATAATTTCTGTTTGTACTGGCCTTATCTAGATACCAAATAAATCAAAAGAAGTCATAATGGTCAGAGTTCCTGTTATGGTTCCGCAGGTTAAGGACCAATTGTTGTCTCTGTGAAGATGTCGGTTCAATCCCTGGCCTCACTCAGTAAGTTAAGGATCTTGTGTTGCTGCAAGTTGCTGTGGCTGTGGCATAGGCCACAGATGCAGCTCCAATTTGACCCATGGCCCAGGAACTTCCATAAGCCAACAGCTGTGGCCATAAAAAGAAAAAAAGCCAGTCATAATGGTCCAAGAGTTTTCTGGACAGAGTCTTCACTTTATATAGAAATGTAGGAAATTGCTTAGCTGAATATAGGCAACAATTTTGTTTTTTGGGGTTTTTTTTTGGCCATGCCTGCAGCATGTGTAAGTTCCCAGGCCAGAGACTGAACTCACGCCACAGTAGTGGCCCAAATGAAGTGTCAGTGCCTGATCCTAAACCTGCTATGCCACAAGAGAACTCCTATGCAGCAGTTTTAAGAAGGCCTAGCAGCTTTCACTTTTGTGTCCTTAGAATCCCTAAGCTGCCATGTAAGAGAAACCACATAGAAAGAATGTTATACCTTCACTTTCTCATTATACTGAGAGACCATATGTGGGGAAAGATGACCAGGCATGATCTTAGAGAGAGAAAAGACCCAGCCATCTCAATATCCTACCTGAGGTCAGCTTCATCTGCCTCAACAAATAAATTCAGCTATATGACTGGCCACTGGCAAGAATAGCAGAGAAACTTCCCAGCTGAGCCCAATCCAGATTTCAGAATCATAAGCAAATCAAATTGTTGTTACTTTAAGCCACTGAGTTTGTTGTTATGCAGTATTAAAACAAACAAACAAACAAACACCCTCAACCAGTGATTCTTGACTAAGGAGGATTTTGTCATCCATAGGATATTTGGCAACATCTGAAAGTAATTTTGGTTGTCACATTGGAGGGAGGGGTACCATGGGCATGTAGTGGGTAGAGGCCAGGCCTGCTGCTAAACATGCTACAATGCACAGAATAAGAATTATTTGGCCCATATTGTCTATAATGCCCAGGTTGAGAAACTGACCTAAACAAGGGGTATATGCACTTATGATTTTGATAGGTAATTGTCAGACAGTATTTCATAGAAGTTTTGGCAACATATTTTCCCAAGAACAATGTATGAGAATATCAGTCTTTTTATACATGCAAGAGCCAGTCGTATTTCCTTTTCTGTGACTTGTCTTTTACTACTCTTTGCTCATTTTTCTTTTCCTTTTTCTTTTTTCTTTTGCTTTTTAGGGCCACACCCTCAGCATATGGAGGTTTCCAGGCTAGGGGTCAAATTGAAGCTGTAGGTGCTGTCCTACACCAGAGCCACAGCAATGCAGGATCTGTGACCTTCAGCACAGCTCACGGCAAACGGATCCTTAGCCCAGTGAGCAAGGCCAGGGATCAAATCCGCATCCTCATGGATACTAGTAGGGTTTGTAAACCACTAAGCCACGACAGGAACTCCCCTTTGCTGACTTTTCTACTGGACTGTTCTTCTTATTCTCATCAATTTATAAAAGCTCCATATGTATTAAGGAAATTATCCCTTTGTGATTTTAGTTGAAACTATGGTTTCCCTATTTAGCAGATTGATTAGAAATGGTAAATTGCTAAAAACCAAACTATACTAAAAAAAAACCACACTTAAGCGAAAAAATATGTTTGTAAGCTGCAATTTGAACCAGTGTAAGGAACTAACAAATGATGTGTTGAGGAAAGAAAAGTACCATTTGCTGCCAAGAGCCACACAATGGAGTATAGAGAGAACCAGCCCATGTGAGTAGGGGGCTGAACAGACAGGGTGCTGCAATCAGGAAAGAAAGGAGCCTCATTTGAGGCTAGACTGTAAACCCAAGAGACTGAATTTCAAACTGTAGGCAATTATTTAAAACAGTAGATGATATCGCAGGTCAAAGATCAGGATCCAAGTTCAATCTCAGCTCCCCTTCACCTTCTGGACCATTCAGCTCTTGTTCCTTACTCAGTCCCTCTTAATATAAAAACAGCCACCAACCAGGGACCCTTAAACAAGGGTCTGGAGTCACAATGTTTCAGATTAGCAATACCACTTATTAGCTGTTTGACTTTGGACAAGTTAATTAAGCTCTCTGTGCCTGTTTCCTCATTGATAAAATGGGAATAATCACATGACCACTCCCACAGAGCTGCTATGACAATAAATGAGATAATAAATGTGAAGCATTTAGAAGAGTATCTGGTACATACCTGCATACAATTGAAGTTATTTAATGCTATTAATACAAACTAAAACACACACATACTCCATTTCAGAAAAGTAACACAATATATCAAAGATTTCAGTCACCTGTTGCGTATAATTGTCTTCATTTTTCAAATAAGGAAACTGAAGCTCAGACAAAGTAAGCCCATGTACTTTCATCACCTTTAGGTCACTTGCCAATATTAAAGAAAGTTACATATTTACAAAGAAATCTTGGAGAAAAAAAAAAATCTTAGCTACAAAGGCAAATGGAAAACCATCTTCAGGTATATGAAGGGTTATTGTGAGGACCAGAAATTAACCTTGTTCTGTTGCTCCAGAGGACAGAGGACAGAAGTGATGTCAATATGTAGAAAGTCAAGGGATGTGGAATCTGGTCCAGTTTTATGAAATTGCTGTTTTTACTTTCCATTGTATTCCTAGTCCCTCGCTCAGTGCTTGGCAACAGCTCTCAATAAATATTTGTGGAATAAATAAATGAATAAAGGAAGTAAATAATAAGAGTTATCCAAAATGAAAAGGGCTGCCTCAGGAGCATTCCATCATGGCTATGTGTAAGGAGAGGCTACAACTAAGCATCTGATGGAGAGTGAGAATAAATGCCTATTGACATCTATTCTTTTATCGGTCTTCAGGAAGAAAAATGATCCTAGCGAAAATGCAGAAAGAGTATTTCTCACAACCACTAAGGGACTGAACTCTGACTTTAAAAGTTTCTGTACTACAAAAGAAACTATCTTCAAAAGGGAAGCAGAAGTTCCCATAGTGGCGCGGTGGAAACGAATCTGACTAGGAACCATGAGGTTGCAGATTAGATCCCTGCCCTCGCTCAGTGGGTTAAGGATCCAGCGTTTCGGTGAGCTGTGGTATAGGTTGAAAATGCGGCTCAGATCCTGAGTTGCTGTGGCTGTGGTATAGGCCGGCAGTTGTAGTGGATTTCACCCCTAGCCTGGAAACTTCCATATGCCATGGGTGTGGCCCTAAAAAAAAAATTTAAAAAAAAAAAGACAAAAGGGAAGCATTGTCAAATGCTTCTCTATCTGATGAGTTATTATCTTTGTGGGCAGAACTGATCAGGGCACGACTACACTACTGATTATTTATTACCAGGTAAAATCTGGTAAGGAAAAACGTAAGCAGCCTATCTCAAAAAGAATAAAAGAGGAAAGCAATGGTTTGAGCATATTATTAATAAAAATTAACAAGGATAATCCCTATCATTTGAGAACCTACTATGTGAGAACATACTTCCAAGAACTCCTCTTAGTATGGTGTTAATGGGATTCTACCTGTACAGAGAAGAGACAAGTTTAAAACCAGAAGCCATAGATGTCCACACGTGGTACAGCCAAAGGCACAGAGTCTATCCCTCAAGCTCCAAGAGCATGCCACTCTTGCTCAGGCGGAGAGAACACTTGACTTCTCAAGTAAAGTGAGAAGTGAACCAAGGATGTTTCCTAAAGCCAGACCCTAGGTGTCACCAGTGTGAAAGAACAACCAGTCATCCCTCCATCCTTTTGCACTTTCATTCACACAGGAAATAACACTGTCAGCTTGCGCTGCGGGGAGCTGACGCACAGAGGGCGGAAAGGGAGTGGGTGAGAAAGCTAGCTGTTTGCGCAGACAAGTTTCAGCTGGTCCTGGAGCTCTGCCTGTTGCATGTCTCTTCCATGCCCTAGGCTATGTCTGGCAGCTGCTTATGCAAGGCTCAGGCTCTTTGGAAGGGCTCATGGGGAGCCCACATTATATATATGAACCTGTGGTTTGAAAATTATTCCCCTGGATTTAGGTTTAGGATTTGGATTCTGAAGGGATAAGCAAACAGGAGGTCGTATTGGTCATAACAGGACTTTTCTTTCTTTGTTCCCCTCTGCCTGTGACAGCAGTTAGATTTAATGTCTCATGTTAACTTCAAGTCAAAAAGTCATTCTGCTGGAGAGAATAATAATAATAATACTGACATGTGCATGCTCGTGAACAGAATGTTTTCACAAACTCTATCTTGTTTGATCCTCGTGACACACCTATGGAACAATGACAAGGATTACCATTACCATTATATAGATGAGAAAAGTGAGGCTCAGGGACATAGTAAATACCACTCAAAACAGTATTCAATTTAACATCCTGTCCCCAAGATTATATTTGCTGGACACAAGAGGAAAAAGTTACAACCAGAGCAAGGAGGGAAACAGTTATAAATTAAAAGAGACTTGGAGTTCCCGTCGTGGCACAGTGGTTGGTGAATCCGACTAGGAACCATGAGGTTGTGGGTTCGATCCCTGGCCTTGCTCAGTGGGTTAAGGATCTGGCATCACCGTGAGCTGTGGTGTAGGTTGCAGACTCGGCTTGGATCCCATGCTGCTGTGGCTCTGGCATAGGCTGGTGGCTAAAGCTCCGATTAGACCCCTAGCCTGGGAATCTCCATATGCCATGGGAGCAGCCCTAGAAAAGGCAAAAAGATAAAAAATTAAAAATAATAAATAAATAAAATAGACTTAAAATACACAATAAGCAAGTGTAATTTGTGGTCCTTGACTAGATTCTGATTTGAATGAATCAGTGAAATACACATTTGGGAGTAAATAGGAAATTTTAATATGGGCTAGAAATTAGGTGACATTAAGGAATTATTGCTAATCTTGTTAGATATGTCATGATGTAGTTATAAAGAAAATTTTTCTTATTTTTAGAGCTTCCCACTGAAAGATTAGGCAGGAAATATCTTATCTTCTAAAAAAGATAGCAGAAAATAATAATGAGGTATATGTGACAGTGTTGGCAATTGCTAACTCTAGGTTATAGATTTATAGGTGTTTATTTCACTAATTCTGTTTTTCTATGGACTTAAATTTTTCACAGCAAGTTAAAGAAAACTGTTGAGGAAAACAGTGACACATTTTTCCTTTTACACATAAACATCTTTGTCTTTTTAAATTAAAAAAAATTTACCTTTTCCTTGACTCCTTTTCAGCGTATAAAAATTTTTGTGTGACACATAAATGGAAAGGCCTGGGTCATATGTTACTGACATTTTATAGCTATAACTGTCTTTAGTCACATCCTACTCTGCACCATTCAAGATTACAAATAGGAGCCCAATACATAGAATGTGAAAAAGATTTCTCAGAAAAAAAATTTATTTTATTATTTTTTTTGAAAAAAAAATTTTAAATGATGCTCTAAAGGTTTTTTTCCCCCTTTTTGCTTTTCATTTTGAAATCATTTCAAAGTTAAAGGAGCTGCAAGAATACTAGGAACTCCTGTGTATTCTTCATTTATATTCATCAGCTGTTAACACTCTGCCACGTTACCTCATCTTTCTGTCTACACAGTTACATGTATTTTTTCTGAACCATTTAAAAATAAACAGCAGATGTCATTCTCTTTTACCCCTAATTACTTCACTGTGTATCTCATGGAAACAGAGACTTTTTTTTTTTTTTAACATAACAACAAGATAATTCTCAAATTCAGAAATTTTAGCATGCCAAGTCCATGTGGAAACTTTGCCTACTGGCCGAACAATGTCATTTACAGAAATTCCCCCCAGTCTGAATCCACAATGCAATCTAGGATTCTCCATTGCATTTGCTTGCTGTGTTTCTTAGCCCCTCTTATTCTGGAACAGTCCCTTAGCCTTTCTTTCTCTTTCACAGGAACAATGAATAGTATAAGCCAGTTTCTTTGTATAATCTCTGTTAATTTAGGCAAAAAAAGTAATAACTCTCTTTAACCATAATTCCAAGTATTTTACCAATTCAGCCACTTTCTTCTCCAAGAAAAGCTAGAATTACATTTATGGAAGAGAAAGTTTTACCTGTTAAACCTTGAAGTATATATAAAGAACATTATTATCTGACAGAAGGTTCAGAGAAGTTCCATCGTAAACAAGATTAGTTAAGTAAATTTACATGGCAATATCAGGTTTAAACTAGGCAAAAAGATTACTTGTGATTATAATAATTCAACACTAAAACATATTACTAAGGGAATCTCTAGTAATCTCCAAAAGCTACAGTTTCTTTTAACTGAATTTTTTTTTCCTTTTTTCTTTTTTTTGCATTTTCTAGGGCCGCACCCGTGGCATATGGAATTTCCCAGGCCAGGGTCAAATGGGAGCTGTTGCTGCCGGCCTATGCCAGAGACACAGCAACTCAGGAACTGAGCTAAGTCTGTGACCTACACCACAGCTCATAGCAACACTGGATCCTTAACCCACTGAGCAAGGCCAGGGATCGAACCCACAACCTCATGGCTCCTAGTCGGATTTGTTAACCACTGAGCCACAACGGGAACTCCTTAACTGAATTTATTTTAATTGTTTTACTTTTTGAAATAGCATAAATATTTCCTTATCTGGGATGTATAAGAAATGTGTATAGAAAAGCAAGAAATCAGGAGTTCCCATTGTGACTCAGCAGATTAAGAACTGGACATAAAATGATAGAAGATAATGTGAAAAAAAGAATGAATATGGATGTATGGCTGGGTCACTTTGCGTGCAGCAGAAACTGACAGAACATTGTTAATCAACTATAATAAAAAATTTTTTTAAAAGAGAAGCAGACATAGTGCCCACGAGGATGCAGATTTGATCCCTGGTCTCACTCGTGGCTTAAGGATCTAGCATTGCTGTAAACTACGGCATAGGCCAGCTCAGATCTGGTGTTGTTGTGGCTGTGGTGTAGGCTTGCAGCTGCAGCTCTGATTCAACACCTAGCCTGTGAACTTCCATATGTTACAGATATAGCCGTAAGAAGAAAGAAAAAGAGAGAGAAAGGAAGAAAGGCAAGAAATCAAATTATAATTTATCTTTCAGAATTTGGATGCTTAGAAAGCACCTTAGAGATCATCCAGTTCAACTTCTTGTTTTACAGAAAAAAGAGACCAAGACCCAGTCTATTTCCTACAGAAAAAGACAAGCAAACATGGATATCTTATAGAATAAGGAGAAGAGGGTAAGGAAATGATCTCAGTATCCATCAATAGGAGGCCGGTTTTTAAAACTGTTTTGTCAGTACATTAGATTCTCTGTAGCTAGTAAATAATAATGCAAATATATATTTAATGTATAAAATGGAAAAGGAAACTCTAAAAGAGCATATATAGTATAATTCCATTTTTGTAAAAGTAAATGTCTACATGTGTATGTGAGAATTGAAAAAAGTGTGGAAATAAATACACTGGCATATCACTAGTGATGGCCTCTAGGCAAAATCAGAATTGATTTCAATTGACATTTTCATATTTAGTAAAGAATGAATTTTTGTATCATTACTTCATTAAACAGAAAAATAGTTATTTTCATTGCAGAAAGAAGAAAATATCTTTCTTCATTTTCACTTTCACAGGTAAACATTAACCACCGCCCAAAATGTGTTGAATACTGTAATGAAACTGTTACTGGAGGCATTATCCTTAATATCCAGATCAGAATTGTGCAAAAGATAGAAGAAAGCCATATCATCAGTTTATTTGAAAATGGAATTATGTTACCAAGGTTAGAATCTGAAGAGAAAACAAAGTGTCTCTCTCATTTGAGAACTACATGCTGTGGGGAATTTTTTGGATGGATGGGTAGAAGGAAGGAAGGAAGGAAGGATGAATGTGTAGATAGATGGATGGATGAATTTAAATATATACAACTGTACAGAGTGTTATCATTCCATAAAGAATTGGAGGTGGCTGGAAAGAAAGATGGACTGCTAAATTTGATCTTAGGCTTTTACCCTTTAGTATTTATAGCCAGTTTTCACAGTAACTACATTTTGTGTGTGTGTGTGTGTGTGTGTGTGTGTGTGTGTATGTGTTATTACACTTTCTTAAGGAAGAAAAGGGAGAACTTTAGGTCTCTGCTACTCCTCAAACCTATGCCCAATCAATAGTACTATGCTGGTAATAAAGTGTGGATGAAGGCATGGTGAATGGTCATAAGTGCCATGATTTGAGGAGTTCTTAACCTTTGTAGGAGGTGTTGGGTTCTCCTTTAAAATCTAGAAAAATGCACATATAATTTTGACTCAATTTCAGAAGATTCTTTTTTTTGGGGGGGGGCATACCCATACGTTGGAAGTTCCCGGGCCAAGGACTGAACACACACCACAGTAGCAACCCAAGCTGCTGTAGTGACAATGCTGGATCCTTAACCCTCTATGCCAAAAAGTTACTCTTCAGGAGATTCTTGAGTCCCCAGAATGTTATCCATTAATTTCATTTAGGGTCACCAACTCCATGTTAAGAACCCCTGAACTAAATTGTAGCAACAGATGACTGGACCTGATAATGACAGGCAGAATTGACCATAAAGGATTTGGAGGTCAAGCCCATGTGTTTCTATTTGGCATAAAGAATTTTGGCTGCTTTCTTTCTTTCTTCTTTAAAAGTTTTATTGAAGAATAGTTGATTTACAATGTTATGATATTTCTGCTTTGGCTGCTTTAAATGTAGCTGAAGCAACTGGCAACTTAAAATTAAAAAGGAAGAAAATGGAAGTTTATATATTTTTCTGATTAATACTTCAAGTTAAAACAATGCTTTTCAGAATAAATAATGTACCATAGTCCCAAGTGGTGAATTAAGGACAAGCATTTATGATTCCTTACAAAGAGAAAGAAAGAAAACTAAGGATGAATTCATTTATTCAACAAGTCTATACTCAGTTCCCACTATACGCCAGGCCTTGGAGCTGGAAACATAACAAAATAGACCAAGTGCCTGCCATGTGTAACTAGTGTTCTTGTCGAGGTGGAGGAGGGAGACAATAAACAAGTAAACAAACAACTACATGGTATAATGTCACACTGTAATAAGTGCCAGAAAGAAAAATGCCCCCAGGAGAAAGAGAAAGAAAGCAATGGGGAGGCTGTTTGGCAGAGGACAGTCAGGGAAGGCTGAGAAAGAGACACTTGGACAGGTGCCAGAATGGAGTGAAGGAGCAAGCCACGCAAGCAACTGGGGAGTTTTCCAGGAACACAGAACAGGAAATACAAAGGCCCTGAAGAGGGAATGTGCTCCATGTGTTTGAGAAACAGCTAGGAGGCCACTGTGGTTAGAGGGAGGTGACTAAGGGAGACAGTGATGGGAGGTCAGGAGGCATCCTGGAGTCAAAGCATGTAAAGGCTTGGAGGCCACAGGAGGGACTTTGAGTTGTCTTCTAAGAGTTGTGGGAAGCCATCAGAAGGTTTTCAGGGGGCAGTATCATGATCTGACTTAAGTTTGTGATGGGTCACTCCAGCCACTACGTGGAAAAAAAGACAGCAGAGGGATGACTCCCAAAGCAGAGAAGTGGAAAGAGAATGCTTATTTTCCATTTCCACATGGTACCCAGCAATTTCTGTTGGCCCTGGGAAGAGAACATAGATACAAGATTATCGAGATCAGACTGTATTCTTTAGACCAGTTCATTCTACCAAGTATGTCACCAACATCCAGCTGGTGGTCCTGGAAATGAGACAGCAATCACCCACCTAACGTTAGCTGTGATATTGTGATTTATAATCAGAGCTTAGTCTTTGTCCTCATTTCTGGCATAGAGTTCCTAAAACCCTTAGAATTTCCTAAGTACTGAGAGTGAGTGTCCTTTGGTATGTTAATAAGGTGACTTTGGGGAGTTCATGACTCAGTGGTTAATGAACCCGAGTAGTAACCATGAGGTTGCAGGTTCAAACCCTAGCCTCAATCAGTGGGTTAAGGATCTGGTGTTGCCATGAGCTGTGGTTAGGTGGCAGACACGGCTCAGATCCCCTGTTGCAGTGGCTGTGGCATAGGCCGGCAGCCACAGCTCCAATTTGACCCCTAGCCTGTGAACCTCCATATGCCACAGGCACAGCCCTAAAAAAAAAAGACAAAAATGAAAAAATAATAAGGTGACTTTGGGACCAAACTTAAGGATGGGGGCAGCTTGCCAGGAGAACCAACCACACAATTAGAAGACTGGAACTTTAAATTCTACCTCCAAGACCTTGGGGAAGGGGAAAGGGGCTGGAGATTGAATCAGTCATCAATGACCAATGCTTTAATCAACCATGTCTATGTAATGAAGCCTCCATAGAAACAGTAAAGGTTCAGAGAACTTCCAGATTGGTGAACTCATGGAGATTTGGGGAGAGTGGTAAGCTCCTCCCATTTCTTTACATGTTCCCTACGCGGTTCTTCCATCTGGCTGTCCCTGATTTATGTCTTTCTTCATAATAAGCTAGTAAATAGTAAGAAAAATATTCCTCTGAGTTCTCTGAACCCCTCTAGCAAATTAATCCTACCTAAGGAAGGAGTTGCGGGAAACTCCAATTTTATAGCTGGCTAGTCAGAAGCCCAGGTGACAAACTGGACTTGCACTGGCATCTGAAGTCGGGCGTGGGGGAAGTCTTGTAGGACTGAACCCTTAACATGTAGAGTATGACACTATCTTTAGGTAGATAGTGTCAAAATTGAGTTGAACTGCAGGACATCAACATGTCTGAAAAGTGCTCCGTGGTATGTGGGAAACCAACTCCCACGTTTGTTTTGAGAATTGGTACCAGAATACCATTAGCTCTTCTTTATGCAAATAATTCATCTTTTCCTCAGTCTTCCCATTGCAAGGTAGATACAGGAGCTAAGACATAGCAGCCAAAGCCATGGACTGGGATCAGAACACCTGGGTCCCACACTCCAAAGGACCTGTGTAGATTCAATGAGTCACATAACCTCTCTAGACCTCAGATTTTTTTAACTGTAAGATGAGAAATAATGCTAGTCTCTTCACAGAGTGGTTATGAGAAGTAAAATTCAAAAATGAATTTGAAAGGGCTTTGTGAATCCTATGCAAATATAAGGAATTATTTTAAAAAACCTTACTCTCCTCCAATTGAATCTTGACCCAGCTCAGACTTGGCAGCACCTAAAAGAAGAAAGTGACAAAACAAAGAAATGGTTCTCACACTACTCTTTTGGAGATGCAGAACAGCGTTGGGCAGGGGGAGTTGTCAGAGAGCAGGCTAGGATTTTACAGAGTAAAAGGACAAAGAGAGGAGAAATGAGAAAAAGTGAATGGAAGATGCCAAGACCAGCTCAGCAGGATGGGGCTGAAGAACGGGTGCTGTGGAACTTAAGAAATAAAAGTTGGGAGTTCCCGTCGTGGCACAGTGGTTAACGAATCCGACTAGGAACCATGAGGTTGCGGGCTCGGTCCCTGCCCTTGCTCAGTGGGTTGACGATCCGGCGTGCCGTGAGCTGTGGTGTAGGTTGCACACGCGGCTAGGATCCCGCGTTGCTGTGGCTCTGGCATAGGCCTGTGGCTACAGCTCCAATTAGACCCCTAGCCTGGGAATCTCCATATGCCGCGGGAGCGGCCCAAGAAATAGCTAAAAAGACAAAAAAAAAAAAGAAAGAAAAGTTAACATATAACAAGACACAGAGACATTTATCTTAAGTAAAGGTGGGAACTGGGGGACTCAAGGTCTCAGGGACCAAGATCCCTGCCTCAAGAAACCACACTGCTTTTATTGTGCTCTTGAGGATTCCGTCAAGTGAAAAGGGGGTTGTAGGTGCAGGATATAGGGGGTTTTTTTATTATTATATAAGTTCTTTTATTATTTTAAAAGTCACTTAGCTGGTAGATGGTTAAACTTTTACTCTAAACTTTAGGCATTTAAGAACCATTAGCATTTGAGTTAGCTATCTATGCACAGCATTTCAGAGAATCCTCACTGTGCTTCCGCAAACTGCATGCAGTTTGCATGCCTATTTGCCGCAACTCTGTGTGCCTAGGTTTGCACCTCGGTTCTCTTTGCTAATGCATATTCTGCTAACGACCACTCATAAACCACTTGGCCATGAGGTTCCTCTTTCTCTTATTCTTTAGAGAACATATGCTTGTGCAAATGGTGTGCCAATCCGCACAGGTCCAACATGCCTAGAGCAATGTATTATGTCCTCATTCAGCTAACCCTGCGAATAACCCATGCCTTTAGGTCTTTGTTCTTAAGCTAAGTCATTTACCATCACCGTTTCTCAAGCAGGAAGACGGGACAAAGTAAGGAAGGACAAGATGGAGTTTTCAGCAAAGAGGCTAAGAAAATATTATAAAAACATGTTTCGCAACAGGAAGAGAAAGTGGGAGCCTGAATAATTGAGAGGGTTGGAGGCAGTGTATGAAGAAATATAAGTCTGTGTAGCAGACAGAGAGACATTTCCTAGATTCTCCTTCAAGGCTGACAGTCAGCAGACAGCCTCCAAGTATCAGTCTCTTGGCAGCAAACAGCCACCTCATCCAAGGGGCACCAGAGACAGCTTGTATCTAGTAACTGACAAACAAATGTTATAAAGACCTACCCATTTTGGCCCAGTGATGGACAACTATGACAGGCAAATTCATTCCAATGTAGCCAGCTGAGTTGCTGGAAACTGTCAGGGCTACAGCACAGAGAGATTTCTCCCTCTGCTTCCCCTTCCTTGCAAAAATGTTGACCCCAGCACATATCTTGCAACCCAAACTCTGTCCAGCATCTCTTCTGGAGAACCTGGTCTGTACCAGGAGAAGTCTGAAAGTGCAAATGATAAGATGAGGTTTAGAGCCAGATCACTCACTGCCCAGACTGGAGATAAGGACACCATCGCTGAAGCACAGACAATCTCTATGTCATAAATTTTCACTGGTGGTGAACTGAGAAAGTGAATCTGTGAAAGGGAACACACTAGCAGGTTGATGAATCAGACATTTGAGACATATGGAAAAAATAGTAGCTATAAGGATAACAATATCCTTACCTATTGCTAAGGACCACTGATGTGCTACAGAAAGATGGAGAATAGCTGAGGATAAGAAACAAGGAATTGAATGCCAGGTGCAAAAGGAAGAGGGCTCTTTGGTTGCAGAGAAGTTCTCATCTCCTGCAGCTGGAAAGCAGAGAAAGTCAAGGTCCAAGTCCAAGTCTTAGTTGAATGGATTAACTTCAGAGATGATTAAAAGCCTAACTAAGGAAACTATTATATTAAGGCCAGAGCACTGTTTGGGGGACTAGGGATTCTGACACATGGGCTGAGACATCTGAGCAAACTCTTCCAAAAATTTTTATTCCCTAAGTCCCTTTGAACATTCTGAGGCTGCTGGTGTTGCCCATACCTCCTTCTTAAGAAACAAACAATATTGCATCCTAGGATCTAAAGGATTTAAGGATTGTGGACCTTACATTTCCATTAATTCACTGGTCTGGCATCTGCAGAATGGATCCAGTAGGATGACTGTAGACTACAGTAAACTCAACTAAACAGTAGTCTAATCACAGATGCCAGGCCAGATGTGTATGAATTAATTACAATTAATAATCTCAGCTATTAATTGAGATTAATACAGCCTCAGGAATATAGACTGAAGTGTACCTATCAATAGACATTGGTAGATCTTTTGTTGAATGCAGTTTCAGTTGTAAGCACAGATGATGATCTAGCTTGACTTCTGTGACAAGTCTCAACCTGTGAGTTCTTAAAACAATAAAACCTCACTTCAGAATAATAACTGAACCAGTAGCTGAAATCTCTTTCATCCTCCAGTCTGAAAGAGTATCAGAATGGCTTTGCATGGATCAAGCTTGCATGCTTGATCATTTTTATATTACTTTTGTTAAGTATGCTTGCCCATATTCTACTTCAGCCTTGGCTGTGGTTACCAAGTATCTATAACCCTTGAATTTCTAGACAGTATTTCTCTTTCCCTGAAAAATCATTTTTTCCTTTCCTTTTCTTTTTTTCTTTCTTTCTTTTTTTTTTTTTTTTTTTTTGCTTTTTGCTTTTTAGGGCCACACTTATGGCACATGGAGGTTCCCAGGCTAGGGGTCAAATCAGAGGTACAGCTGCTGGCCTATGCCACAGTCCCAGCAACAAGAGATCCGAGCCATGTCTGCAACCTATACCACAGCTCACAGCAATGCTGGATCCTTAACCCACTGAGCAAGGCCAGGGATTGACCACAGCCTCATGGTTACTAGTCAGATTTGTTCCAGCTGTGCCAAAACAGAAACTCCTGGAAAACCATATTTTAGCAATGAAACTTGTACTACAGTATATACTTCTTGTATCTACCTCCTATAATATATAGTTTCTGTATAAATATCTGCAAATATCCCAAAGAACAACCACTATTTTTAAGCACTTAGAAAATTTGTCTATGTAAACTACTGTAAAATTTTTCAATAGTTAGGACAATGGCAATTTAGAAATTGATTTTGATTTTGCAAATGTGTTCTTTTCTATCTCAATCTGGAAAGGAGAACAAGAAATAGTTTGAGTTCACATGTAATAAACCAAAAATATGTGTTTTCAGTTTTCCCCAGGGATATACGTCTTTCCCCGTCTCAATATACTTCAAAGAGACCTGGATCATCTGGACACCCCATGGAACAGCACATTGATCCATTACATTGGTGGCAGTGTGTTGGTTGGACTGGACGAGCAAGAAATAGCTGGCACTTCAGAGGCCTTTATAATATATGTGTGTTCCAGAGAATGAGAGAGAAACCTGTGAAGATTCAAGCTTGCCCAATAGTAAGGGGTCTGCCAGGCTATCCTTCCAAAGTAAAAGATTAATTAGTGCATCTTATCTTCTACCATGAAGAAGGCAGCACAATGTCTGCTGGGCCTCTCTGGGTTCTAAAGGCAACACATTCCACACCTAGAGGTATGGCTTTGGGCCATGTACTGGGCGACCTAAAAGGCTGTCAGCCTTGAGTGAGGCCGAAAGCAGGAAAAAGCTCTGTATCAAATCCAAGTTGTGACACTAGCAGTCCTGCCACTGGGCTGTGTGGTGCATTAGACTCTATGGTGTCAAAGAGACAAGTCCCAGGAGAGAATCCCAGCACAGGCTATCCTCATAGGGTAGTGCCTCCAAGCTGGTCCTCAAGCTGTGCCTTAAACAGGCTATTCCAACACTCCTTCATTGGGGCAGCTTCTGGGTGGCAAGGTATATGAAAAGATGATGGTTGTGGACGCAGTATCTCCTTTGCAGTAAAATGAGTCTCTGGTCTGACACAAAGTTACATGGGATCCCAATCCAATAAGTTAAACACTTTGTAAGCCCTCAAAGAGTGGTTCTCTCTGAGGCCCAGAATGCAGGAAAAGGCAAACCCATCCCCAGAATATGTGTCTATTCCCAAGAAGAACTGCTGGCCCTTCCGGGATAAAAGCGACCAATATAGTGACCTTCTCCCTCAGACTCTGTTGCTGGCAAGTTGAACACTCGGCAGTGGCAGTCTTGGTAAGTAGGAAGCAATAATGCTTGTTCCCTGCATGGTCTCCAACTCCACTATCACAGCCACTTGATTCATGTGTCCATCACATCAGTACTAGACTAGCCAGTACTAGGCTAGCCAGTCAACTGGCCAGGTCATTTTGTATATTTGGTTGTTTAGTGTCTCTTGTGTAGATTCTCTCAGGTAAATCTTAACACTTGATACACTTCATGTCCATTCCCATGTCTATCCACAAACCTCTCCATACCTACTTGTTACAAACTTCCAATCTTATTTTTCCTTCCAGACCACTGGACAAGCGGTCAGCGTATTTGCCACTACCCATAAGTTCATACATATTCTAACCTCAGGTTACTTCTCTTTCCATAAGAAATGGACGCCCAAGTGCTCCACTCAAAGCTCTACCAACTGGAGGACTTTCTATTTCCATTGCCTTTCAAGGAGAACTCTGAGGGGACTGTAGAGAAGCTACCATCCATTTCCAGCTTGCATTCACATGCAAAATGGGCCCATCTGCAAAGCAAACTCAGACTCTTTTCTTGTCTTTCAACTGGTCATGAAGAATCCCCCAAACAGCTATAGCTGTGAGCTGAGGAGGGACACTGGAGCAATAGTGGGAGGTACCACAGCAGGTGGTCTGGGCTACTGCTTATGCAGCTTACTTGTGCCTTCTGGTTGTGCTTATGCTCCTGGATGTAGCACTTTTTAAAACTATGATTGCTTATCTTATGACTTTGTTGATTGCCCACAGCTCATGATGGGAAGTTTCACTGCATGGTCACTTGGTGACCACTGACAGGCTTTTTGTCTCTACCAGAGCCTTAAAGCATGGCAGGAGTAGTTTTTCAAAGACACATGATTCTCTACTGCAGATAGCATGCCCTTGCTCCCAATTCCCAAGGCCCTGATTTGTGACTCCCCTATGAGGAGGGCTTGCCACAAAATCCATACAGCATCTTTTCCTACCATTGATACCTCCAACCCAATGGGGTCTGCTGGATCCTAAGGCCAAAGTGACAGGGCTGCTCACACCTCAGGCTGGACCTGCGCAGAGTGCTTTCCTGCACAAGGCCCCACATGCACCTGGCAATCTTTCGTATCACTGAGCATATGAGCTGGAGAAGTAACCAAAACATAATAGAGATTCAAGCTTTCATCTGCTTTTGATAAACATGACAATGAAGGTAATTAAAAGGTGGGGTACCCAGCAGAAGTGCTTCAATTTGCAATGTAGGGACTCAGTCAGAGTAAGATAAAACTACAGAATACAAGCCCAAATCCACCTAGGACTTTTTCTTCCTGAGGCATGCAGAAATCAAACTTTCTATTTGATTAGCCAGGTATGAAAGTTCTACCTTGACAAGAAAAAAGTACATCCTGTTGTCTTCATTTCTTGATCTCAAGTGGGTTCTTGTCAGACACTAATACATTAAAATTTTAAAACACAGGAAGTGGCTAGGACAAACTATTTTCTCAAAGGTTCAGAATGGGGGAGTTCCTGTTGTGGCACAGGGGAAATGAATCTGACTAGGAACCATGAGGTTGTGGGTTCGAACCCAGGCCTCGCTCCTTGGGTTAAGGATCGGGCGTTGCCATGAGCTGTGGTGTAGGTTGCAGATGCAGCAAGAAGACTCAAATCTACCAAGTTATCACATGACAAATAATACTTCTACCTATCATTTATTACTGTTTCTTATTATTTATTATCACAATATTATGCTAAGTGTAATTACATTTAGTACTTGGAAAAATCTAGTAAAAAGGAGGCTGTTTAAAATCTAGTAAATTTTGCTAGGAGAACTCACAAGGCTCACTATATAGTCATATTCATGCGTATGATTTATTACAGTAAATAAATCCAAAGAAAAATCAGCAAAAGGAAAAGGTGCATGGGGTAAAGTTGGAAGGAACCTACAAGCTTTCAAGATTTCTCTCTTAGGAGAGCCACACAGGAGTCCAGCAATGAGTTGTGACAACATGTAAAATGGTGTCTACCAGGGAAGCTCATTAGAGACTCAATGTCCAGAAATTTTATTAGGGGCTGCTCAAATAGGCATTCTTAGTCTAACATGCACTAAAATCACAGACTCTTGGAAGAAGAACAGGTACCCAGCATAAACCGCATTGTTTGCACCAACAGTCTAAACAAAGTGAGCCATTTTTATAAGAGAATGGTGGGAACCACCACTCCAAATGTAACTTCCCTGGTGCCAACCAGGGGCCAGCCTCGAAAGCAGGCTTTGAAGTAGGTCTTTCACAGGATAGAGATCTTGGGACTGCTATGTCTTTCCACATTATGTCTTTTAACTCTTTTCTGCATACAGGCATTATTATCCTTTTTAAAACATATTTTGTATTTTCAAATTTTATATGCTCTTTTACTTATATATTTACATTTTTAAAAGAATGCAAAACAAACTCAAATAGGTTAAATATTTTCCTCAAGATCATGTAGGTCATATACGGTAAAGCCAATATTCAATCTGAAGCATGTCTGCCTCCAAAAGCCATACAGTTTTCTGTCTTATAATATCTCAGATCATAGCATTTCACATGTAACTTTTTGGCCACACCTATGGCACATGGAATTTCTCAGGCCGGGAATCAAATCCCAGCTGTAGTTGCAACCTATGCCATAGCTGCAGCAATGCCTGATACTTAACCCACTCCCCTCTGGCCAGGGATTGAACTAACACCTCATCAGAGACAAGCCAGATCATTAACCTATTGTACCATGGCAGGAATTCCCCACATTTAACATGTAAATTGTGTTTCTTTTTATATAGTTAAAATTTATTTACATATATACAGATTCTTCTATAAATAAATTCTTTCACTGAAAATTATGGCTGCTACAAATCTACATATAGAAAAAAGAAAGGACACAGGTATTTTAATCTCAGTATTTCTCATTTCTAAAAGATGTTTGCGGACTTCTGATTTCATATCCTGCATATAAGAAACTTGGAAGTTGTCACTCCATCTTAACAACAAGTAAAAAGCTCAATAAACTCAAAAATCAACATTTCTCAGATTCACTAGAGATCTGAACTCACAGGACAAACTAGTGCCTCCCAAACTAGAGAGACTCATAGATGGATACAAAGAATTATAACTTACCAGAAAAGAAACCTCAATGAAGACCAGTGCCAGGACAGGGAAACCTGAACTGTGTTTGACAAATTACTGAAAGCACAATGTAGACAAGTCTGAGAGGTAAAAACTCAAGAGGACCTAGTCATCAGGAGGACCTCACACTTTTTAAAATTTTACTTCCTAGAACTCCACTGGGGTCTCCTCTGGCAGGGGGAGGAGAAAAGAAACCGTTTTAAAATACACCAAATCATTCTGCTCTTCTTCATAAAGTCTGCCCTCAGGATTTTATCCCTAGTCTACTGGGACTTATCAGAATAGAGAGCCTAGAAATAAACCTATATAAATATAGTTCTTTGACCAGGCCCTAGTCTCCTGGGATTTTATCAGAATAGAGAGCCTAGAAACAAACCTATATAAATATAGTTCATTGAACTATATGGGATTAGCAGATACAAACTGCTATATATAAAATAGATAAATGACAAGATCCTACTGTATAGCACAGGGAACTATATTCATTATTCTATAATAAACCATAATGGAAAAAAATATATGTATTTGCAAATCAAAACTACTATAAGGTGACACTTTAAATTGGCCAGAATGGCCATCATCAAAAAGTCTACAAACAATAAATGCTGGAGAGGATGTGAAAAGGGAACCCTATTACACTGTTGGTGGGAGTGAAAATTAGTGCAATCAGTATGGAAAATAGTATGCAGATTCCTCAAAAAAACTAAAAATAAAATTACCATTTGATCTAGCAATCCCACTTCTGGGCGTCTATCCAGAGAAAACCATGACTCGAAAAGATACATGCACCCCAATGTTCATTGCAGCACTATTTGCAATAGCCAAGACATGGAAACAACCTAAGTGTCCATCGACAGAGGAGTGAATGAAGATGTGGTACATATACACAATGGAATATTACTCAGCCATTATAAGGAAAGAAATAATGGCATTTGCAGAACATGGATGGACCTAGAAATCATCATGCTAAGTGAAGTTAGAAAGTGAGATACCAATGTCATATGCTATGACTTACATGTGGAATCTAAATAAAAGACACAATGAACTACTTTGCAGAACAGATACTGACTCACCGACTTTGGAAAACTTATGGTTTCCAAAGGAGACAGATTGGGGGGTGGGGGATGGGCTTGGGGTTCAGGATGGAAATGCTATGAAATTGGATTGTGATGATCATTGTACAACTATAAATGTAATAAAATTCACTGAGTTAAAAAAATATATGTATATGTGTACATATTCATGTATAACATGTATATTTCCATTATGTATACATATATATATATCTGAATCACTTTGCTATACACTAGAAACCAACATGACATACATCAACTATACTTCAGTTGAAATTTTATATATATATATATATACATACACATATATATAGTTCACTGATGATTTTTTACAAAGAGCAAAAGCAATATAATGGAGCAAAGATAGTCTTTTTAACAAATAATGCTAAAAGAACTAGACATCCACATGTAAAAAAGTGAATTTAGATACAGACTGTACCTGTCACAAAAATACTCAAAATGGATCACAGTCCTAAATGTAAAGCACAAAAGTATAAAACTCCCAGAAAATAACATCGGAGGAAATATAGATGATCGTGGATTTGGCAATGACTTTTTAGATACAACATCAAAGGCATGATTCAGGAAAGAAATTATCGATAAATGAATTTTATTAAAATTAAAACTTCTGCTCTGGGAGTTTCCATCGTGGCTCAGTGGTTAACAAATCCAACTAGGAACCATGAGGTTGTGGGTTCGATCCCTGGCCTCTCTCAGTGGGTTAAGGATCTGGCGTTGCCATGAGCTGTGGTGTAGGTTGCAGATGCAGTTCGGATCCTGCTTTGCTGTGGCTGTGGTGTAGGCTGGCAGCAACAGCTCCAATTAGAACCCTAGCCTGGGAACCTCCATATGCGGCCCTGAAAAGACAAGAGACCAAAAAAAAAAATAGCCTATGGAAATGGAGAAAATATTTGCAAATGATGTGATCAACAAGGGATTAATTTCCCCAAAAAATACACAAACAGCTCATATAGCACAATATCAAAAAAGAAATGAAATTAAAAAAATAAAATAGATAATGAACAAGGACCCCACTATATAGCACAGGGAACTCTACTCACTATTCTCTAATAACCTTTATAGGAAAGGAATCTGAAAAGGAATGGATATATGTATATGCATAACTGAATCACTTATCTGTGTACCTGAACCTAACACAACGCTGTAAATCAACTATATTCCAATATAAAATAAGAATAAACTTAAAAATTCAAGTCCATAGCTACTTATTAGACTATATTCTTTGTTTTGCTTTTTTTGAGAGGTTTCTACATTAAGGCACTCTTTCAGGCACTTAAGATACAGCAGGGAGTTCCCGTCTTGGTGCAGTGGTTAATGAATCCGACTAGGAACCATGAGGTTGCGGGTTCCGTCCCTGCCCTTGCTCAGTGGGTTAAAGATCCAGCGTTGCCGTGAGCTGTGGTGTAGGTTGCAGACGCGGCTCGGATCCAGTGTTGCTGTGGCTCTGGCGTAGGCCGGTGGCTACAGCTCCGATTAGACCCCTAGCCTGGGAACCTCCATATGCCGCGGAAGCGGCCCAAGAAATAGCAAAAAGACAAAAAAAAAAAAGATACAGCAGAGAAGAAATAATGTCTCTTTTGGCATATTAAGTTTCCCAGGCTACAGGTCAAATGGGAATTATAGTCAACAGCCTACTCCACAGCCAAAGCAACTCAGGATCTTAGTCGAGTCTGTGACCTACACCACAGCTCATGGCAACGCCAGATCCTTAACCCATTGAGCAAAGCAAGGGATCAAACCCACATCCTCATGGATACTAGTCAGATTTGTTTCCACTGAGCCATAAGAACTCCCAATAATTGTCTCTTATGAAGTTTACATTCTACTATGAGAAAATAGCCAACAAACAGATAGATATCCAAATCAAAAAAATAAGCCCCAAACATAAAGAATTCTTAACTCTACAATAAGAAAATACATATATATTTTTTGGGGGGGGGTTGTTTTTTAGGGCTGCACTCACAACATATGGAGATTCCCAGGCTAGGGGTCCAATAGGAGCTATAGTTGCTGGCCTACACAACTACACAGCCACAGCAATTCAGGATCAGAGCCCTGCCTTTTGACCTACACCACGGCTCTTGGTAATGCCGGATCCTTAACCCACTGAGCAAGGCCAGGGATCAAAGCCACATCCTCATGGATGCTAGTCAGATTTGCTAACCACTGAGCCACAGTGGGAACTCCTACAATAAGAAAATAAATGACCCAATTAAAAAATGAGCCAAGACCTTAACAGGCACCTCATCAAAGAAAATATACAGAAGGCAAATAAGAAAAAAAGATGTTCACATCTTATACCACCAGGGAAATGCAAATTAAAACAGTGAGCTACTACTACACACCTATCAGAAAGGCCAAAGTCCCGAACACTGACAATACCAAATCCTGGGCAGGATATGGAGCAACAAGAACTCTCATTCATTACTGGTGTGAATGAAAAGTGGTATAGCCACTTTGGAAGACAGTTTGGTGGTTTCTTACAAAACTAAACATACTCTTGCCATATGGTCTAGTAATTCCTTAGTATTTATTCAAAGGAGTTGAAAATTTATGTCCACACAAAACTCTTTACTTAAGTGTTTATAGCAGCTTATTTAGAATTGCCAAAACTTGGAAGCAACCAAGATATCTTTCAGCAGGTCAGCAGGTGGTTGGATAAATAAACCTGTGATACATCCATATAGTGGAATATTATTCAGTGATAAAAAGAAATGAGCTATCAAGCCATAAAAATGCAGAAATCGTAAATGAACATTACTAAGCGAAAGAAGCCAATCTTTTTTTTTTTTTGTCTTTTTGCTATTTCTTGGGCCGTTACCACAGCATATGGAGGTTCCCAGGCTAGGGGTCCAATCGGAGCTGTAGCCACTGGTCTACGCCAGAGCCACAGCAATGCTGGATCCGAGCCGCGTCTGCAACCCACACCACAACTCACGGCAACGAGAAGCCAATCTTAAAAGGATAAATACTGTATGATTCCAACTATGTGGCATCCTGGAAAAAGCAAAATCAAATCATGGAGACAAAAAGATCAGTGGCTGCCAAAGGTTGAGGGGTAGTGAGGGATGAATGGACAAAGCACAGAGGATTTTTATGGCAGTGAAACTAATTTGCATGATACTATAAAGGTGGATAGGTGTCCTTACACATTTGTCCAAACCCATAGAATGCATAACAAGAATGAACCATAGCATGAACCATAATGATGTATCAGTGTAAGTTGCTCATCACTATTGTACCACTCTGGTCACAATGTTGATAATGTTGGAAGCCATTAATGTGTGGGGTCAAAAGGTTAACCAGAAATACCTGTACATTCCATTCAATTTGGCTGTGAACCTAGAAGTGCTGTTAAAAATATGGTCTACAGGGATGCCCACTCTTACCACTGCTCTTCAACATAGTTTTGGAAGTCCTAGCCACAGCAATTAGACAAACAAAAGAAATCAAAGGCATCCATATAGGAAGAGAAGAGATCAAACTGTCACTGTATGCAGATGACATGATACTATACATAGAAAACCCTAAGGACTCAACCCCAAAACTACTTGAACTGATTAATAAATTCAGCAAAGTAGCAGGCTATAAGATTAACATTCAGAAGTCAGTTGCATTTCTGTATACCAGCAATGAAATATTAGAAAAGGAATACAAAAATACGATACCTTTTAAAATTGCACCTCACAAAATCAAATACCTCGGAATACACCTGACCAAGGAGGTAAAGCACCTATATGCCGAGAATATAAAACTTTAATCAAAGAAATCAAAGAAGATGTAAAGAAATGGAAAGATATTCCATGTTCCTGGATTGGGAAAATCAATATTGTAAAAATGGCCATACTACCCAAAGCAATCTACAGATTCAATGCAATCCCTATCCAATTACCCAGGACATTTTTCACAGAACTAGAACAAACAATCCAAACATTTCTATGGAACCACAAAAGACCCAGAATTGCCAAAGCAATCCTGAGAAAC
This sequence comes from Phacochoerus africanus, assembly GCF_016906955.1. Taxonomy (NCBI): domain Eukaryota; kingdom Metazoa; phylum Chordata; class Mammalia; order Artiodactyla; family Suidae; genus Phacochoerus; species Phacochoerus africanus. The sequence goes on from NC_062545.1 coordinate 227,179,793, forward strand.
AAAAACCAAGCAGGAGGCATAACTCTCCCAGACTTCAAGAAATACTACAAAGCCACAGTCATCAAAACAGTGTGGTACTGGTGTCAAAACAGACAGACAGACCAATGGAACAGAATAGAGAATCCGGAAATAAACCCTGACACCTATGGGCAATTAATCTTTGACAAGGGAGGCAAGAACATCAAATGGGAAAAAGAAAGTCTATTCAGCAAGCATTGCTGGGAAATCTGGACAGCTGCATGCAAAGCAAGGAAACTAGAACACACCCTCACACCATGCACCAAAATAAACTCAAAATGGCTGAAAGACTTAAATATATGACAGGACACCATCAAACTCCTAGAAGAAAACATGGGCAAAACACTCTCTGACATCAACATCATGAATATTTTCTCAGGTCAGTCTCCCAAAGCAACAGAAATAAGAGCAAAAATAAACCAGTGGGACCTCATCAAACTGAAAAGCTTTTGCACAGCAAAGGAAACCAAAAAGAAAACAAAAAGACAACTTACAGAATGGGAGAAAACAGTTTCAAGTGATTCAATGGACAAGGGCTTAATCTCTAGAATATATAAACAACTTACACAACCCAACAGCAAAAAAGCCAATCAATCAATGGAAAAATGGGCAAAAGACCTGAATAGACATTTCTCCAAAGAAGATATACAGATGGCCAGCAAACACATGAAAAAATGCTCAACATCGCTGATTATAAGAGAAATGCAAATCAAAACTACCATGAGATATCACCTCACAACACTCAGAATGGCCATCATTAATAAATCCACAAATAACAAGTGCTGGAGGGGCTGTGGAGAAAAGGGAACCCTCCTGCACTGTTGGTGGGAATGGAAACTGGTACAGCCACTATGGAGAACAGTTTGGAGATACCTTAGAAATCTATCCATAGAACTTCCATATGACCCCGCAATCCCACTCTTGGGCATCTATCCAGACAAAACTCTACTTAAAAGAGACACGTGCACCCGCATGTTCATGCAGCACTATTCACAATAGCCAGGACATGGAAACAACCCAAATGTCCATCGACAGAGGATTGGATTGGGAAGATGTGCTATATATACACAATGGAATACTACTCAGCCATAAAAAAGAATGACATCATGCCATTTGCAGCAACATGGATGGAACTAGAGAACCTCCTACTGAGTGAAATGAGCCAGAAAGACAAAGACAAATACCATATGATATCACTTATAACTGGAACCTAATATCCAGCACAAATGAACATCTCCTTAGAAAAGAAAATCATGGACTTGGAGAAGAGACTTGTGACTGCCTGATGGGAGGGGGAGGGAGTGGGAGGGATTGGGAGCTTGGGCTTATCAGACACAATTTAGAATAGATTTACAAGGAGATCCTGCTGAATAGCATTGAGAACTTTGTCTAGATACTCATGTTGCAACAGAAGAAAGGGTGGGGGAAAAATGTAATTGTAATGTATACATGTAAGGATAACCTGACCCCCTTGCTGTACAGTGGGAAAAAAATAATAATAAATAATTTAAAAAAAATATGGTCTGTTACACACTTTATATATTAAAAAACAAACAAACAAACAAAAAAACCTATGGGAGTGCCCTTGTGGCTCAGTGTGCTAAGGATTGGTCATCATCGTTGCTGTGGCTCTGGTTATAGCTGTGGTGCAGGTTCGGGTCCTGGCCTGGGTTGAACTTCTGCATGCCACGAGTGTGGCCAAAATTTTTTTAATAAAAATAAATCTATGAATGAATGTACACTTAATATGTTATACTAATAAACGAATTTTAATTTAAAAATTATATGTAATGGCAAAGGAAGAAAATTCAACTATGCTAGTTTCTTTGTTTAATTATTTGTCTTTTCTTTTTCTATGAAAAAAGTCCCAGGTATAGGCACCCAAAAGAAAGTTTCCAGGTTAGATATCCTTTATTACTCTTCAGAAAACTGTTCTTGCTACTTCTTAGCAGAGAAAAAAAAGAGAAGGGTAATCCATCAAAGCTTGTGTGTGAGAGGTAAGCCTTTCTCTTTCAGTTTCTTCACAGGATTAGAGCATTCTCCCTCTGAATTAAAATCCAAGTGTCTATCGACAAATGGTTATTTCTAAGTCAGTAGCTTCCCACAGGAAAAATCCCTGACATGGCTGTCAGGTTGAAATGAATGAAGAAATAACATATGTGTATTTATGAGCCCTTTAGACACAGATATAAGGCCACCCATGAAAACTGTTTCATGAGTATTAAAGTTCAAATATGAAAAGATAAACATATTACCTAAAAAAAACCCTCATTCTACTCTTACCTTAGCTTTTACAACACAAAGAAACTATTTTGTAGCACAATCTAAACTGTATGTTTGTGCTGCAAGCTTCTTGCATTTGATGTGCATGGCAGAAAAAGATCTCACAGACAGAATATTAACTCATGTAGTCAGTGTAGGAGCATGGGCTTCAATGATGCATTCTTTGATATGGCCATTGATTAACATTTGTGGCTTAAGGGCTCCAGGGAGTAACATCCCCACAGGCCTTGTTTACTATAGGGAGTGTACCTATGCCCAGATGGATATTAATCCCTAATCCCCTGTGACTTAGTTTACGGGAGGAAAAGGTCAAAGAAATTATGAGATTTACAGAACATTTCCACCCCTAGGACCCTACTGTACAAGGACTGATATAGGTAATTGAATAGGGCCAATGGGAGAAAACCACATCTTTCTGAACCCCACTTTGGTGCTTCTCCCCACCTTTAAGAGATGAAAACCTCTATAAGACAATAGAGAAAGGGGTTCTTCTCCCCCACCCCAGTAACACTGAGAGCTATCTGCTTTCCTTTAATAAAAACTTTGCTGGAGTTCCCATTGTGGCGCAGTGGTTAACGAACCCGACTAGGAACCATGAAGCTGCAGGTTCAATCCCTGGCCTTGCTCAGGGGTTAAGGATCCAGCGTTGCCTTGAGCTGTGGTGTAGGTTGCAGACATGGCTTGGATCCCACGTTGCTGTGGCTCTGGCGTAGGCCAGCGGCTACAGTTCCAATTTACCCCTAGCCTGGGAACCTCCATATGCCGCAGAAGCAGCCCTAGTAAAGGCAGAAAGACAAAAAAAACAAACAAACAAAAAAAAACACTTTGCTTGCTTGCTGCCTGTGTGTTTGCGGAGTTCATTCTTCGACCGCCATGAACAAGAACCCGGATTCTGGTACCATCTTTCCAGCATCAATAGGGTGTAATTTACATAACAGCACAACAAATACTTGATCAATTACATAATCTTAATATAATTAGGGCCCACTCATGATTCATCTCAGTCTCCCGCTTGTTTCCAATCAAATCATAGAAGCTTTGTATAATTGAAATCAGGTTTAGGCTTAAGGAAGGAAGTCAGTGGTTATTTCAACCACCCCTTGGCCCATATGTCCTTCCTTTTGTCTCCCCAGACAATGCTTTTATGACAAACATCCTGCTCTGAGCTAAGGTGAAAATTTCAGCTCCTTAATTTGCAAATGAAGTGAGCTTGGGCAAGTTACTTTAGATTTCTGGAACTTAGTTTCCTCATCTCTAAAATGGGGATAAGAGCAATACTTACCTCATGACATGGCTCTAAGAATTAAACAATATAATGCATGTTAAGCTCTTGGCATACTCCATGGCATTAAAAAATGCTCAATAAATTTTGTTTTTCACTGTTATCATAAGGGCCATTCAGTGATAAATGGCAATCCTTTTTGAACCATGTGCTATTTGGATAGCAATCTTTTAGGATGGAATAGAATCTATTAGGATAGAAATCTTTTCCTTATCCTTTTTTTAATTTTTACCAGTGTTATTTATGCAGTGTTAGCATCTTTCTTATCTATGGGAGCTGGGTATTGGGAAAGTCACAAAAAAAAAAATCCATGTGAGACCTCTGGTGTCAAATGTTGGAAGTATTGGGATCCATCTGGGACTTTTCCAGTGCTCATGGGTGAGAGCTGAATGTCTCAAGATGCCAGGAAGCAGGGAAACTGAGCACCAGCTGAGATCCTGGAAATAACTTTGGAACTAGGAATGGAGGCTGCATTTACCGGCACTTTCTTGTAAGCTTTCCTGGATAAACTTCTCCTTATTTGGCATGGGGGTTGCTATGGTGATCAAATGATGGGAAGTGATTATACAACAAACAAACCTAATCTATTTAAACTTTACTAAAATTTATTGCTTTGAGGTAAAACTGTAACAGCATATACCTAGCTGCCAAGATTCCAGTGAGCATCATGAGTTTAGGCTTCCTTCTGTCTTTCCTCCTTTTCCCTGTGGCCCAGGAAGGCCATCATTTAAGTCCAGAGGTAGTGTTTTGTGAGGAGTGAAGAGTGCTGGTGGCAGTAAGAGTTTGCTTATGAAAGGCTCTAGCTTTTTATTGTGTGGATCATTTCACAATGCATACAAATATCAAATCATTATGTCATACAACTGAAACTAATACAATGTTGTATTTCAATTACATCTCAATTTAACAATGGAATCTAGAACATTTCTAAGGTTGTGAAAAGAACTTGAGATTTGGAGTCAAAAAATTTGGAGTTCAAAGCTTGCCTCTAACCTCATAATAGCTCTGTATTCTTGCATGCGTTGGTTTACCTCTGGAACCTTTTAAAACAGGACAATAGTGTCTATTTTCACTACGTTAGAATTGCTAAGAGAAGTCAAATGAATTAACAAATGTGGAAACCTATTATAAACTGTCACATATTATAACACTATCTAAATGATAGCTTTGGAGAGAAGTTTCCTGCCTCCCGGAATGAGTTGAATGAGCTGAGTTAGAAGGTGACACTCCCCAGTAATCCACAAATTTAATGAGCACCCCAAATGAGAACTTCATAAAAGTATTTCATTCAATATCATTTTTTAAAAAACCTGTTATTTACCTTCTCTAAGTTTCTCAGTAGGAAACATTACCTTCAAAATTAAAACTGTAGAAATTAAAAGTTCACCTAATATTTAAAATTACTTATAGCACTGTCATTTGTTTATTAAAAAAGTTAGAGACTGAAATGAGTACAGATCCCTTCACATCTTAGCTAAACAGAAAGAAGGAAGCTATACAATTTAGTGACAGTTTGAAATAGGATCCATAGGAATAACAGTATGATCTGTAAGCCTCTTGGGCTTCCCTCTATGAAAGATATCATTAACAAGTATGGATAAGGTTACTAAATATTTTTCAAGCTGATTTTATTTTTAAAGGTTAGATAGGCTATGCCTCAGTCTCCTTGCAGTAGGTATTCCTAGTTGTTACCAGGAAAAGCTCAAGATTTTTGTACTTGGGCTTTTGGGTTTTTTTTGTTTTTTGTTTTTTTCTTCTTTTTAGGGCCTCACCTGTGGCATAAGGAAGTTCCCAAGCTAGGGGTCCAATAGGAGCTGCAGCTGCTGTCCAATGCCACATCCGGAGCAACACCAGATCTGAGCCTCATTCAAGATATACACTGCAGCTTGCGGTAATGGTAGATCCTCAACCCACTAAGTGAGGTTTGAGATCAAACCCAAACATCCTCAGAGACACTGTGTTGGGTTCTTAACCCACTGAGCCTCAATGGGAATTTCCAGGATTTTGATTTTTCATAACATGCCTCTAGCTTTTTTTATTTTATTTTTTGCCACTCCAGTAGCATATATAAGTTCTCAAGCCAGGAATCAGATCTGAGCTGCAGCTGTGACCTATTCCACAGCTGCAGCAAACACCAGATCCTTAACCCGCTGCACCACAGCAGGAATCCACATGCCTATAGTTTGAGGAGATTTCTTCAAACAAGGAAATCAAGGCAAAGAGCCTTTTATTTTTATTGATATTATTGTCTTTGAAAATTAATTCAAATATGCTAGATATGTAAGTATTGTGAGGGCTTAAATTTGTCTGAGCAAGAACAGAGCAAGCCAAATTTCAGCATATGTGATGCTTGTAGTTGCCTCATATCATTTTTTCAAACATATGCTTCTATTTTCTATCTGATCTATCTTTGAAGATGTCACATTCTTTGTAAAGAACGTGAATAAAATATAGTGTGGAATACTTCCATTACAACAGAATATTTTTTACTTCATTGAAACCTAATACATAGACTTCTAAAATTATCAGAGTGTCTATATTAAGCTTTGTTTTATTTTTTGCTTTTTAGGGCCGCACCCATGGTACATGGAGGTTCCTAGGCTAGGGGTCCAATTGGAGCACAGCACACAGCAACGCAAGATCTGAGCCCCATCTGCGACCTACACCACAGCTCATGGCAACACTGGATCCTTAACCCACTGAGCAGGGCCAGGGATAGAATCTGCGTCCTCATGGATGCTAGTCAGATTCATTTCAGCTGAGCCATAATGGAAACTCCCTAAACTTTAGTCTTCTTAAAAAACTTTTTTCATTGAAAAGAAAATTAATTTTTTCACCATATGTTGTATTTTACAAGGTTTGCAATATTTTTATTTATTAAAAATGTTTTGGGGGGAATCAAACTGTTTTACTGCGGTGCTTTAAGGGAGGATTGAAGGACTGGGAGGGTAATGAGATTGGAAAATCAGAACGATGTGATCCAAAAGCTGCAATAGCATTTTAAAAATAATTTTCTTCTCAGCATGAATAGTCTTTTTTTTCCTTAATTACATAATAAATAGAACTATACAAAAGAAGCCATTAGTTTAAAAATACATGGCAATATAAAACACTTCTGTTTTCCCTTGCTTTAAGGAAATTCAATATAGTATTTTAACAAGGTTGGCAGGGATGCCAACAAAGAGAAAAGGAGTCCCTCTTGCCCCAGTTACAAGTGTTTGAAACTGAACTGGTTTTCTAGGACATCTACATAGTAATGTGTGGCAGATAGGCTGTGGGATATTTTATACAGAGAAAGATCTTCTTTAAGAAGTGTTTCACGATATGTACGGGAAATAAAAATAAGATGGAAGCAATTCATACCACATAAGACGTCAGGCTGCTTGTGGCAAATTCTTCACGTTTCAAAATGCAGTAATCCTCAGCAGTGGGCTATAGGATCATGTCAGACCTCGAATGGCAATGACAGCATGAAAGGAAAATACAAAGTGAGTACTGTGATTCTGCTGCACTCTAATAATAAACAGCATGAAGATTGCTTCTCTAAATCTGGTTCATTTTCAAATCGTTCATCATCTTTGGCTATCATGCTCATACATGTCTATACCAGCACAAAAGAGCTAGATCATCATCATGATTAAGAAGAAAAGAACAGTCTAACTTAAAAAAATAGTAAGTGACATATATTTCTTTGTATAGAATGGAATTTGGGTTGTTGCATCTAAAATTATAGCCTCAGAGTTCCAGTCATGGCTCAGTGGTTAACGAACCCGACGAGTAACCATGAGGTTTCGGGTTCGATCCCTGGCCTAGCTCAATGGGTTAAGGATCCGGTGTTGCCATGAGCTGTGGTGTAGGTCGCAGACACAGCTTGGATCTGGCGTTGCTGTGGCTGTGGCACAGGCTGGCAGCTACAGCTCAGATTCTCCCCTAGCCTGTGAACCTCAGTATGCTGCTGGTGTGGCCCTAAAAAGACAAAAAGCCAATAAATATATAAATTAAATAAATAAATTAATTAAATTGTAGCCTCACTCAAGTTACTCTGTAAATAACTGCAAGATCACAAGCTAGTGTTGAAACAAGCTAGTGTTGTGTAAGTGGTCAGCTCTCTTTCCAAGGAAAGGGAATGAAAATATTGTAGCTGAGTATATTTAATAACTCAGGTGATAAAACAGATAAAACAGGTGACTCTTCTGTCTGAAAAAGCGGGCGCCAGTTGTTCCAGCATCAGAAGAGTCTATCGGTCCACTAGATGTACTAATAAACACCATTAGTATTGTTGGGGAGGAAGAACACTTCCCTCTGTCCTTCTACGTTCTTCTGGCTGGTCTAAGAATTAAATTGACATGAGAGAGTTCCCTCTGTGGCACAACGGAATCAACAGTGCCTTTGCAGCAGCAGGGATGTGGGTTCAATTCCTGGCCTGGCGCAGTGGGTTAAGGATCTGGCATTGCCACAATGTTGCTTAGATTGCAACTCCAGCTCAGAATTCAATACCTGGCCCAGAAAATACATATGTTTGCAGAGCAGCCAAAAAAGAAAAAAAAAATTTGACATCAGGCTGATTAACAGGAGAAAGTCAAATTTAATTTTGTATGTATGGGAATCCCACATACATGAGAGGATCAGAGATATCACATACACGAGAGGTTTCAGGACAGAAAGATAAAATTAAATATATATACTACCCTGAGATATGGAGCTTCTAAGGACAGGAGGATCATTCACAGGGTAAGAAGAAGAACAGATGTATGGTAATTAGACTTTTGCCCTGCCATAAAGATGGGACCACTTATATAAACTTTTTCTCTGGTAAAAGCTCATTTTCTGAGAAAAGTCCCTAATTAAATTAATCTAGGTGGTTATGGGATGGGCAGTAGTTTCTCTTGAGATTACAGAGCCTTCGTTGCCTTTAGCTCAAAATAATCCACATGCCAAGGTGACACATACTGGGGGCCTGTTCTGAATGGCTACAGTATTTTATTTTATTTTATTTATTTTTTTATTTTGTCTTTTTCAGGGCTGCACCTGTGGCATATGGAGTTTCCCAGGCTAGAGGTCAAAATTGGAGCTGTAGCTGCTGCCCTACACCACAGCTACAGCAACGCTGGATCCAAGCCTCATCTGCAACCTACGCCACAGCTCCTGGCAACGCCAGATCCTTAACCCACTGAGCAAGGCCTGACTGTGATACTAGTCAGGTTCGTTTACCACTGAGCCATGATGGGAACTTGGTCTGAATGCCTACAGTATTTTATAAAAAAAACCTAATAGATGATCACAAGAATGTAGACCTTTCTTTTAAATATGTAACTTTATCTAACATGCATGAATATGTAGGATTTCCCACCCATCATTCTGAAAGCTACCATTCTTACATGTGGAATAACTTTTTAAAACACACTGACATAGGGAATTCCTGTCGTGGCACAGCAGAAATGAATCCGACTAGGAACCATGAGGTTGTGGGTTCGATCCCTGGCCTCCCTCAGTGGGTTAAGGATCTGGCGTTGCCAGGAGCTGTGGTGTAGGTCGAAGACGAGGACCAGATCTGGCATTGCTGTGGTTGTAGAGTAGGCCAGCAGTTGCAGCTCTGATTAGACCCCTAGCCTGGGAACTTCCATGTGCTGTGGGTGCAGCCCTAAAAAAGCAAAAACAAACAAAATAAAATAAAACACATTGACATAGACCCTAAGAATGTTCACATTTTTGAGGGAATGCTAGAGATTAACAAACAGAATGCAATGTATTTGAAAAGAAAATAAAACCAGCTGGAGGGATAGATCTATATTTTGGAGGTAATGATCCTCCTAACAGACACACACAGAGGATTCATCCCGCACAAGGCAATGGAGGAATGAGAAGGCTCAGGAGGATGGTTTCATCTTTCCAGCAGTATCCCTGAACTATTTTTGTATATCATAATGATGCTATTTTAGAACTAAGAGTTAAAACTGTGAAATGCTTAAAGGTTTAATGCATATACACAATAAACTTATAGATCTACTATACAGTATGATAGAAAGAATTTGAATGGGATTGGAGTAAAATTCTGCTTGAATAAACAGAGAAATTTTTAATAAAAAGTAGATGAATTTTAGCTATGCAATATGATAAAACATAGGGGATTTTCATCTTTTTTTTTTTTTTTTGCCATTTCTTGGGCCCCTCCCATGGCATATGGAGGTTCCAAGGCTAGGGGTCTAATCAGAGCTGTAGCCACCACAGCCTAGCCAGAACCACAGCAATTCGGGATCTGAACTGTGTCTGCAACCTACACCACAGCTCACAGCAACGCCAGATCCTTAACCCACTGAGCAAGGCCAGGGATCGAACCAGCAACCCCATGGTTCCTGGTTGGATTCATTAACCACTGAGCCACGACGGGAACTCCATGTAGGGGATTTTTAAGATGGATATTTTTTAAAGTCCAATATCTATATGTTAAACACTCAGTATTTAGAATGTAACTGTTTTACACTTAGGGCTTAGGAGTTAGCTCTCATAACTGATCATATGTTTAGTATAATAAATATCATTTATAAATAAACATAATTATATGAATCAGCCTATAAAGTAGTACAGAAATAAAAAATAAAATAAAATAAAATAAAATAAAATAGTACAGAAGTGAAATATCTGCCTGTGTAGTAAATTTTAAAAGTCACTTTAGAGGTGGAAATTCTGTACATCAAGTACCATTCAAGATATAACTCCAGTGGCATAAGATATGTAGATGTATATTTTTAAATTATATAAAGTCACTCCAAATATTTCAGGTCACTGCACACCTTAATTTTGGAATGATATCTTTATATTTTCTCTGCATTATACACAAGTCATCTTCCTACAGCAGCATCTAGTCATCAAAAGTCCTGCTGTATGTTGTGGGTAAAGGAAATCTGAAGAGAAGACTGCGCTAAAAGTACAGCTTATGTCCTTTTTTTTTTTTTTTTTGCTTTTTAGGGCTGCACCTGAGGTATATGGAGGTTCCCAGGCTAGGGGTCCAATCAGAGCTACAGCTGCCGGCCTGCGCCACAACTACAGGAACATTGGATCTGAGCCACATCTGCGACTTACATAAACCATAGCTCACAGCAACACCAGATCCTTAACCCACTGAGTGAAGCCAGGAATCGAACACACAACTTCATGGTTCCTAGTTGGATTCATTTCCACTGCTCCAAGAGGGGAACTCCACAGCTTATGTCCTTTTGAAAAGAACATAGAGTGTGTATTTTTGGTGCACCTTCTTCTTTAGCATCTTTTTTAAGAAATGTGCTTTTATATTAATTTAAAGCCTTAGAATCATTCCCTTAATATAAATAGTTCAGCTGTAATGAGCTTTATACCAACAGCACACTAAGGAAGTTCTTTTGAAGAAAATTTTCTAATTATCTTTAAACTTCATAAATTATTAACTTTATTCTTTTATATATTTTATAATGTCTAAAAAGATAATATGATGATGTATATATAAAAGAAATTAGTGTAAACTATTTTATATTGTCATAGACTTTGTTTTTAAGAAATATTTATTTATTTATTTACTTATTTTTGGCTGCTCCTACAACATGCACAAGTTCCTGAGCCATGGCTTGAACTGCACCAAAGCAGTGACAAAGCTGGATCCTTAATACCTTGAGCCACCAGGGCACTCCTGCAATTTGCATCTTAAATTGAAAATATAAGTATATTGTTTTCTACCTTTAACTCAAAGCTCAGAATATCAAATTTTCCTTAGGATGTCAGATTCTCCTTTCTGGAAACACCCTGCTCTGCCAGGAGAGGGCACCATTGCCTACTAGGCAAAGAGAGCTAAAGGCTTACTAAGCACATATCGCTCGCTCTCTCTTTTGGTCATCTTTTAGGGCTGCACCTGCGGCATATAGAAGCTCCCAGGCTAGGGGTCCAATCGGAGCTACAGCTGCTGGCCTATGCCACAGCCACAGAAACACAGGATCCAAGCCGTGTCTTCGACCTACACCACAGCTCATGGCAACGCTCTATCCTTAACCCACTCAGCAGGGTCAGGGACTGAATCTTCCTCCCTGTGGTCCTAGCTGGGTTCATTACTGCTGGGTCATGACAGGAACTCCAGTACCTCTTTTCTTGTTCTCAGTTTCTTTCTCTTTGAAGTAATATCCCAGCCAGTGTGAGTATAACTAGAGATGGGAGCTGGGACAATGGTTGCTACGGCATATGTATGGACCTTCAAGATTTTTTATTTTTTATTTTTTTGGTGTTTTTGCCTTTTCTAGGGCCGCTTCCACAGCATATGGAGTTTCCCAGGCTAGGGGTCTAATCGGGCCGTTAGCCACCGGCCTACGCCAGAGCCACAGCAATGCGAGATCCGAGCCACGTTTGCAACCTACACCACAGCTAACGGCAACGCCGGATCCTTAACCCCCTTAACCCACTGGCAACGCCAGGGATCGAACCTGCAACCTCATGGTTCCTAGTTGGATTCGTTAACCACTGTGCCACATCGGGAACTCCAGAACTTCAAGATTTTTTATAATGGCCCTGATTATTTCAAAACCCAGAAGAGCTTGAGCTCAGCCTTATCTTTGCCAGAACAGAGTATAATTATAATTGAATGATTTGTTTTTAGAGGCTGCTGTCAAAATGGACAATGAGTGAGAGTTGAGGATGTGCTTTTTTGTGTGTTTGAGTCAGTTCATGCAATAAAAATCAGATAAGGCCTGGGGGTCAAGAGACTTGGTTCTATTTTCAGCTATATCAATTCCTGAGTAACTTCCTATAAGCAAAGAGAGGGAACCAAATTCTGTATACATTTAGAAGCTTTGCCCTGACTGTTATAATGCATGCTCAGTATAAGGGCTCCCATTTCTTTCACTTTGCTATTATAATCATTAAAATTCGTATTTTTATCATTTAAATATTTAAATTCATTAACAATACATTCATACTTTTATGCATGGTATGTTTAAAGATATAACTCCAATTAACATTAACAATGGAATATTAATATAATTCAGATTTACATAGTTTTTAATCTAACAAAGAACAGACAGCAATGGCAGAGGTTACTGTAGAAACTTGCAAACTTGGACATATTTGAGTCAATATTTCTATGAGACTCTCTTAAAAATATGCATGCAATGCCTCTCTTAAAAATGCTCAGCTTGAGAGTTCCTACTGTGGCTCAGTGGGTTAAGAGTGCAACATTGTCTCAGTGAGGATGTGGGTTCAATCCCTGGCCTCCCTTAGTGGGTTAAGGATCTGGCATTGCCATAAGCTGCTGCACCGGTAAATCTGGTGTTGCTAGAGCTGTGGTAAAGGCTTGTAGCTGCAGCTCCAACTGGACCCCTAGCCCAGAAATTTCATATGCTACAGGTGTGTCCCCCCAAAAAAAAGAAAAAAGAAAATTAAAAAAATGCCCAGCTTTCCAGAGGCAGAATTTTATATGGAGGGACAAAATCCACATTGCTGAATTATTCAAAATATTAGACAAAATATATGTGAAAGGGCTGGCACATAGTGATCTGTTGTTCTGTTTATTCATAACATTATTTTATGAGTGATGGCTACAGCTGAAGTAGCTCTCTGTAGCTCACAAGTCTAATCTGAAAATAACAGGACCACATCATATCCAAGTTCATCACACTGTTATGTCTAAAAGAAAGACAAATCCTGCTCCAAAGAGCAACAAAGAGTTATATAGATCTTAACTCTAGGTCTCATTGCACAATACAGACAAAACCTTTATAAACATCTTCCTCAGCAAACTCCCACCTTTCCTTTCCTTTTCCATAATGTCAGCTGCTCTAACTTTCTCAGCCATTCTCCTTAAAACACCCACCACTCCAGCCCTCCTTCTCAATTCTCTTGCTCTCTATTCTTTTCTTTCCCTAGGTAGTTTCTTGCCCTTGCTTCTGCAGAATAATTCAGGTTTCCTCAATGTTGCATCTTTTTCATTTCCTCTCTCAGCAAAAGATATTCCTTGGAAAGTGAAGGAAGGGGAAAGACTTGTATTTCTATTGTTGTATTTCTATCTATACAACGTAAGAAGTGATAGGACTATCACCCGGCCAAAAAGAAAAGGGAAAGAAACTACTAATGTAAAGAGATACTTCACAAAATGATGTTTGCTTTTGCTAGATTTGACATCAGCCAAATTTGACATTACCTGGCTAAACTGCCTTATCAAAATCACAAATAGGAGAGTTCCCATATTGTCTCAGTGGAAACAAATCTGACTAGTATCCGTGAGCACACAGGTTTGATCCCTGGCCTCATTCAGTGGGTTAAGGATCTGGCTTTGCTGTGATCTTAGGTGTAAGTCACAGATGCAGCTTGGATTTCACGTTGCTGTAGCTGTGACAAACATTGGCCAGCAGCTACAGCTTCGATTCAGCCCCTAGCCTGGGAACCTCCATATGCCTCAGGTCGGCCCTAAAAAGACCAAAGGAAAAAAAGAAAAAAAAAAATCTCAAATAGAATCAGAAACTCCTTGACCTTAAGGAAATCAGCAACTTCAAATTCAATATTTTATAGATCAGAACCTGAGACTCAGAATATACTAGATTATCCAAATTCCTTCATTGGTCACAGAGCTGGGATCAGAACTCAGTCAGACTCCTTACTCCCAACCTCCTTGTCCATCACACCACACTTCCTTGGGCTAAGAGTTTAGCTACATCATTTGCATTATAATGAGATCATCCATAACACATAAGAAAAAAATCTTAACACTTAAATAAAATCATCTTTCTTAGAACTAAATAATACCCATGAAATAAACAATTGTTGGAAATATTCCTTATCATAACTGCAAAAGGCAGGATGAATATTTTTCTTCAACGAAGAACAAATAAACAAAAACAATATAAAGGCTTATCTGCTCCAGGATGAGAATTATCTGCATGCAAGCTGAAAAAACTGAGTCTGGGATGGCATTATGGCTTTTGCACAATTAACAAGAAAAAATTATATATGCAAAATTGGCTCGTTATGATTGTCTTTATCTGGGGACAAACCTGACTATGTACGAATTTTTGTAACCTTAGCTTGGTTAAAATTTAGGCAACATGTGGTGGTCACAAGGAATACTTATATTTTTCATGTATCACATTGGCAAAGATTGTACAAGCTAACTCCCTCATGTTAGTTGGGACACTGAGAAATTTACTAACACACTATAGGTGAGAATGTAAATTGGCATAACCTTGATGGAAAGCAATTTGGTAGTAGATATCAAAGCTATGAAACTAGAAACCAGTCATGCTATGATTCAATGACTATACTTTTAAGACTTTGATTTTGAAGCCAATGAGAATTAAGCAAAAAGATTTATCACTGCATTACTTTAAAAAAACAGACAGCTAAAGAGCACTTAAATACTCAGCAATAGGGTTATAAGCATAGGATGGAATACTATGCAGCTGCTAAAAAGAGTGTTAAATAAGATTTAATAGCCTCCAATTTGCAGATGACATGATACGATACCTAGAGAATCCTAAAGACTCTACCAGAAAACTGTTAGAGCTCATCAAGGAATTTGGCATAGTCACAGGATACAAAATTAATACACAGAAATCGACAGCATTTCTATACACTAACAATGAAAGATCAGAAAGAGAAATTAGGGAAGCAATCCTGTTTACCACCACATCCAAAAGAATAAAATACCTAGGAGTAAACCTACCTAAAGAGACAAAAGACCTATACTCTGAAAACTATAAGACACTGATGAAAGAAATCAAAGATGACACAAAGAGATGGAGAGACATACCATGCTCTTGGATTGGAAGAGTCAATATTATCAAAATGACTCTACTACCCAAGGTAATCTACAGATTCAATCAATCCCTATCAAAGTACCAAGGACATTTTGCACAGAACTCAAAAAAAATATTTTTAAGTTTGTTTGGAAGCACAAAAGAGCCAGAATAGCCAAAGACATCCTGGAAAAGAAAAATGGAGCTGGAGGAATCAGGCTCCCGGACTTCACACTATACTACAAAGCAAGAGTCATCAAAACCGTATGATTTTCTAGAATCTTACAGCCTGCCAAAACTGAATCAAGTAGAAACAGACCAACTGAACAGACCTATCACTAGAAATGAAATTGAAGAGGTCATAAAATCACTCCCTACAAATAAAAGTCCAGGACCAGATGGCTTAGCAGGTGAATTTTATCAAACACATAAAGAGGAATTGGTGCCCATCCTCCTTAAACTCTTTCAAAAGGTTGAAGAAGAAGGAATACTCCCAAAGACATTCTATGATGCCACCATCACCCTCATTCCAAAACCAGACAGAGATACTACCAAAAAAGAAAACTATCACCCAATATCATTGATGAATATAGATGCAAAAATTCTCAACAAAATCTTAGCCAACTGAAACCAACAACATACCAAAAAAATTATACACCATGACCAGGTTGGGTTCATCCCAGGGTCACAAGGATGGTTCAACATACGCAAATCAATCAGCATCATACACCACATTAACAAAAAAAAAGTCAAAAATCATATGATCATCTCAATAGACGCAGAAAAAGCATTTGACAAAGTCCAACATCCATTCATGATCAAGACCCTCGCCAAAGTGGGTATAGAGGGAACATTCCTGAATATAATCAAAGCCATTTATGAGAAACCCACAGCAAATATAATCCTCAATGGGGAAAAACTGAAAGCCTTCTCCCTCAAATCTGGAACAAGACAGGGATGCCCACTCTCACCACTGCTCTTCAACATAGTTTTGGAAGTCCTAGCCACAGCAATTAGACAAACCAAAGCAATAAAAGGCATCCATATAGGAAGAGAAGAGATCAAACTGTCACTGTATGCACATAGATGACATGATACTATACATAGAAAACCCTAAGGACTCAACCCCAAAACTACTTGAACTGATTAATAAATTCAGCAAAGTAGCAGGCTATAAGATTAACATTCAGGGAGTTCCCGTCATGGCACAGCGGTTAACGAATCCGACTAGGAACCATGAGGTTGCAGGTTGGGTCCCTGCCCTTGCTCAGTGGGTTAATGATCCGGCGTTGCCGTGAGCTGTGGTGTAGGTTGCAGACACAGCTCGGATCCCGCGTTGCTGTGGCTCTGGTATAGGCTGGTGGCTAGAGCTCCGATTCGACCCCTAACCTGGGAACCTCCATATGCTGCGGGAGCGGCCCAAGAAATAGCAACAGCAACAACAACAACAACTACAACAACAAAAAAAGACAAAAAGACAAAAAAAAAGGTTAACATTCAGAAATCAGTTGCATTTCTGTATACCAGCAATGAAATATTAGAAAAGGAATACAAAAATACGATACCTTTTAAAATTGTACCTCACAAAATCAAATACCTCGGAATATACCTGACCAAGGAGGTAAAGCACCTATATGCCGAGAATATAAAACTTTAATCAAAGAAATCAAAGAAGATGTAAAGAAATGGAAAGATATTCCATGTTCCTGGATTGGGAAAATCAATATTGTAAAAATGGCCATACTACCCAAAGCAATCTACAGATTCAATGCAATCCCTATCCAATTACCCAGGACATTTTTCACAGAACTAGAACAAACAATCCAAACATTTCTATGGAACCACAAAAGACCCAGAATTGCCAAAGCAATCCTGAGAAACAAAAACCAAGCAGGAGGCATAACTCTCCCAGACTTCAAGAAATACTACAAAGCCACAGTCATCAAAACAGTGTGGTACTGGTGTCAAAACAGACAGACAGACCAATGGAACAGAATAGAGAATCCGGAAATAAACCCTGACACCTATGGGCAATTAATCTTTGACAAGGGAGGCAAGAACATCAAATGGGAAAAAGAAAGTCTATTCAGCAAGCATTGCTGGGAAATCTGGACAGCTGCATGCAAAGCAAGGAAACTAGAACACACCCTCACACCATGCACCAAAATAAACTCAAAATGGCTGAAAGACTTAAATATATGACAGGACACCATCAAACTCCTAGAAGAAAACATGGGCAAAACACTCTCTGACATCAACATCATGAATATTTTCTCAGGTCAGTCTCCCAAAGCAATCAAAATTAGAGCAACAATAAACCCATGGGACCTCATCAAACTGAAAAGCTTTTGCACAGCAAAGGAAACCAAAAAGAAAACAAAAAGACAACTTACAGAATGGGAGAAAATAGTTTCAAATGATGCAACCAACAAGGGCTTAATCTCTAGAATATATAAACAACTTATGCAACCCAACAGCAAAAAAGCCAATCAATCAATGGAAAAATGGGCAAAAGACCTGAATAGACATTTCTCCAAAGAAGATATACAGATGGCCAGCAAACACATGAAAAAATGCTCAACATCGCTGATTATAAGAGAAATGCAAATCAAAACTACCATGAGATATCACCTCACAACACTCAGAATGGCCATCATTAATAAATCCACAAATAACAAGTGCTGGAGGGGCTGTGGAGAAAAGGGAACCCTCCTGCACTGTTGGTGGGAATGGAAACTGGTACAGCCACTATGGAGAACAGTTTGGAGATACCTTAGAAATCTATCCATAGAACTTCCATATGACCCCGCAATCCCACTCTTGGGCATCTATCCAGACAAAACTCTACTTAAAAGAGACACGTGCACCCGCATGTTCATGCAGCACTATTCACAATAGCCAGGACATGGAAACAACCCAAATGTCCATCGACAGAGGATTGGATTGGGAAGATGTGCTATATATACACAATGGAATACTACTCAGCCATAAAAAAGAATGACATCATGCCATTTGCAGCAACATGGATGGAACTAGAGAACCTCCTACTGAGTGAAATGAGCCAGAAAGACAAAGACAAATACCATATGATATCACTTATAACTGGAATCTAATATCCAGCACAAATGAACATCTCCTCAGAAAAGAAAATCATGGACTTGGAGAAGAGACTTGTGGCTGCCTGATGGGAAGGGGAGGGAGTGGGAGGGATCGGGAGCTTGGGCTTATCAGACACAACTTAGAATAGATTTACAAGGAGATCCTGCTGAATAGCATTGAGAACTTTGTCTAGATACTCATGTTGCAACAGAAGAAAGGGTGGGGGAAAAATGTAATTGTAATGTATACATGTAAGGATAACCTGACCCCCTTGCTGTACAGTGGGAAAATAAAAATATATATATAAAAAAAAAGAAGAAGAACAATGCTCATTCTGCTTACTGCAGAATGAATAATAATAAAACCCTTTGCTTCTGAAAAAAAAAAAAAAAAACCGTATGGTACTGGCACAAAGACAGACATATAGATCAGTGGAACAGGATAGAAAGCCCAGAATTAAACACACACACCTACAGACAACTAATCTATGACAAGGGAGGCAAAAATATACAATGGAGAAAGGACAGCTTGTTCAATAAGTGGTGCTGGGAAAACTGGACAGCCACATGGAAAAGAATGAAATTAGAACACTCCCTAACACCATACACAAAAATAAACTCCAAATGGATTAAAGACCTAGATATAAGACCAGACACTATAAAACTCTTAAAGAAAACATACGCCAAACACTCTCTGACATAAATGACAGCAACATCTTCTCAGATCCACCTCTTAGCGTATTGACAATAAAAACAAAAATAAACAAATGGGACCTAATCAAACTTCAAAGTTTCTGCACAGCAAAGGAAACCCTAAACAAAACGAGAAGACAACCCACAGAATGGGAGAAAATCTTTGCAAATGAATCGACTGACAAGGGACTAATCTCCAAAATTTAAAAACATCTCCTACTGCTCAATACCAAAAAAACAAACAACCTCATCAAAAAATGGGCAGAAGATCTAAACAGACAGTTCTCCAAAGAAGACATACGGATGGCCAAAAAACACATGAAAAGATGTTCAACATTACTCATTATTAGAGAGATGCAAATCAAAACCACTCTGAGGTACCACCTTAAATCAGCCAGAATGGCCATCATCCAAAAGTCTACAAACAGTAAGTGCTGGAGAGGGTGTGGTGAAAAAGGAACCCTAGTATACTGTTGGTGGGATTGTAAATTAATGCAACCACTATGGAAAACAGTATGGAGATACCTCAGAAAACTAAACATAGAACTACCATTCGATCCAGCAATCCCACTCCTAGGCATCTATCCAGAGACAACCATGACTTGAAAAGACATATGTACTCCAATGTTCATTGCAGCACTATTTTCAATAGCCAAGACATGGAAGCAACCTAAATGTCCATCAAGAGAGGAGTGAATCAAGAAGATGTGGTACATACAATGGAATATTACTCAGCCATTAATAGGAAAGAAATAATGGCATTTGCAGCACCATGGAAGGACTTAGAAATTATCATGCTGGAGTTCCCATCATGGCGCAGTGGTTAACGAATCCGACTAGGAACCATGAGGTTGCGGGTTCGGTCCCTGCCCTTGCTCAGTGGGTTAACAATCCGGCGTTGCCGTGAGCTGTTGGTGTAGGCTGCAGACGCGGCTCGGATCCCGTGTTGCTGTGGCTCTGGCGTAGGCTGGCGGCTACAGCTCTGATTTAACCCCTAGCCTGGGAACCTCCATATGCTGCGGGAGCGGCCCAAAGAAATAGCAAAAAGACAAAAAAAAAAAAAAAAGAAATTATCATGCTAAGTGCAGTCAGTCACACAATGATGAGACAGCAACATCAAATGCTTTCACTGACGTGTGGAATCTGAAAAAAGGACACAATGAACTTCTCTGCAGAACAGATACTGACTCACAGATATTGAAAAACTTATGGTTTCCCAAGGAGACAGTTTGGGAGGTGAGGGGATGCGCTTGGGGTATGGGATGGAAATCCTATAAAATTGGATTGTGATGATCATTGTACAACTATAAATGTAATAAATTCACTGAGAAAAAAAAAAGATTTAATAGCCTCCAAAAATGTTTATGATGTATTTTAAGAAAAAAGAATACATACATACATGGTGAACCATATATAGATATATGATTGAAACATATATATATGTTTTAAAAATCTGTAAAGGATGTATATTAACAAAAACTTCCTGATGATTCTCCCAGAATGGTAATCTAATACTTGTTATTTATTCTTTGTATTTGTCTGTAGTTTCTTAATTTTCTATAATACGTATGTAGTACTTTCATTATTAAGAAAAAAAAAATTTTTTTCTTTTCTTTAAAAGCCAGGGCTTTTCTCAGTTGACTGTCCCAACGTTGTAACAACATGTATTTAGGTGAAAGTTTGCAACAGTGTGCAATTGTGTTCAGATCACACTTGCTATTGCACATTTATGCAAGCCATTTGTTACCCTTGGCTCTGGAGCTCACCACAGAGCTTGTTTCCTTTAGCATCATGCAATGACACCAAGGAGGAGCGCCTCAGTGGACTGGCCCTGAGCCACCTGGTCTTCCAAAACCTTGTTAGAGGAGCAGAAAGGCCAATTCCTCCACTAACAGGCAGATGGTGAAACATCTTGGCTCTTGTAAGTCCAACCATATTGGTTCGGACACAACTGAAAAAAGGCAAGCAAGTTCCCCAAAACCAAGCAAAATCAGTCCTCTCTCAAGGGAGTATTGTTCCATGCCAGCTGGCATTTCCTGCAATGTCCTCAGCTTTTTTCAAGGATAAACAGTTAAAAAAAAAAAAAAAAGTATTGGAGTTCCCATCGTGGCACAATGGTTAACAAATCCGACTAGGAACCATGAGGTTGCGGGTTCGATCCCTGGCCTTGCTCAGTGGGTTAACGATCCGGCGTTGCCGTGAGCTGCCGTGAGCAGACTCAGCTAGGATCCCACGTTGCTGTGGCTTTGGCGTAGGCCAGCGGGTACAGCTCTGAGTCGACCCCTAGCCTGGGAACCTCCATATGCCACTGGAGCGGCCCTAGAAAAACCAAAAAAGACAAAAAAAAAAAAAAAGTACGGGCCATAAACTGGAGACCTGTGCATCTCAACTGGTAAGGAGATAGTGATGAACCCTGAGAATACACTGTTAGGAAGCAAAGGATTCAGTATGACAGCAAAGTGAAAAGAGTTCTGGATTCTGAACTAGAAGTCCTCAGTACCAATTATGTCTTCCTTATATCCCTCTTTGAATTTCAATTCCTTCTTTAGAAAACAGTGGGCTGGGGGGGGGGGGGCAGACAAACTAAATGAACTATAAAGTTGGTTCTAGCCCCCAAAACCTTTATAATGATCTATACTGAGGTTACACAATATACATTTCATTTCAATAAAAATTTACTCAATGCCTATTATATCTGATGAGGAACCGAGATAAAAAACATTTTACCTACCCTTAAGACAGACAGTCCAAAGCATTGACAATTTTCCCAGTTCCCATATGTATAATCTTTCACTATACTATTTATTTAAGAGAATGTTTTTCATCAGGATTGAATTTTTTGTTGCCAATATAGCTTCTTATCCCATTATCAATGAGTAATGTGTTTACTACTGGGAGTCAATATAGGTGTGGGTTAAAAAAGCATGATATAGAATCAGATTTCACATTAAATCTGAGCTTCAGGAATTCCCATCATGGCTCAGCGGAAATGAATCCGACTAGGAACCATGAGGTTTCGGGTTCGATCCCTTGCCTCGCTCAGTGGGTTGGCCCTGAGCCACCTGGTCTTCCAGGTGAGCTGAGGTGTAGGTCGAAGACATGGTTCGGATCTGGCGTTGCTTGGCTGTGGTGTAGGCTGGCAGATGTAGCTCCGATTAGACCCCTAGCCTGGGAATCTCCATGTGCCACGGGTTCGGCCCTCAAAAGACAAAAAGAAAAAAAAATCTGAGCTTCACCCTTTGCTGATTGGATAATCTTGGAAAAATTACTTAAATTCTCTCAGCTTCAGTTGCCTCATCTATAGTAATAATAATAGTACCTGCATCCTAGGGCAATTATAGGGAGAAAATGACTTCAAGCATGCCAAGTAGGTAAATCATATTTGCGTTCATACATAAAGCATAAAATAATTTTAATGTCAGTTTCAACAAAGCACAAAATCTTAAGGTTTTAGATTAAAATGGGCCTGAGAAATTACCAGTTTCATTTCCATTCTTTCATTTTACAGTGACTCAAAGAGGTTGAGTATGGCCCTGGGACGCTTAAGAGATATTTTATTCTCTTTATATGTCCCAGGAATTAATGAGGACATTTTTTCCTAAATCAGTGAAAATTATTTCTATGATTTCTATTATTTTGAATCTTCTATTTGCCACTTATTGAGATTTGACCACCATTTCTGAAAGTCTTTCAGAAAAGAATCTGGCATTTGGGCTAAAAAGCTCAACTGGGCCTTGTCAAAGTAGACTGAGAATTACCCTCTCTGTGTATATGTGCCATGCAGTCTGTTTTCTCTCTTGGTTTTTTCTAGCCACTTTTAGCTAGTTAGAAAAAATAACCTCAAGTTTAGACAAGCCAAGTTTGTTTCTCCAATCAGAAAAAAACACCTTCTCTGGAAATCAAGGCTCTGGATATTTAACACTGTCTGCAGGGCAGTAAGATAAAAGGAAATAGAACTAATAGAGAATAGAGAGAAAGCTTACTAGTATTTTTTTTTAAATTTTTATTATAGTTGATTTACACCATTCCATCAATTTCTGCTATACTTCAAAGTGATCATACATCTATACACATTCTCTTTCTCATATTATCTTTCATCATGTTATATCACAAGGGATTGGACATAGTTTGCTACGCTATACAGCAGGACCTCATTGTCTGTCCGTTCAAAAAGTAACAGTGTGCATCTATTAACCTCAAACTCCCAGTCCACATCACTCCCTCCCTTTTTCCCTCCCCATTGGCAACCACAAGCATGCTATCCATGTTTGTGATTCTGTTTCTATTCTATAGCTTCATTTGTGCCATATTTTAGATTCCACATATATTTTATTGTATCTGTCTTTTTCTGACTTACTTAAATTAGTATGACAATCTCTAGTTCCATCCGTGTTACTGCAAATGGCATTAGCTTGTTCTTTTTATGGCTGAGTAGTATTCCACTGCATATATGTACCACATCTTCTTAATCCATTCCTCTGTCAATGGACATTTAGATCATTTCCATGTCTTTGCTATTGTGAATAGTGCTGCAATGAATATAGGGGTGCAACTATCTTTTTGAATGAAAGTTTTATCTGGATATATGCCCAGGTGTGGGAATGCTGGGTCATATGGTAGTTTTATATTTACTTTTCTGAGGTATCTCCACGCCATTTTCCATAGTGGTTGTATCAAGTTACATTCCCACCAACAGTATAGGATGGTTCCCTTTCTCCATACCCTCTCCAGCATTTCTCCATCATTAATAAGCATGTAGTCTTATTAATGATGGCCAGTGTGACCGGTATGAGTTGGTACTTCATCATAGCTTTGATTTGCATTTCTCTAATAATTAGTAACGTTGAGCATTTTTTCATGTGCCTATTTGTCATCTGTATGTCTTCCTAGAGAAATGTCTATTTAGGTCTTCCGCCCATTTTTCAATTGGATTGTTTGTTTTTTTTACTGTTGAGTTGTATGTATATCTTGGAGATTAAACCCTTGTTGGTTGCACCATTTACAACTATATTCTCCCATTCCGTAGGTTTTCTTTCCAGTTTTTTTTTTTTTTTTTTGCCTTTTTGCCTTTTTGCTATTTCTTTGGGCTGCTCCCGCGGCATATGGAGGTTCCCAGGCTAGGGGTCGAATCAGAGCTGTAGCCCCCGGCCTACGCCAGAGCCACAGCAACGCGGGATCCGAGCCTCGTCTGCAACCTACACCACAGCTCACGGCAACGCCGGATCATTAACCCACTGAGCAAGGGCAGGGACCGAACCCACAACCTCATGGTTCCTAGTCGGATTCGTTAACCACTGTGCCATGATGGGAACTCCCTATTTTTATTTTTATTTCTATTGCCTTGGGAGGCTGACTTAAGAAAGCATTTGTACAGCTGATGTCAGAGAATGATTTGCCTGTGTTCTCTTGTAGGAGTTTTATGGTGTCTTGTCTTATGTTTAAGTCTTTAAGCATTTTGAGTTTATTTTTGTGCATGGTGTGAGGGTGTGTTCTAATTTCATTGATTTACAGGCAGCTGTCCAGTTTTCCCAGCCCTGGTGGCTGAAGACTGTCTTTTTTTTCCATTTTATATTTATACTTGCCTCCTTTGTCTAAGATTAATTGACCATAGTGTCTGGGTTTATCTCTGGGCTCTCTATTCTGTTTCATTTGTCTGGATGTCTGTTTTTGTACCAGTACCACACTGTCTTGATTACGATAGCTTTGTAATATCATCTGAAGTCTGAGAGAGTTATGCTTCTTGCTTGGTTTTTGTTCTCAGGATTGCTTTGGCAATTCTGGGTCTTTTATGGTTCCATATAAACTTTTGGATTGTGTGTTGTAGTTCTATGAAAAATATCATGGGTAATCTGATAGGGATTGCATTAAATCTGTAGATTGCTTTAGGTAGTATGGCCATTTTAATGATACTAATTCTTCCAATCCAGGAGCATAGAATACCTCTCCATTTCTTTGAATCTTTTTAAATGTCCTTGATTAATGTTTAATAGTTCTCAGCATATAAATCTTTGACTTCCTTGGTCACATTTAGTTCTAAATTTTAATTTTGGGGGTACAATTTTAAAAGGTTTTTTTTTATATTTATTTTCTAATATTTCACTGTTGGCATACAGAAGTGCAACCAATTTCTGAATGTTAATCTTGTATCCTGCTATTTGCTGAATTCATTGAACAGTTAAAGCAGTTTTGTGTGGAATCCTTAGGGTTATTTTATTTTGTTTTGTTTCTTTCTTTCTTTCTTTCTTTTTTTTAGGGCCACACCTGCAGGATATGGAGATTCCAGGCTAGGGGTCAAACAGAACTATAGCTGCCGGCTTAAGTCACAGCCACAGCCACAGGGGATCCGAGCCTCTTATGCGACCTACACCACAGCTCAAGGCAATGCCGGATCCCCGACTCACTGAGTGAGGCCAGGGATCAAACCCGTAACCTCCTGGTTACTAGCCGGATTTGTTTCCACAGCGCCACAATGGGAACTCCAGGTTTTCTATATGTAGTATCATGTCATCTGGATAGAGTGAAAATTTTACCTCTTCTCTTCAAATTTGGATACATTTTGTTTCTTTTGTTTGTTCGATTGCTGTGGCAAGGACTTCCAATAGTATGTTGAATAAAAGTGGTGAGAGTGAGCATCCTCGTCTTGTTCCAGATTTTAGTGAGAAGGCCTTCAGCTTTTCTCCGTTATTATATTGGCTGTGGGTTTGTTATAAATGGCTTTTATTATTAAGATATGTTCCCTCTGTACTCACTTTGGTAATAGTTTTTATCATAAGTGGATGTTGGATTTTGTCAAATGCTTTTTCTGCATCTATTGAGATAATCATGTGGTTTTTTACTTTTCTTTTGTTAATGTGGTGTATGATGTTGTTTGAGTGTGTGACACTGATTGAAACTGTATATAGTTTCCTGTGCTATACAGTAGAGAAATTATTTCTTAATGCAAAAAATAAAATATAAAAATAAAGAATTCCTACCAGATGGTATAGTCACACATTTGGAGAAAAGAGGTCCTTCTTCAATCACTAAGACTCTCCCAAGTACAGTAAGTGATGCTTTAGTCCTTCCTAATAAGATTTTCTTGTATTATGTAGTATGATTCTTATATCATACTACATAATATTATGTATTATGAAGAAGAGAGAGGAACTTAGTAGATAAAAACATAGAAAGAATTGTATAACTTTTATTTCTATAAAAACTTTCCTCTAAATCCAATCCCCTTGCCATTGATCGAGTCATTTTCCATGGCCTTTTGAGTGTAAAGATTTTGTGTTTTCTTTCACTTCCCTCCTCTGGCATTTTTTCAAAGCATTTATCCAGTCCACTTACAGTTCAGAGCAGATGTAGATTCTGGCCTGCTCCCAGAATCTTGCTGCTATATCATGACTCCACCATTCCCCATGGACTTAGTAGTGCCAAAGTAGAAAATGACTTCAACCCACAACAGAATTGGTGTTATAGCTAATCCAATGTAAGCCCAGAGGAATCGATCCTATTTGCAGCCTTTTCCCCATTTCAGTTCATGCTGAATGTACATTACATGGTGATTATTTATAGAGTAGTCTCTCCCCCACTGCCCCATCACTGTCATGTGTCAATTCTCTAGTTTGGAAGAGTAGCAAAGAGAGAAAAATCTTCAGAAAACCCAAGACAAGCAGATAAACAGGAACTCAAAAAGAAAATAAAATATATTTTTAAGAAAATAACTGCAAATCTTTTAAAATATGAATAAACTTAGAAAATATGAAAATTAATTAACATAGCGTTGGGTTACTCAATGTGTACTAATGTCAGCAGAATTATTTCCCATCACTAACAGGTACAATGTTGATAGAAAGCCGATGAGAAGGGAACAGCAGTCAGTAACTTAGCCTTTTATTACAATAAAACTACTCCAGAAAACCCTGGCTTAAAAAACTACAGTGTGCAACAAACAGCAGGAACACAAAGGGACCAAAAAATACTGTTACCGCCTTCAATTCCAGAAACATTTGGAGAGTATCCATCTTGAAAACACCTGGACAGGTGCAGCTGATCATCTTCAATATAGATAAACCAAAAGTGCCAATTGGTTTCCTAATGGCAAATTTTGGACCTGAAAGAACCTGTCTCCTCAGAGTTTTCTTTTTCATTTGCTTCAATATATTAAGGCTGTTAAAGTTCTGACATTTTTCCAAACAGGCTTATTGACCTCTTCATTTATCATTCATCAAGTATTTGTTGAGCTCCTATTAAGCTCAGGCACTGTCTTAGGCACCAGAATAGAGTGTTGAATAAGAAAGACAAGGCATTCATTCCAGAATCACACTCCCTATACTCCCAATAGGCAAATTTTAAGCATGTGATCTATTTTATCAATGTAGAAATTGCTTAGTCCCCGCAAGGGTATTTCAAAGTGAATGTGTTTTACTGCCAATGCTGAGATTTTTCTTCTTTAAGGGATCCCTTCATTTTTTTAGCCACAAAACATACTGCCTTAAATGACAGTAAAAATGAGCAATGAAAACAGAACATGTAGAAGAGTCATTTATTGTTATAAACTGTGCTAAGCTTGCCCTACCCTAAAATCTCCGTACAATGAAAATATTAAAATTGACAGGAACACATATTCACCAAAAGGGAACACTGGTCTTTGACTCATATATGCTCAAGAAATAACGTATTAGTTTCTATGAACATTTGATAAATTTTGACAAATAAGCCTGAAGGACTAAATAAAATGACCTATTTTAACAGGAAACCTAAGCAAATACAATGAAAATAACACGTAACTGAAAGGGAGCAGAATTTGCCACCCCAAAATATGCCTCTTTGGTATAAGGATTATCTTGGGCTGATTATTTTTGAGATGTGGCAAACATGGGAGAAGCTCTAAAAACAGAGTAAAAGTTGCTCTTTTGTGAGGGAAATTTACATGTCTAGGGAGATCTCCATTTGTAAGAATTTTCCCCTCTCTGTTACCAGGAAGAGAAGGATGAGACTCCTAATCTCTAGAAACTCTTTACCAAGAGAAAAGATTCCATTTAAATCTGCATCACAACCTTACTCCTATTGACAGTGCTTTTCCTGATAACTTTCCATTACAGGTTCCCCCACCCCCACCTCAAACACCTTTCTTTTGTCACTAGCTGAAGATGGTATTTAAGGTGGTAGCTTGGGCCATTTTGAGCAGTTAATCAATTTTCTTGGGTCTTTCCCATGTACAGGAACTATACATGTTATTAATCTTGTTTTTTTTTTCTCTTGTTAATCTGTCTTTTATTACAGAAAGTTGTAGGGGAGGGAAAATAATTTTCCTTCTACCCTTCTAGGTCCTGGGCTGATACCCCCTCTTAAAAACCATCTTCAGTTTAACACAAAAGAAAGATGTTGTGAGGTTGGGGAAGCCAGTTAAGGGAGGTAATCAGGAAAAGCGGAGTAAACGAGGGTATATTTATTATGTAGATTTAAGTCAAACTTCCTGCATTCATAAAGAGTTTCTAGAGATTAAAGTCTCATCATTCTCTTTCCTGTACAGAGAGGGAGACAGTCTTAAAAATGAAGATTTCCTTTATACATGTAAATGTTCCTTACAAAAAGATACCTTCCATTTAGTTTTCTGAGCTTCTCCTGGGTCTGCTCTATCTTAAAAATAACATTCTGAAGATAATCCTTATGCCAAAGAAGTATGTTTTGGGGTGGCATATTCTGCTCCCCTTCAGGGGCCTCAGCCAAGAACCCAGGCTAGAGGGAAAATTATTTTTCTTTCTCTACTTAAGTCTCCTATAAGGGAGGCTGGACTAAAGTGTATCCTTTATAGATGGGGAAACAGACTTCCAAGAGGTAAAGTGACTGGCTCCAAAACATAGAATTAGAGTAGGGAAAGAAGTCACTGGCGTGGGGAGAACTCTATAAGTAACATTGATGACCACTAGATTTCAGCTCATCAGTAAAGGATCACTTCCTCTTAGTGGAGGAAAAGAAAAAAGAGAGCAGCCAGGAGCCAAGTTTCAGCTAGAAACAACAGGAAGCAGCAGCATATCGAGAGTCATTACAGCCACTTCAAAAGGCAAAAAGTGAGGAACCAGCTTGGCCTGGCCAACAAAAATGTATCTCTGAGCACAAGAGGACAGAAATCAGGATTTCAGATTCTGGGGTACAAAAATGAGTAAGACATGGGAGACTCTATTCTCCAAGAACTCTGAGTTTAATAGAGGAAACAGACTAATTACAGGAGAAAAGGGCACAGGGGTCAAAATGAGAAACACAGTCAGGAGTTCCCTTGGTGGTGCAATAGGATAGGCAGTGGCTGTGAAGCGCTGAGATGCAGATTTTTGTTTTTTCTTTTAGTTAGGTCCCGCACCTGTGCAATATGGAAGTTCCCAGGCTAGGGGTCAAACTGGAGCTGTAGCTGCCTGCCTATGCCACAGCCACAGCCAAGCCAGATCTGAGCCATGTCTGCAACCTACACCACTGCTCACAGCAACACCAGATCCTTAACCCACTGAGCAAGGCCAGGGATTTAACCTGCGTCCTCATGGATGCTAGTCAGATTCATTAACCACTGAGCCACAACAGGAACTCCTGGGATGCAGATTTGATCCCGGGCCTGACACACTGGTTTAAGGATCCAGCATTGCCACAGCTGCAGCATAGGTCCCACCTGCGGCTCAGATCTGATTCCTAGCCCAGGAATTCCATGTGCTGTGGGACAGACAAAAAAGGAGGAAAAAATAAAGAGAGAGAGAGAAACACAGTCAGGCCAGGGGAATCTCTTAAATAATGTAACCATCATACAGGAGGGATTATATACTGGCTGTTGAAGTATAAATAGGAGTTTTCCAGGTAAAAAGTAGGTGAAGACCATAGCATTCCAAATTAAACAACAGCAACTATAAAAGTAATGAACAAAATCATGTATTATGGCTGAAGCTTAAACACTAAGAGGGAAAAACAGTAGATAAGTCTGAAAAAGTAGTTTAGGGCTTCGGATATTGATATGAGGAAGCCAGCAAAGTTTTTGTTTTATTTGGTTAACTTTGTTTTGAAAATTATTTCAAATTTATAGAAAAGTTGCAACAATTTAAAAAAGTACACAGAGGGAGTTCCTGTCGTGGTACAGTGGTTAACAAATCCGACTAGGAACCATGAGGTTGCGGGTTCGGTCCCTGCCCTTGCTCAGTGGGTTAACGATCCGGCGTTGCCATGAGCTGTGGTGTAGGTCGCAGACGCTGCTCGGATCCCGCGTTGCTGTGGCTCTGGTGTAGGCGGGCAGCTACAGCTCCGATTCAACCCCTAGCCTGGGAACCTCCATATGCCGTGGGAGCGGCCCAAGAAATAGCAATAAATAAATAAATAAATAAAAAAGTAGACAGAAAACCTACATATTATTTATTCAGGTTCACCCATTAACATTTTCTAGTATTTGTTTTATCATTTTATCTCTCTCTGAAGGACGAAGAAGAGTAGAACTCAGGTTTTGGGACTGGGTAACTGAGTGGTCAAGGCCCTGCCAAGAGAGACAGTAATGATAACAGCAAAACGTATAAATAACTTACATGTTCTGTATGCTAATTACATGCTAGGTAGTGTTCTAAACACTTTAGATATATTAATTTATTTAATCTTCACAACTTTATGAGGTTAGTTATCTTATTTATTTTATAGATGAGAAAAAAAGACATTTTGAGGGGAAAGATGCTGGAGTCAGTTTTGGAGAGAGTAAGCAAAACCTATTCATTCTGGAAACTTCCAAGAAAAGGAAAAGAGACATTTAGACAAACCCACAACCAATATAATACTCAACAGTGAAAAGATGAAAGCTTTGCCAATAAATTTTGGAATAAGGATGCCCACTCCTATCAGTTCTATTCGACATGGTACTGGAATTCCTAATCATAGCATGTGAGAAAAAGAAATAGAAGTTATCCTAATTGGAAGGGAAGAGGTAAAATTGTCATTATGCAGACGACATGATAGCCTCTATAGAAAACCCTAAAGTTTCCACACAAAAACTATTAAATGAATAAATGAATTCAGTAAGGTAGCAAGATACAAGATTAATAAACAGAAATCTGTTACATTTCTTTACACTAATAATGAAATATCTCAAAGACAAAGTTTTAAATAGTCCTATCTAAAATCATGTAAAAAAAATCTCTAGGAATAAACTTAACCAAAGAGGTAAAAGACATACACTGAAAACTACAAAACAGGAGTTCCCGTCGTGGCGCAGTGGTTAACAAATCCAACTAGGAACCATGAGGTTGCGGGTTCCGTCCCTGCCCTTGCTCAGTGAGTTAACGATCCGGCGTTGCCGTGAGCTGTGGTGTAGGTTGCAGACGCGGCTCGGATCCCGCGTTGCTCTGGCTCTGGCGTAGGCCGGTGGCTACAGCTCCGATTCAACCCCTAGCCTGGGAACCTCCATATGCCACGGGAGCGGCCCAAGAAATAGCAACAACAACAACAACAACAAAAAATAAATAAATAAAATAAAATAAATAAAAAAACTACAAAACATTGATAAAGGAAATTGATGCAAAGAAATGGAAAGATATCCTGGGCTCTTAGACTGGAAGAAATAATAATGTTTAAATGAACATATTAGCCAAAACAATCTACAGATAAAATGTGATCCCTATCAAATTACCCAGAACATTTTTCACAGAACTAAAACAAATAATCCTAAAATTTATACGAAACCATTAGAGACCCCAAATTGCCAAAGTAATCATGAGGAAAAAAAACTTGAGGCATAACCCTCCCAGACTTCAGACTATATTACAAAGCTGCAGTATTCAAAACAGAGTAGTACTGGCACCAAAACAAATATATGGATCAATGGAAGAGAATAGAGAGCCCAGAAATAAACCTACAGTCCTACAGTCGATTAAGACAAAGGATGCAAGAATATACAATGGAGAAAAGATAATCTCAAGCGCTATTGGGAAAGCTGGACAGCCTCACGTAAATCAAGAAAATTAGAACACTGCTCCATACCATATACAAAAATAAACACGAAATAACTGAAAGCCCTAAATATAAGACATGACACCATAAAACTCTCAGAAGAGAAGACAGGCAAAATATTTTAGGACATAAATCTAGTAATATTTTCTTAGATCAGCCTCCTAAGGCAGAAGAAATAAAAGTAAAAATAAACAAATGGGTCCTAATCAAATTTAAAAGCTTTTGGACAGCAAAGGAAACCATCAACAAAATGAAAAGACAACACATGGAATGGGAGAAAATACATGCAAATGATGTAACCAATAAGGGGTTAATTTCCAAAATATAAAAATAGTTCATACAACTCAATAGCAAAAAAAAACCCAATCAGAAAATGATCAGAAGACCTAAAAAGACATTTCTCCAAATAAGACATAGATGGTCAAGAGGCACATGAAAAGATGTTCAACATTCCTAATTATTAGAGAAATGCCAGTCAAAACAACTATGAGGTATTACCTCACACTGGTCAGAATGGCCATCATCAAAAAGTCTACAGATGATAAATGCTGTAGAGAGTATGGAGAAAGAGAACTCTCCTACATTGTTGGTGGGAATGTAAATTTGTAAACTATGGAGAATAGTATGGAAGTTCCTTAAAAAACTAAAAATAGAACTACGATATGACCAGCAATCCCACTCCTAATCATACATCAAGGAAAGACAAAAACTCTAATTTGAAAAGATCCATGCACCTCGATAATCACAGTAGGACTACTTACAATAGTTAAGACAAGAAAACAACACAAATCCCTATAAACAGATGATTGGCTTACAAAGATGTGGCATATATATATGCCAATGATATACATAGAATATCATTCAGCCATGAAAAATGAAGTATTCCCATTTGCAGCAACATGGATGGACCTAGAAAATATCATACTAAGTGAAGTACGTCAGAGAAAGATAAATATATGATATCACTTTAATGTGGAATCTAAGAAATAATATAGGAGTTTACATTGTGGATCAGCAAGATATGAACCCGACTACTATCAGTGAGGACACAGGTTTGTTCCCTGGCCTTGCTCAGTGGGTTAAGGATCCAGAATTGCTGTGAGCTGTGGGGTAGATTGCACATCTGGCTCAAATCTGGCATTGCTGTGGCTGTGATGTAGGCCAGCAGCTGCAGCTCCAATTTGACCCCTAGCCTTGGAACTTCCATATGCCACAGGTGCAACACTACAAAGCAATAACAATAGGTACAAAAATAAAAATAAAAAAAATACAAATGAATCTATATACAAAACCAAAACAAAGGCACCGACAGAAAACAAGTTTAAGGTTACCAAAATGGAAAAGGGGGAGAGGCACAAATTAGCAGTATGGGATTAACAGATACAAACTGCTATACACAAAATAGATAAGCAACAAGGATTTATTGTATAACATAGGGAATGCTATTCATTATCTTATAATAACCCATAAATGAAAACAATCTGAAAAAATACATATAACTGAATCATTCTGCTGTACACTTGAAAGTAACACAATATTGTAAATCAGCTATGCTGCAAGAAAAAAGAGAGAGAGAGAATGAGAAAAGAAAAGAGCAAGAGAAATGTGAGAGTCATGGATCAATGGATTCTTAGAAATTTGGAACATATATCCTTCATTCACATCAGAAGATAGCTTGCCACTCCCTAAATCACTAACCTTAGCTTTGAATGCTAAAAATTACATTAATTATGTCTCTAATGCTGGAAATTATATACATATTATATTAATATAGGTTTAGCTCATAAAGAAGAATAATAAACCCAAAATAATGAAAAGTAAGAGATGTTTTAACCACAAATTCATTTCAAATTACATGAAGTAAAAAAGATATGGAACTTTGTAAGTCAACTCTATTCCAATAAATTTTTTTTAAAAAGTTTAAAAGGAAATGGCAAATCAATTTTATTTTTTTTCTAATATTCAAAACGGTTTTAAATCATTGAGATGGAAATCAGTGTCTCCCAGGCGCCGCCTTGTGGCATGGTTTAGTGATTCCCAAATTTATCTAATGGATAGACATTACCTGGAGAATTTGATGGAAATAGTTTCCATGTCTGCATCTGCCAATGACTAGAACAGGTTAGAAGATCTACATTTTAATTTTTTTATTTTTTAATGAATTTTTTTACATTCATAGTTGTATAACGATCATCACAACCCAATTTTATAGCATTTCCATCAAACTCCCATTTTTAAAAAGCTCTAAGTGATTTTGATGACTGGCCAGTTTAAAAACCAGCAGCTAAAAAATCTTATCTTTTTTTTTTTTCTTTTTTGAGTTCACTTGAAACAACTTCAAAGTTTTTAAATCCAGAAGTAAACTTAGAGATCATTTTGTTCCATGGCTCCATTTCTCTCCTGAAAAGACTGAAACTCAAGCTGTAAAATGGCTTGCCCAAGGTCACAGAGAATGTAAATGGCCAAACCTAGAGCATAACGTAATGTCTCTTGGCTCTAAATTCAGAGTGACTAATTGGAACAATTCTGTCTAATCCAATCCATCTTCACCTCTTTATCCCTTAACTCACTGAAAGTTCAGCAATGCACTGATGAAAGAGACGACAGGCAAGGTTGCCAACAGATATTCTTTGGAGAGAAATTCTTTCCTTTTAATATTTAGCATATCCTAAAGATTGACTTCAAGGAGGCAGGGGTAATTAAGAAGAATAAAAGATTTCCTATAAGACAAGCCACTTGTTTTTTTTGTTGTTTTTTTTTGTTTGTTTTTTGTCTTTTTGCTATTTCTTTGGGCTACTCTGGAGGTTCCCAGGCTAGGGGTCGAATCCGAGCTGTAGCCACCGACCTACGCCAGAGCCAGAGCAACTCGGGATCCGAGCCGAGTCTGCAACCTACACCACAGCTCACAGCAACGCCAGATCGTCAACCCACTGAGCAAGGGCAGGGATCGAACCCGCAACATCATGGTTCCTAGTCGGATTCGTTAACCACTGCGCCACGACGGGAACTCCAAGACAAGCCACTTATACTGGTGGTCCAGGATTTGTCTGTGTCAGCTCTGGAGGGCTGAGCAGAGACCCCCTTCTCACAAATATCAAAGTATCACCTCTAATGCCACATTAAAGTCAATTATTCTTTGGGTCTAGAAATCTAAAAGTGCAGTTGAAAATACAGCTTCCAGGGAAGGTCAACAGGAAAAACCACCTTCCAGTCTGCCTCTAGGCAAGGATTAGTAAATCTTGTAGAAAGATGGAGTAAGGCATAAGCAGGGCTGAATGAGAAAAGGAATTTGGAAAGTGGGGGAACTAGGCCTGGCAAATAGGACTACTTCACGATTTCCCAAGGCTTAGATCTGTTTATCCCCAACATAATTGCATTTCTGGGATTCCTTTGGGTCCTTTCTCTCTAATCTCTTTAGGTGCCCACAACAGCTTTGAGAAGTTCTGGGCTCATCTTAAACCTTGCCTTTTCACAAGTCAGAACTGCAGCCTGGGGATCTCCTGGGAGCTTGTTAAAAATGCAGAATCTCAAGCCCCACCCCAAACCTACTGAAGCAGAACAAGCATTTTAACAAGATCCCTGAAGTGATTCATGTGCACAATAAGGTTTAAGAAATGCTACTCTAAAAGGTAAATGACAGAATACTGTGGCTGGAAGAGAAACAAAAGTTTACCTAGGCTAGTTCAGAGTTTTCTCGATTGTGTTAAAATCTAGGGTTTCCTGGAATTTTTCCATTAACCCAAGAAGCATAATTATGTTTTGCTGAAATTGTTGAATGCACAACTATTTTAAGCTTGAGGACTATACCCAGTTTCTCTCTTCTTTTTTTAAAAAATTTTTATTGAAGCATGGTTGATTTACAATATTGTGTTAATTTCAACTGTATAGCAAAGTGATTCAGTTATACACATCCTTCTTTTTAGATTCTTTTTCCCATATAGGTTATTACAGAATATGAGTAGGGTTCCCTACGCTGTACCCTAGGTGCTTGTTCGTTATCTATTTTATATATACTAGTGTGTATATGTTAACCCCAAACTCCCAATTTATCCCTTCCTCCTACCCTTCCCCTTTGGTAACCATAAGTTTTGAAGTCTCTGAGTCTCTGTTTTGTAAATAAGTTCATCCCTATCACTTTTTTTTTTTTTTAATTACACAAGTGGTATCATGTGATGATTCTTTCTTTTACTTACTTCACTTAGTATGATAACTTTAGGTCCATCCATGTTGCTGCAAATGGCATTATTTTATTCTTTTTATGGATGAGTAATATTCCATTGTATACGTGTACCAGTTCTTCTTTATCCATTTCTCTGTTGATAGACTAAAGATTGTTTTCACGTCTTGGCAGTTGTAAATAGTGCTGATATGATCATTGGGGTGCAGGTATTTTTTCAAATTAGTGTGATTTTTTTCAAAAATATTTATTTAGGGGAGTTCCCATCGTGGCGCAGTGGTTAACTAATCCGACTAAGAACCATGAGGTTGCGGGTTTGGTCCCTGCCCTTGCTCAGTGGGTTAATGATCCGGTGTTGCCATGAGCTGTGGTGTAGGTTGCAGACTCGGCTCGGATCCTGAGTTGCTGTGGCTCTGGCGTAGGCCAGCGGCTACAGCTCCAATTGGACCCCTAGCCTGGGAACCTCCATATGCCGCGGGAGCGGCCCAAGAAATGGCAAAAAGACAAAAAACAAAAACAAAAACAAAAAATATATATTTATTTATTTTTGCTTTTTCTTTTCTTTTTTATCTTTCTAGGGCCACTCCCACGGCATATGGAGGTTCCCAGGCTAGGGGTTGAATCGGAGCTGTAGCCGCCGACCTACACCACAGCCACAGCAACACGAGATCTGAGCCACGTCTGCGACCTACACCACAGCTCACGGCAACACCGGATCCTTAACCCACTGAGCAAGGGCAGGGATCAAACCCGCAACCTCATGGTTCCTAGTTGGATTCGTTAACCACTGCGCCACCACAGGAACTCCTATTTATTTTTGCTTTTTAAGGCTGAACCTGCAGTATATGGAAGTTCCCAGTCTAGGGGTCCACTCGGAGCTGCAGTTGCCAGGCTACACCACAGCCAAAGCAATGAGAGATCCAAGCCACGTCTGTGACCTACACCTCAGCTCAGGGAAACACCAAATCCTTAACCTATTGAGCAAGGCCAGGGATCAAACCCTCATCTTCATGGATACTAGTTGGGTTTGTAACCCACTGGGCAACAACAGGAACTCCCCAAATTAGAGATTTTGTCTTTCGCTGATATATGCTTAGGAATGGCAATGCTGGATCCTACGGCTTTTTTTTTTTTTTGTCTGTCTTTTCTAGGGCCACACCCATGGCATGTGGAGATTACCAGGCTAGGGGTCTAATGGGAGATGAAGCCACTGGCCTATGCCAGAGCCGAGGCAATGCCACATCTGAGCCACATCTGCGACCTATACCACAGCCCACAGCAACACTGGATCCTTAACCCATTGAGAAAGGCCAGGAATCGAACCTGCACCTCATGGTTCCTAGTCGGATTCGTTGACCTCTGAGCCATGACAGGAACTCAGGCATTTCTATATTTGTTTTTTTAAGGAACCTCCATACTGTTCTCTATAGTGGTTGCACTAACTTACGTTTCTACCAACAGTGTCGGAGAGTACCCCTTTCTCCACACCCTCTCCAGAACTTACTATGTATAGACTTTTTGATGATGGCCATTCTCACCAGTGTGAGGTGATACCTCATAATTGTTTTGATTTGCATTTCTCTTAATAATTAGTGATGGTGAGCACATTTCCATGTGCTTTTTGGCCATCTGTCTGTCTTCCTTGGAGAATGTCTATTTAGATCTTCTGCCCATTTTGCGATTGTTTTTTTTTTGTTTGTTTTTTTGATAGAGAGCTGCAGGAGATGTTTGTATATTTTGGAGATTAATCCCTTGTTGATCACTTTATTTGCAAATATTATCTCCCGTTCTGTGTGATGTCTTTTCGTTTATGGTTTCCTTTGTTGTGCAAAAACTTTTAAGTTTAATTAGGTACCATTTATTTTTGTGTTTATTTTCATTATCTCTTACCTATTTGTTTCTAAATGCAATCAAAAAGAATTAGTTCAAGCATTGTCATTTGAAGTAGAAACTGCAAGAAGCCAACAACAGCTCTCAGCATGTAATGAGTCATGTGGACTTCAGCAAATTATATGGTTTTCTTGAATATTAGTCACCACATCAGTAAGTAGTGTATACTTACTGTCTGTCCTGTATACCTCCCCCAAAAGTAAAGAATTTAAAGAATTCCTAGTTTCTGGTAATAGTGCTCCTAACTACTTAGTGGCAAATCAGAAATGTAGAGGCCTGGAAGGG
Source organism: Phacochoerus africanus (assembly GCF_016906955.1). Taxonomy (NCBI): domain Eukaryota; kingdom Metazoa; phylum Chordata; class Mammalia; order Artiodactyla; family Suidae; genus Phacochoerus; species Phacochoerus africanus. The sequence goes on from NC_062545.1 coordinate 227,218,211, forward strand.
GGAGGATAAATTAGGAGTATACACACTACTATATATAATAGATATATAATATATATCTCTACTCTGTAATAGTAGATACATATATTATAATACTATATATTATCTACTATATAATATAGATAATGGACAAGGACCTACAATATAGCACAGGGAACTCTACTCAATAGTCTGGGTTTTTTTGGCCAAGCTTGCAGCTTATGGAAGTTCCCAGGCCAGGGATCAAACCCATGCCACAGCAGCAAACCAAGCAGCAGCAGTGACAATGCCAGATTCTTAACCTGCTGCACTACAGGAGAACTCCTGTATTCTGTAATAACCTATATGGAAAAGAATCTGAAAAGGAATGGGTATATGTGTATATATAACTGAATCACTTTGCTGTGCACTGGAAACTAGCATAACATTATAAATCACCTATACTTCAATATAAAAAAAAATAAAATTAAAAAAATGTAGAAGCCATCTTGACTTCCCACATCAGGTCCACCACCAATTATTCTCAAACTTATCACTTCTCCTATACCCTTCAATTTCTTTTATCTTTACTGCCACCAATCTGGGTCAAGCTACCAAATATTCTTCCTAAACCATGGCCTCTTCTGGGTGATCCCTACCTCTGCAGCCCTTCAAATCATCATTTACCCTGAAATTAGAAGGATTTATTTTTAACAGTACAAATTTGATCACAAATTTCCCCTATCTAGAACTCTTCAATGGCTGTCTATGGCCTTTATCGTAAAGCCCCAAATCCTCATGTGAATCAATCTGGCCTTTGCTGCTTTCTTTACCAACCTCTTTTCTTGCTGTTCTCTGGTTATATTATTTTTGAAAATCAGGACATCATCAGGAAACAACTTAATATCTGTCTCCCACTGTTCCCTTAACCTTTCATATGATGATTTTTCTCTCTCACATGTGGATGAAAATGCCAGCCATTTCAGTAACTTTTCAGTTCCCAATTGGGTAACAGGAAACATGGTCTGCCCAGTGTCAAGACATTTTCAGTTCAATATTTCAAAACATTTATTCCCATATGACACCGAAAACACTAAACTTGATTTAAAATTAAAATGCGCCCCCCCCCCCTCTGCTGGAGCCCAATGTGGGCTGGTTGCCTGTGGAAGAAGAAAGTGGGTCATAGTCTTTTCCCCCCACATGGTGTTCCCACTTCTCACAACCCCCTCCAATGTGCTAAAGCTGGTTTCCTTTTCCACCAGGGGGTTGAAGCAGGGGAAGAGAAGAGAGGTAAGGAAAGGGTTAAACTTCTTTCCCGGCTCATATTGTTTAAAGATGCCACACCAAATGTAGAATTAAGTTGCTGCCTGCTGATCTCTCTTCTGACTCTATAACTGCAGATAACTTCAGTTTTTGAAGTATGAATCAACATTACTCCATTTTGTTCTCCAAACTCTTCAGGACACATATTAAATTCTCCTACTGGTCCCACAGAAGTCCCTCTCGTTAATCTCAAGGTGAAAGGGAGCACCCCATATACCCCCCCCATGAGGAGTTGGAGGAAATAACTCTCTCTCCAAAAAAATCATCTCTGCAAATCATTCCCTCACTTAGGATTCAGGAGTCATATAACCAATTCCTGGATATTTACTTTGATATTACTAAAGAGTGGCCTGTCATGGAAGTCACTTCAATTTCAGAACTTTCTTACCTTAAAAATCAAAGCTTGCATTTTAGCATCATAATGCATAGGATTTCTCTTGGTTTCTCAAACACCCCACATTCTCACTGATGTCTGGCATTTCAAATATGGTGTCTTCTCTTCTTGGAACACTCATTCTGCCTCATTCCTCTTCATCTGCCTCAGTGCTACTCATGTATCTTTAACTCCTCATCCACATGGGGATATAAAAGGGCTAAGAAAGTAAAGAGAGATATGAACTGCATTTACTTTATAGATAAGGAAATTAGAAAAGCCAACAAACACATGAATAAATAAATGCTCAACCAAATTAATTATTCAGGAACTACAAATTAAAACTAAGATATCATTTTGCACTCACTAGTTCAGCAAACATTAAAAGTACGACAATCTGAATTTCCTTTTTTTTTTTTTTTGGCTGCACCTGTGGCATGTGGAAGATCTCTGGCTGACAGCTGTAAACAGAGCCAGAGCAGTGACAGTGGCCAGTGGCCAAATCCTTAACCTGCTGAGCCATGAAGGAATTCTCTGGTCGAAATTTTTTTTTTCCTTTTAGGCCCACACCTGTGGCATATGGAAGTTCCCAGGCTAGGGACTAAATCGGAACTGCAGCTTCCAGCCTATGCCACAGCCATAGCAGCAGCCTACCCACATCTTGCCACAATGCCTGATCCTTAACTCACTGAGCTAGGCCAGGGATCAAAGCTGCATGCTCATAGATACTAATTGGGTTCCTTTCCACTGAGCCACAAAGGGCACTCCTTTGATCCGAATTCTTTAGGAAACAATTTTTCATTGCCTTATCAAGGTGAACATATGCGTACTCTGTGATCCAGCAATTTACTTCTAGGCAGTATATATTTAGATAAACATAGTGATCAGGAGACATGTACAAAGATGGTCATGATAGCACTATTTGTGATGGTAAAAAATGGGAAAAAATCCAAATGCCCACTGATAGAAAGAATAGATCATGGTATGTTCATAAAATAGAAAATTATACAGCAGTAAAAATGAATGAACTATGGGTCTATGTGCCAAAATGGATAAATTTCAGGAACATAATATTAAATTTTTAAAACGTAAGTTGCAGAAGAGCACTTGAACACTTACACCTTACATATAAAATTTTAAAACAAAGTTAATAATATATTATGCATATATATATATACACAGACATATAATAAAACCATAAAGCAAGAGAAAAATTTAAAAAATTAAGATAGTGGTATATGTGTGTATGTGTATATATACTTTGTTTTTTCTTTTTAGGGCCGCATCCACAGCACATGGAAATTCCCAGGCTAGGGCTTGAATCAGAGCCTGCAGCTGCTGGCCTATGCCACAGCCATGGCAATGCCAAATGTAAGCCACGTCTGCAACCTGCAGCAGCTCATGGCAACACCAGATCCTTAACCCACCAAGTGGGCTAGGGATCAAACCGACATCCTCATGGACACTAGTTGAGTTTGTCACTGCTGAGCCACAATGGGAACACCCAAGAAATTTTATATAGATATAAATATCTATCTATATGGGTGGTATGGGTGATAGGCACACAAATATTTATTATATTCTTTACACCTTATCTTTATTTTATATTTTATATATACATGACATATCCATAAATTATTTTATATGTATAAAATATTTGATTTTAAAAGTATGATCTTATTTCTTCCTTTATCTGCCATAATCTGTTGTCTCTGTTTGTTATTTCAAGATTGGACCTATGATTCTTGAATATCAACCTGTTGCAGGCCAGTCTGGGCCCCAGTTCTAAGAAGTCATTTTGCTTACCTACTAAGTCCAGTATTGTTAGCACAGAAAGTGAAAGGGTAAAAATTACATTCTAGTCTTGGTTCTGCCATTTATCAGCTGTACAATTTTGGGAATATTGGCTTCAATTTTTTTGGCCTACAAATGAGACTAACAATCCAACTTCAGACTTGTTGTGAGGATTAAATGAGACAAACATTCACAAAGGACTCAGGACATTAATAAGTGCTTGGAACATGTTAATATCTTTCCCTATCATGAAAGAAATAGGTAAGAGTCTGTATTTGAAATGGTGTACAATCATCACTGCTATTTACAAACCAAATTGAAGCCTGCGCACTACTTTAGTTAACTCACTATTTCATTTGACAGACATTCATCGAATGGCTACTATATAGCAAATATTTTAATAACAGATTAGTATCTTCAGCCTCACAAGTGAAATTGGCATTTGTCCTAACATCAGGACTTAGGCTGCAACCTAGTAAAATGTTTAATAAATAATGAAAATAGGACCCTTGGCGCCAGTATGGTACTTAAGGCCATTCATACTTGCTACCATCTGCTGAGTCATTGCTAAACTGGAGAAACATGAGTTCCTGAAGCTACCTGGAAGGCTGCTTATGTCATCTCTGGTTGAAATAAATCCTGAAATATATGCCACCTCCTGGGTGGTGGGGATAGAGGGAGAGGTTTTAACTCCTGGGAAGTGAGATATTACTTTGCTCCAGTTTGCAAAAATGATCTATTAGACTCCATTCCCAGAAACTGTCTCTTCAATGACTTACAGCAGGGCTAAAGAAACAGAATGCACATTTTTCATTGATTCTGTCTTTGAGCTGAACTCCAAGTTGCCTAATAAATTTTTAAATTCCCAAAGAGCTAGTTGCATTTAAAGTGACTCCAAAAAAGATGTCACAAGCATCACTATTTTGGGATGTCACAAGCATCACTGCCATTAATCATCACGAACAAAACTGCTGTTTTGACTAATTAGGGCTATACCAAAGGCCGACCCCTTTGTCCTCCTATACCTTCTCTTTCTTCCCTTTATTGGATATCAGTTCTCACAATTAGGGATATGAATCTGGTCTATCCTATTAATAATTCAGATATTAGGTCATAGCAGAACCATAGGATTTCAGAGCTGGCAGCCAGGACTCAAGATTTCTTGCATGCATTTCCCAAGGTCGTATATCTTAGTGCAGTGATTCTCAAGCTGTAGTGTGTGACAGAATCACTTGGAGGGCTTGTTAAAACACAGATTGCTGGTCCCATTTCCAGTGTTTCTGATTCAGTAAGCATGGGATGGGGCTTAAGAATCTGCATCTCTGGCATTTTTTCAAGTGTTATTGATGGTACTGGTGCAGGTCACAGTTTGTGAAATGTCTCACTTAATTGAAGGACAAGGTATAGAGGCCAACCCTCAAGCAGTCCAGTACTTTCTCCAAGGGGCTCTTGATTTTATATCCTATCCTTTATAAAATTGTGGAATTTATAAAGCTACAGAAACCAGAGTTTCTTCTTCTCCTAAAAGGGGAGAATTGGAGGTAGAGCTAAAAGCATGAGCTCTGGAATCAGACAGGCCTGGGTAAGGGATCAGCCATTCCAAAGTTTAGTTTTGTGGTTTGGGGCAAGATACTTAATTTGTGCTCCAGATTCTTCATCTGTAAATTGACAAGTATTAGTTCTAATGATTTGAGACTTCTGAATCAACAGTCCAAACACTATTTCACATAGAATTATGAGACTCTAAGCAATCAATAAAACATCTAATTTAGCTTCTTTACTTTCTAGATGTGGAAACAAAGGTCCAAGGAAAATAAGTGTCTTAACTAAGATCTCATGGGATATGGCAAATGAGGACCAGGATCCTGGCCTTTTACTGAATTTTGGGTTTTTTTAATCCTTCACATTGGATGAATATTTCCAAACCAAACACTTTAACACTCAACAATTTAATAATGGACGTCCATTCATATGACAATATGTAGATTTATGACAAACATTTTTGGGAGTCATATTAGCCAAGTTCTGTGATTTAATCTGCTCTGCAAAATACCTTTTTTTTTTTTTTTTGGTACAAGCTTAGTTATACAATGGGACATATTATACAGGAAAATAATAAAGAATTCATTCTGCTCACATTTAACTACTAAAAGGAAACTTATAGCAATTCTCCAAAGTTTATTTTATTTTTTATTTACAGTGGAATTTCAAGACACAACCTTCCTTGTGGCATGACAGTGTTTTCCAAAAGGGGTGTGGCTATTTATAGAATTCTTGTCTTTGCTGTTAGAATTGAGTACATTTGAAAAAGGAAAGTTTAACAAGTGGGAAGTCAATTTAGAGTGTTTTAGGGCTAGCTTAAACTCTTCATCTAGTGGATATGAATCTTGAGGTGCAGTTATGTTGGAAGATTTGCTGAACTGAGCAAATGGCTTTGGCAAAGAGGAAGGAAGATGAAGCCCATTCAGTGTTTTTGGCACAATCATTAGCTCATCATCTTCATTTTTTCTTTTTTGGCTGTGCCTATGAGCATGCAAAAATTCCCCAGCCAAGGACTGAACCCCACAGCTGTAACCAGCACCACAGCAGTGATAACGCCGGATCCTTAACTCGCTGAGCCACCAAGGAACTCCATCATCTTCATTTTTGAAAATAGTAATATTTTCCAAAATATTACTATTTTAGTAAATCAAAGAAATAAGTGCCAGTGTTGCAGATTTGATGCTCTCTTCTTTGTCTTGTTATTTGTCTTCATGTTAGTCAACTGTTTACATCTAAATCACTACTGGGTTTTTAGTAGGACTAAGACCAATGCATTTTATAAGGCTTATTTGATCCAAGGAATTTAAAGCTCTTCTGAGAAGAGACATTTCCACTAAGTGGCTACCAGCTGATTGGTTAAGTGGACAAATAATAGGCCTCTTCTTACAACATTTTAGTTTCCTATTTCAACCTTCAGTTTCCAAATTTAATCAATGATGCAGCCATTCCAAGATGGCAGGGATATTCAACTGGCTTCGAATCATATACTGATGTGTCACATGATCGGTGGGGCTAAAACAGAGGGCTTTGTTCACAGCTAAGGGACAGGGGATTGTACCCATCTGAAAGCCTAGCTTTTGCCCAGCACCTGATAATTAACAATCCTCACTAATGGATGGGAAGGTGCAGCCCCAGGAAAATAGTGGAAAATCTCTTTAAAAAGCCAATTTGACCCTTGCCAAAATTTGCAATGCGCCCAACCTCAGATGATTTGGAGTTCATTTTAATAGGCCTGAAAATCTGAAAATAAATGATTTTGAAGTGATGATATAAATTATGTATGAGTATGAATTGAATATTCAAGTATAATGAGTTTATGGAATACAAGAGAGTATTTTTTCGAGATGCTCCAATACTGCTATTGTTAGATTCAGAGCCCAGCTGATTGCTTATAGGGAGCCTTTGTGCAAATTTGAAAAAAGCACCCCCTCTGAGTGATGCAGCCCTGTGGGTAAATGATTTGGCAAGAGGAGCTGGGGCTGGATCTTAGCTCCCTTTTGTCCTATTGGCTGGGTGCCTTTGTGCAATGCACAAACTGCACTTCCTTAAGTGGCAGCCCCAATTGCTATTTGAAATGTGTGCCAGCAGCAAAGATTTCAAGGCTTGAAGTGCCTGTGTTTGTTGTTAGAGAGTACATTTGAAATATATAAAAGTAATGGTTCCTTCTCTTGCTCCAACAAATAATTGATCTACAGAGATGAAGTGTCATCAGTTAAGCTCTAAAATGTCACAAAAGCAGGTGGAGCCTTCATGATAGAGAATAGAGATCTTGTCATAGTAGCTATGTTCCTTGAAGAAATACAGCTAGTGAGCCACACTTTCCATGCCAGAGGCAAACAACTCAACATCTGGGAAATTTAGATTTCTGGCACTGGTATTGTCTCATTTGCCACCCACTACACTGATACTGGAAGGGGAAAAATGTTGTGTTGGGTGTAGAGCTAAAACCTTTTACATCCACCCAGATGTACTGGAACTCAGGGGCAGTGGGTGTCAGCAATAAAAGTATATGGGCTTGGATGTTCATTTTCCTTCTTGGAACCTTTGCCTTATGATGCCATGGCAGTGAGAGTAGAAACATAGGAATCCAATATTGAATTTCCAGTTCCAAGACAAAATGGAGTAACACACAAAGACAGCTAATAAAGTCCTTGGACATTGTATATAAACAAATACAAGAGGATTCTAAAATGGAGAGGGAAGGAGTTCCCGTCATGGCTCAGTGGTTAATGAATCTGACTAGGAACCATGTGGTTGAGGGTTCGATCCCTGGCCTTGCTCAGTAGGTTAAGGATCCGGCATTGACCCATCCAATTTGACCCCTAGCTCAAGGGAACCTCCATATGCCACGGCAGCAGCCCAAGAAATGGCAAAAAGACAAAAATAAATAAATACATAAATAAATAAAATGTAGAGGGAAGAAGGTAGACCTACTAGGGATCTCAGGACCCAAGGAAGGACACGGGGATAGGAGTTTTCCTCTTGCCTCATACAGCCCAGAATGGGTTCAGAAGAAACAGGCAGCCTTGGAAAAACCAATGAGTATAGATTAAAAAAAAAAAAAAAAAAAGAAAAAAGAAAAACCAGTTTTCTTTAGCTACTAGAAAAGGAAAGGAGCTGCCTAGAAAACTTTTAGACAATAATTGCTCTACTGTAGCAAAATAGCACAGAAAAAATGTGGAGGGAGAGCCCAGCTATAACAAGACACTCCTCTTTCCCTCTCAGTGGGGGAGTTGGGCTTTTATCTCCACAGTACTGGAATGAGACTACCGATAAACTCTGCCTCAGGATGTCAGTAAAGACTGGGTAAGGAGCCAGACTTCCATCCTCACCTAGTGGTTGAGGCACTCCTCCCTGCTAAGGTGGTATCAGAGAGGGCTGAGTGGGAAGCTGGGATTTCTACCATATTCCAGCCATAACTAGACTTCTCAGCTCTTTGTAGCATAGAAGAGGCCTGATGGAAAGTCTGAACTCCCACTCCCATGCTCACTTCAGCAGCCCATATACTAAAATTGAACTCCTATTCCCACCCAGCAATGAGATGCCCTTCTGCTTCCCAGGATTCAGTAAAGGCCAAGTGGAGAATCAGGGCTTCTACATGACCTGACAATATTATAATAAGGCATCACAAGCCTTCCTCCACTGATGTGGTGTCACAGAAGACCTACCAAAACAAAGATTTAAATATGACCCAGAACCTCATAATTTATAAGCAAAAATGTTCAAGATACAACTGAGAATCACTCATAAGGAACCAGGAAAATCTCAAAAGAGATGAGATATATCTCATCAACAGACAACAATACCAAATTATATTGATGCTAGAGTTATCTGACAAGGATTTTAAAGTAGCCATCATAATAAATGCTTCAACAAGCAATTACAAACATACTCATAAGCGATGAAAAAATCAAAACCCTCACCAAAAAAAAAAAAGAAGATATAAAGAAGTAGTGGAAATTTTAGAACTTAAAAAATGCAAGAATCAATATAAAAACTCAGGAGTTCCCTGGTGGCCTAGTGGGTTAAGGATCCAGTGTTATCACTGCTATGGCACAGGTTCAATCTCTAGCCTAGCTTGGGGACTTCTGCAGGTCGCAAATGAGGCCAAAAAATAAAAACTCAATCAGTGGGATCGGTAGTAGAATGGAGAGACTAGAGCGAAAGATCGATGAACTTAAAGAACAGAGTATTACCCAATATGAATAACAGAGAGAAAACAGCAGGGTAAAATGATCAGAACCTCAAGAGTTTGCAGGACTATAACAAAAGGTGTAATATTCATGTCATTAGAATCCCAGAAAGAGAGGAGAGAAAGGGCAGCTGAAAAAGCATTCAAAGAAATAATTACAAAAATCCCCCAAGTTTGACAAAATACATTAAGAGATTTTAGAAACCTCACGGGGGAAAAAGAAAGAAAGAAGGAAGGAAGGAAGAAAGAAAGGCGTTTCCATTGTGGCTCAGTGTGTTAAGAACCAAACTAGTATCCATGAGAATTCAGGTCAACCCCTGGCCTTGTTCAGTGGGTTAAAGATCCAGTGTTGCTGCAAGTGGCAGTTCAGGCAATCACAGATGTGGCTCAGATCCCATGTTGCTGTGGCTGTGGTGTAGGTTGGCAACTTCCATGTGCCAGAGGTGTGGCCCTAAAAAGAAAAAGAAAAAAAAAGAAATACAGTAAACCACAAAGAGGAGACTCTTTTACTGAGCCTTGTCATTAGAAAGAGCCCCAAAACAGAAATAAATTATAGTCAGGAGGGTCATATTAAAAAATAGTAATAATGACTATTGCTTTATAGCATCACTGTCATAGCATTAAGTTTAGTAGGTGTAAAAATACTTGAGGATTGATAGCTTAATTTAAGAGTTTACATCTGTTAAGCAAATACACTGTAACATAACATTCAATCAGTGAGCCACTGAAGTACTTTTAGTCAATAATTTTTGAAGAAAAGTTTTGTTTCATAAGCCACCAACATGACTCTTTTTTTCCCAACTATCACATTTAAAAATATTTCCCGGAGTTCCCGTCATGGCGCAGTGGTTAACGAATCCGACTAGGAACCATGAGGTTGCGGGTTGGTCCCTGCCCTTGCTCAGTGGGTTAACGATCCAGCATTGCCGTGAACTGTTGTGTAGGTTGCACACGCGGCTCGGATCCCGCGTTGCTGTGGCTCTGGCGTAGGCCAGCGGCTACAGCTCCAATTCGACCCCTAGCCTGGGAACCTCCATATGCCGCGGGAGCGGCCCAAAGAAATAGCAAAAAAAAAGACAAAAAAAAATTGAAATATTTCCCATCCTCTACACAGGTTGAGAACAAAATTAGGATGTGAGCATTTAAAAATAAATTCAGGAGGAGTTCCCGTCGTGGCGCAGTGGTTAACGAATCCGACTAGGAACCATGAGGTTGCGGGTTCGGTCCCTGCGCTAGCTCAGTGGGTTAACGATCCGGCGTTGCCCTGAACTGTGGTGTAGGTTGCAGACGCGGCTCGGATCCTGCTTTGCTGTGGCTCTGGCGTAGGCTGGCGGCCACAGCTCCGATTGGACCCCTAGCCTGGGAACCTCCATATGCCGCAGGAGCAGCCCAAGAAATAGCAAAAAAAAAAAAAAAAACCATTGTTATTTATTTGATGCACTGTCTAGTGCAGGTATACATTTTATTGTGCTTCAAGATATTTCATTTTTCATAAATTGAAGGTTTGTGGCAACCCTCAAGGTTTGCTTGACTTTCAGCAAGAGAGTTTCAGCAAAGGCTCAGTAGGCTTCTCATCTTGTTCAGAAAAGAGGTTAATCTAGGAGACTTTAGTCTCTTTCAAGACAGTGTGACCTGAATCCACTAAGATCTGTGGCAGACAGTTTGATTTGAATTTGATTTAGGTTTTTGGCATCTTTTTCAATCTCTTCATTCTCTGGAGTTCTGCTTCAAAATGCTAGGGCTTTTGTTTGAATTAGAAATATGATAAAGAAGTTCCCGTTTTGGCTCAGTGTTAACGAACCCGATTAATATCCATGAGGGCGTGGGTTCAATCCCTGGCCCTTCTCAGTGGGTTAAGGATCTGTCATTGCTGTGAGCTGTGGTATCAATCACAGATGCAGCTTGGATCCCGAGGTGCTGTGTCTGTGGTATAGGCTGGCAGCTGCAGCTCTGATTGGACCCCCAGCCTGAGAATTTCCATATGCCGAAGGTGCGGCCCTTGAAAAATTAAAAAAATAAAGAAATATGATGTAATCCAATGTCATTTTGGACATGATAGTGAAAAGGGAATGTCCTTGCATGCCTTCTTACTCTATTCACCAACTGAAGTGTGGCAATAGGAGAAAATGTACTCTCTTGGCACTGTTCCTATCACATGCTTCTTAGAACATACTTTTCAAGGGGCCCAAGTTTCAATCAGTTAGTTTAAATAAACAAACCTGGCTAGCCCTGCCCCCAACAACACAGCTGTGTCAGACCAGCTTTGACTCTGTTTAACCTCATGATGAATCAACAAATCAGTTATTTCCTGGTACAAGAAATTTCACTTTTCTTTTTGTCTTTTTTTTTTTTTTTTTGCCTTCTCTAGGGCTGCTCCTGCGGCATATGGAGATTCCCAGGCTAGGGGTCCAATGGGAGCTGCAGCCGCCGGCCTAGGCCAGAGCCACAGCAACGCGGGATCTGAGCTGCGCCTTCGACCTACACCACAGCTCACAGCAACGCCGGATCCTTAACCCACTGAGCAAGGCCAGGGATCAAACCCGCAAACTCATGGTTCCTAGTTGGATTCATTAACCACTAAGCCACGATGGGAACTCCGAAATTTCACTTTTCACCATGAGATAATAAACATGGATTATTTGGTGGTCACTGTTTACTTTTACTTTCCAAATTAGAATGATTTAATAACTTGGTAAAATTATTATGACTTAGAAGAAAAGATTTTAAATGGGATTCAAATGAGGAGAAAGAGGAAAGTGAAGGAAGAAAGGCAGAGATAAAAAGTAAAATTAAAAATAAAACAAATGTGGAACTCCTGTCATGGCTCAAAGGTTAATGAACCTGAATAATATTCAGGAGGATGAGGGTCTGATCCCTGGCCCCACTCAGTGGGTTAAGGATCCAGCTTTGCCATGAGCTGCAGCATAGGTTGCAGACGCAGCTCAGATCCAGCATTTCTGTGGCTGTGTTATAGGCCAGCTGCCACAGCTCCAATTCAACCCCTAGCTTGGGAACCTCCATATGCTGCTGCGGTGGCCCTAAAAAGACAGGAAAAAAAAGTTTTTTCATGTGTTTCAAGGGGAATGTGGAAAAACAGCTTCAGAGAATAATATAGAAGCTAAGACAACATTTCTTGAATACAAATTACTGCCTTAGCAGCACAGACATGTTTCTTTTTTATCATGAGTAAGAAGCATCAACAATTCCTTCTTAACGTGCATTTGAAATAGTGGGATAATCCAAATACAAAATAATCAACACACTTTATTCTAACATAGACAGAAAACATTTATGAGCCTAGTTGCAACATAATTTGTATATAAGCTCTGTTCCTTCCTGCTTCCTCTGTATTCATGATGTAAACTAGGTTCTGCAGCCATCTATCTCCATCTCTAAAATGGAGGGAGTGATATGGGGCAAAACCTTATCTTCTTGCATGATTTACAATAGAGATTTGACTATTTTCTTATAAACTTTGAGAATGAACTCTTCAGGAGAAATTCAGTCTTCTCTGACTTACCCACATTACCCTTCTCTGGATTACTCCCAATTTTCTATGGACGCCCTGGAGCGTCAGATGATTTTTTCCCCTGCCTTCCTGTGCTGTTAGATGGTACATGCTTATATTGCACAATATCAGCCTCAAGGGAAGTGGCATTAGGAAGATAAATCATTTGTCCAATTTATATATTTACAGTTTTAATTTTCTTCTCATTTTGTTTTCCTTTAAATCCTTGACTATATTTATTATTTTGTTTTGTTTAGGTGGTGCCTGAGGTATTGGAAATTCTGGGGCCAGAGATGAAACCCACACCACAGCAGCATCCCAAATGACCCATTGACAACATCGGATCCTTAATCCACTGAGCCACCAAAGAATTCCTTGACATATTTAAAATAATCGTTTTCCATCTCGTTAGCTATATCCATTATTTCTGTTATTTTTGGTCTATGATTTTTCTCCTGGTAATGGGCCAGAGTTTTGTTTTGTTTTGTTTTTTAAAGGTCTGGTAGTGTTTGATTGGACGCTGGACATTATAACTATTGTATTGTTGAGAGCTGAGACTTTGTTGTTCTTTTTAACAAGTGTATACATTTGTTCTGGGAGTTCCTGTCCATGGCTCAGAGTAAGCGAATCCGACTAGTATCCATGAGGATGCAGGTTTGATCCCTGGCCTGGCTCAGTGGGTTAAGTGTTGCCGTGAGCTGTGGTATAGGTTGCAGATGCGGCTCAGATCTGGCATTGCTGTGGCTGTGGCATAAGTAAGCAGCTGTAGCTCCGACTGGACCCCTAGCCTGGGAACCTCCATATGCTGCAGGTGCAGCACTAAAAATAAAATAAAATAAAATAAACTTGTTCTGGTGGGCAGTTGCTTTACTAGCAGGTCCCCTTGATTTCTGTTGAGGCTTGGCTTAAAGCTTTTGTTATGGTGCCTCTAGGGCTGCCTTTATTCCAGGGCCAGTGCAGCATTACTACTAAGGTGTAACCCTTCTCAGGTTCCTTTGATGGCTCCAAATGTTCAAAAAAGTCTCTCTGACCTGGATGGATGGAATTCAAAAGTTCCTAAATCCTCCCTTAACTCTTCAGTCTGTTTCTTGCCTGGCCTTGTTGAATTTCACTCTATGACATAGAGTGCTATTCAGACAAGGAACTAAGGGAACCCTTGTGAAAATGTCTCGGGCTCTTTCCTTGTGCAGCTTGCTCCCCTACACTATTCTGCAGTGCAAATTTCAGCCATTTCAGCCTCACCAAACTAGATTTCTGTCTCCTCATCTTAGTGAAATTACCATGCCCCATTTGAATTTTCTCTCCCTTTGTTATGGTTTAAAAATTGCCTCCAGGAGTTCCCTGATAGCTCAGCAGGTTAAAGATCCAGGATTGTCTCTGCCATGGCTCAGGCCACTGCTGTGGTATGGGTTTGATCCCTAGTCTGGGAACTTCCATATGCTGTGGGCAAAGCCAAAAAGAAAAAAAAAAGAAAAAAAAAATCACCTCCAGGTAGGGTTGCTGGATTTAAAAAATAAATATACAATATTACTATTTTTATACATATTTATACTAAAAAAGATTCACTATGTATCTGAAATTCAAATTTAACCAGACAGTTCATATATTTTTTTTCCTTTTTGCCTTTTTTTGGGGCCACTCAGATCTGAGCCAAGTCTGCAACCTACACCACAGCTCACCGCAATGCCGGATCTTTAACCCACTAAGCAAGGCCAGGGATTGAACCTGCAACCTCATGGTTCCTAGTCAGATTCGTTAACCACTGCGCCACGACGGGAACGCCACAGACAGTTCATATTTTATCCAGCAACCTTATTTTCAGGCAGAAATCCAGAAAAATTGAGGGCTCACTTCAATAGTTTCTCTCCTCTTGGAATCAAAATCTTGAGTACACTGGGTTCCCAATATCTGAAAACAGTTGTTTCATATATTTTGTCCAGTTTTCTGCTGTTTACATTGCAGTACCTGTTACTACTTCTTGGCTAGAAATGGATGTTCATGGTGCACCTTTAAAGCAAGCAAGCAAGCAAACAAATAGGACAACTGCCCTATCTAGAACTGTTCAAGGGAATCGGTAAAGAAACAGTAAATAAACATCCTGGAGTATGTTACATGGAGAGGCTTGTACGAGAAAGAGCTTGCTTATAATTCAGAGAGTCTGCCTTTC